>NC_056746.1:1246272501-1246587501 GCF_019279795.1 Protopterus annectens
TTTTCTGAATAAAGTAAAGTTATTTTTCTTAGCTGTATAATTCAATAAAATACCCGATACCCCATATTAAACAAAAATAAATATATATATATATATATATATATATATATATATATGTATATAAAATGTACTATTCATTTCAAGGCAAATCCTATGTTCTGCCTACATTTCTATTTAAATGATCTCCACTACTTAAAAGTGCATTCCTACATTCTTCTTCGATAAGTTTTATAATTGTCACTAGTATGTTACTTTGCATCTGGCATACTACTATTGCAGCATTATATATTCTAGTTATAATTAGGTCATATATCCAAAAGTTTGACAAAATAATATGTATCTACTTTCAGTTACAGACTTATAATCTACCTAAGTTATGCTCTCTTTTAATATGTGATTCAAAGCTAGGCCATACATTTTTTTTTTTTAAACACCTTTATTGAATCATCACCTGACTGCGGTGGTGGTGCTGCGATAGCGTTGTCGCCTCACAGTAAGACGCTGTCCGGTTCGATTCTCAGCTAGAGGGTTTTCTGTTTGGAGACATGATTGAATGGGCGTACCTTCGTTGAAGGTTGTGCGTCAGAGCTGGCAACTCGGCACGTAAAAATCTACTGCCAATCATTAGTGGACCTGAGTTCCACTGTGGCGACCCCTAACCGGGAAAAGCCGAAAGACACATCATCATCATTTATTGAAGCATCACCTGTGACATAGGCAAATTTACATTTCTACAAAAGTAATCAAACTGTAATTAACAAATTAACATT
Organism: Protopterus annectens; assembly: GCF_019279795.1. Classification (NCBI taxonomy): domain Eukaryota; kingdom Metazoa; phylum Chordata; order Ceratodontiformes; family Protopteridae; genus Protopterus; species Protopterus annectens. The sequence continues at coordinate 1,246,273,272 of NC_056746.1, forward strand.
ATCAAGCATTATGCTTCACATATATTGCAATATATCATATAACCTAAGAAGCATTACATAAATGATTCAATTCCTACTCCTTTTTTTTAAACAAGAAGCATCTCCATTAAACCACCACCTACAATATAAGCAATCATACATTCACTTAAATGAGAACAAACCACACAGACACAATCCTAGTTGCAAGCATTTTACATCACAAACCATTCTGACATATTCCCAGTTGCAAACATTATACACCACCCACAATCTACCCAGTCATTTTCAGTCAAACACCACATAGCTCATCCAAGTCCTGCCCTCTCCCAAACCTCCCCCCTCCCCCACATGCATTGCACCCACAATTCCCATCCCTTCCCCATGCAGTTTGTGCCCACCGCTCTCCAGAGATCCCAATTCCAACCATTCTATCTCTGTCACTATACTCACCACTTCCAATACAGTTTGGTCTAGACCTTGACCTCCACTCTCCAGTAACAGCACTCCAGAAGCGACCACAATCAGCATAGCATGGCCCCACCATGGCCAGGCAACTCTGACTCTGCATCATAGCTCAGAAAAATCATCTCCCTCATCGCAGCAATCCGTCCACCCACCCTCTCTGACAGTGCATCCTGCCAGGAACCCTTAAAATCTGCCAACCTACCACATTTCCAGAAAATATGTTCCCAAGTACCTCCCTCTTCCCATCACACCTCCAACATCTGACATCCACCTGAGAAAAAACCCTCCAGAGTCTACTTGGGGCACAAAAACATCCATGTAAATACCTCCAAGCAAAAATCCCAAATCCTCTAAATCCTGCAGCACACACATCTCCCCACTGCCTCTCTGTGAATTGCCCATCCAACTCCCCCAATCCCCTCCAACCTCCCCTGATTAACTCCCACAGCCGTCATGCAACACCCTATATGCTCTACCAATTATTCCCCTCCCAACGGCCATACATTTTAAATGATTTATTCTGGTATAATAGTTATTATGCACTTCAGAAAGGAAATTGTACTGCATATTGGAATGCTTAGTAGGAGTTTTATCAGAAATGCTGACACTTCTTGTTTTTATTAATTTCTTATCAGAGAAAATCAAAACTGTTCATACTTAGAACATACCAAAAAACAATGGCTCCAGAATCGTCTATCAGAACTTATGAATAATTACAAGATTCAAGTAATTGAAGCTTTAGTGTCTAGTTATTGGATAATGGACAGATAAGAAAATTAAAATCATACCCTCAAAACCTTATAAAAATTGTCTGTTTTTTGAAGTCTAGTAGTGTCCATTTCGAAGTCATATAGAATCTGTGCCTCTCTGTCTGGCATCTAACACTCCCCTCTAAAAGGAAATAAATGTATGCTTTCCTGCATCGATGACTGACTGTTTTGTGAATATGTTTCTTTCAACAGGTTTGGTGGAGGAAGTGCTGACCCAGGTAAAGATTAATCCTGACAACAGGTTATGTTAAAGAGATTCTTTTGGTGATAGAATTACTTGGGGGTAAATATAACTAGTTTAGTTTTTTGTAGGTTTGGGAGCTGCTGTGATTCATGAAGCCAACTTTCAATAAATAGAGATGATTCTTGGATTATTTGTTGTAGCTTTTCCAGAGGTGATTAGTGTTGAGTCATCTGCGTACTGGATGAAGGTAACATGTTTACTTGCACTGTGTACATTGTTTATAAATGTGTTGAAAAGGACTGGACCCAGAACAGACCCTTGCAAGACGCACATTGATACAGTAAAAAAGAAGAGATGCTTGTCTCTCTGTCATTTCATGTCCTTTTGTGTGCAAGTGAGATAGATATTAAATCAGGAACGATCTGGGGGGCTTAGTCTTGATGAAGGCAACCTATTGAGCAGACTCTGGTGGGATAGAATGTCAAACGCCGTAGAGAAGTCCAGGTATAACAGTAGCAGTGATGTCTAATTTATTGGTTTACCATCTGATGTGGGAGTTCAAAATCCTTACAAGAATGATCCTTATTTGAGTTCAACAGATTGTTCAGATGAGTATTTTGTTGAGGCAGTTTGGCTTCCTCCATACCATAATGAAAGGCGTTTGGGAAATCACAAATAGTATAGTTTCTGCTAGGAGATAATGAATGTGTTTGTGCTACTGATTATTAAATCATTTTTTTAAACTGGTTACTGCATTACTTTCATTTTGTGGTCACACTGTATCCTGTATTGGATGCCCATAGATAGATACATATCGGCAACTATTTGCAGTCAAGATTACTGTACCTTGCTCAGTATGAGCATTGGTCAATTCAAACTATGTATAAAAGGCTCCCTATACACAGCTTTCATGAATGCCAATTTCAGATTGATTTGTATCCCTTAACAGTCACAAGTGGACAAGTGATGTGTGTATGTATCCCTTAACAGTCACAAATGGTGTGTGTGTGTGTGTGTGTGTGTGTGTGTGTGTGTGTGTGTGTGTGTGTGTGTGTGTGTGTGTGTGTGTGTGTGTGTGTGTGTGTGTGTGTGTGTGTGTGTGTGTGTGTGTGTGTGTGTGTGTGTGTGTGTGTGTGGCTGGCCTTCACCCAAGAGAAAATCCATACTTTCATTCATGCAAATTGTGTAAACTATTTTAGTTTGTTCTTTTCTCTAAATCAGTGTTCTTACGTTTTCATCTGGCTGCATAATGAGAATGAAGCAGTTATGTTATGAGCTGTAGCCTGACAATAGATGTAAGTAGGTTTTTTTGAAGATCTGGGAGCTGCACACAATATTGCTCCCTATTTACTGCAACCTTATCATCTGGTTATTAAATATGGGGGTTCTCCACCAATACACTGAGCTAGTTATGGGACAGGCATGACAATTAAATGCAAAGCACTTTTTCCAGATACTACACATGCAAGTAGTGGGGTGGGGGTGGGGTTACTGCAGCTCTATAGTACACAGTTCAGCAAGTTTTATTTTGTGCCGTTGTCAGTTCCATGCAGGTTAGCTGGAGAACCATAAAGAACCAAACAGTTATGGTTATTCAAATTATACGATCAGCATGTCTTGTGAAATTCATTAATAGCTTCAGCAGCATTTTACTGAAATTGCATGCACACCCACCCACTGGCAGCATATGAATAAAGCCGTTGTGGAGATAATTAATGAGATGATCTGATTCCTTTTATATTTTGAATCATGATGAAAGACACTCCTGTTAGCGATTGTTTTTATCCACTTTGTCTAATATGTTTCAACATGAACATTCTGTGTACATGTAAAATGTAGTAAGAGCTTTAAGTTTATCTTAGTCTCGTTGTGGTCTAACTTTAGCATGTATGTAGTAATTGTTTTCTATAATTCTATACTCCACTACCATTTCCTTTCTACAGATTTGGTGGGTTGTAGAATTTTCCAGCTCGTCATTTCTTTCATTCCTTTCTTTTAAAAGATATAAGCCCTGCCTCTGATAGGACAAAATAGTAAAATAAAGTTTTGCTTTCAGTTTGCATAGAGTCAAAGTGCAGAACAGGTTATGTGAGCAGACTTTATTGTATTACTGCACTTGCATATTACAGTTGTTCTTTAAACCACGCCTATCTGTCTCAGTGCATTTACAATGTTCAGCAATTACATCATTGTTATAGTAACCTGAGCTGACCACTGACTAGCTTTCAAAGCTGTAGAGCATTTTCTTTGTCAGAACTGCCATTGGTGTGTGCAGAGCCATATAAGATGTTTGGGCGGCCAAAAGCCTCAGAGCTTTCTTGCTGCTGAAGAGCTTTGCCTCTGTGGTCTTTATGGATTTAATGGTCAGCTAACGATCCTTTTGAGGCTGGGCAGATTAATCCTCTTCCGAGGAAAACTTACACAATATCAGTTTTTGTGAATTTCATTATTTTGTGCTAATGTATGCAAAACATAAAGCAAAAAAAAACACAATGTCATTATTGTCACCTAGTCACAGGAAAAATGTCTATGTTATGATATAGTAGGTTTAACACTTTCATCCTGTTTATTATAAGATTTCATCAGAATCTACCACAATCATTATGTCAAACATTTAAATACCTGCCTTTTATCACATATTAAAAACTTTTAAAGCAACATCCATGCAAACACTAATCAAAAACTGAATCACAATTTTGCATAGATGCTTAGACGGAGACTATATAGTCCAGCCCCAGTCTTGTATGAATACCGATGGCCTGTCGTAAGTCATGCATAGACCACCGCATTACGCCAGGGTACTCAATGCCATTTAATCGACGAGATTTCTCAGTCTTTGTTTCGGTGATGGTCCATGCAGAAGCAATTTTATGCAATTGCTTTGGAGATTTGAGGCAAACCCTGTTGGCGACCGAATCAGAAAAGGTTTTAACGCTATCAACATTTTGGGGGTTCTTTGCCTCAAAGGAATTACTTTGATGTCAGCAGGAAACTACGGAACTGTCAGGGAACAGAATACGTGCTAGGATTAAGGGTGCTACTAGATGTAAAGTTGTTTAGCTTGTGAGCACGACAACGGTGTGGCTTGCCGCCGGCTTTGCCGAAGGCCCGTCGGATATGAGGCTTGATTAAAGGTTAGTGTTTGGGAACTAGAAGCCGTCAGGGAGGATCTCACCGCTTCATCCAAGAAGGGGAGGTAAACAGTGCTCAGAAGGTCAGGACAAACAGTCCCGACGCCGGGACTTGTAGAAGGCCCAGGTGCCCTTCCTTGCCAGAGTTCTCCAGAGGTAGGCCAAGCTACCTCTTTACTGTTACAGGATGTGCCCCTCTCAGGAGGTAGGCCTGATGGCTCTAGGGCTCTCGATGACCAAGCTTCCTTTCTTCTCCCGCTCAAGTGTTCTTTCCTCTCCTTCTGCTTTAGCGCCAAAGGCTCTTTTAGAGGTAGGCCAGCTTTTAAAATGGGGGCTTCTTCCTAGGCTTTCTCGGCTCTGTGCCTAAGAAACTGCGCTTTTCCTGATTTTGGACGAGGAGTTGATTAGATAACCCGATGCCCCACAGGCATAAGAGGCAAGAGGCCTAGGGTGAGGGAGATTCACAGGATTGTTAGTCTGATGGTTCAGAGGGCTCATACAGTCTTCTGTGGAATTCTTGCAAGAGTTTTTCCTACTCTTTCTGATTCTGATGTGGGGATTTCCACCTTCAGCTTCTCCGAGGATTTTCCACAGTTAGGCTTTTCTTCACTCTGATTCCCAGCACTCCTGCTGGAAGGGAAAGATTACGTTCTTTGTGGTGGAGAAGGCTTAAGTATTTTTCTTTTGCCCCAGCATATAGCCTTTAGCTATTCCTCCTTGAATGTAGTGAGGATGTTTTGCAGCTCTTCCTCCTGTTCCCTGATCTCGCCTCCTGATCCTCTGGGTGTTCCGATAGGTATAGGTTTTGCCCAAAAGCATAAGTATTTGTAATCTGTACCTAGGGCGGACCCAAACGTTTCAGGGGCTCAAGGTCTGGTAAAAGCTTCTGCTACTAAAAATAAAAATCCCTCTGGGATAAAGAGGCAAAGGCTTTGATAGGTTAGGTAAGAAAGCATATTTTCCATGTTGAAATCTAAGGTGGATGGAATTGTCAAAGTTTGCTATTAATAAATATCTTGCTTCCTTTCGCTATTGTGTCTGAAATCTTCTGATTTTGCGGAAGCATTGAGTGTAAGAATTGCTGGATTCATATGTGTCTGGAACACAAGTGGATTTTGGATTCTGTCAGTGGCTGATACTATGCCTGGAGGGTCTTCAGGTGGCTGAGCATTCTTCGCAGACATGCCTGCAGAAGGATCAGCATTCTGCTGAGAGATTGTCTGATGTGTTGTTTGCAGTGTTTTGGAACAGCCTGGACAAAGTGAAGTCGCCTGTGGAGTTTAAAGAAAATGGAGGGTAAAGCTAAGTCTATGCAGACTGTTAAAGTAGTAGAAAATTGGCCCTTTAAGTTTGACAGAAATTGGCTGGGTCTTTCTGGTCTAGGAGGTCCTGCCTAGCAGGCCCAAGGCTCCAGGTTTCCTGCACGGTAGGGCAGTCTCAAGGTTCGTTTAGGCTCAGGAGGGGGGTTCACCTGCTCAGACTTCAGGACCAAGGTAGGAATCAGACAGCCACAGAACTCTCAGGGGGTCTTTTCTCAGCTACTCCTTTTCTCGTTCAAGCAGTTCCTTTGGGAGGAATTGGTGGACAAGAGAAAATTGGGATTTTCGGAAGGAAGATGATCTTGTGCTGGATATCATTCATTATGGGTGCCAGACAGCTGGTCCACACAATGCAAAGGGGCAAAGTTTAGCCAGATGTTCCTCCTACACAAAGAAAAGAGGCTCACCATGTTCCAGTCCAGTTACAGAGATAGCTCTTAAACATCAGTCCCTGTAATAAGAGAAAGGGGGGAACATGATAATTTCGCTTCGTTCCTAGTAACCCGTAGAAGGATTTGGGGACTTCCAAGATTTATCTATTGGCAACACTTATCTGGACGTTCCCAAGTTCAAGTATCGAACTGGACTGTTACCAGATTGTTCGATCATCAGTTGGTGTGCTTGATTGCAAGAGAGTTTCTACCTTCATTAACCTATAAACTCAAGTTTTCATTAGCAGTTCAGCCTTCGAATCTTTGATTTTCATACTGCTTCTCTCTTTTCGTTCTGTGGTTATCAGTGATAGCTCAGAGTTCAAGAAAAGGTTCGCTTGATGTCCATAGCTATACTTCAGGCTTCGGCTCCTTCAAACCATCCTTACTTGGACGCATCACAGAATATGTCATAGCAGAAAAGGAACGCATCAAACAGCAGTGTATAAAGCGATGTCACAGTGCCAGTGTGCCTAAATACTTCTGTTTCTGGGTGAAGTCAGCAGTCCAGTACCCTCTCAAGACATGCTTTCTGGGTGTGAGCTCTGGGTCAGCAGCCCAGATGGTAAGCATTAGTCATCAGTCGGACAAAGGCAAGTATTTCAATGCTGTTACTTCCATTCACCATCAGTCCGCGGCTGCTGACTGCAATGACAAACTGCATATGCCAGGTGCATGCACCAGGAAAAAATTGTAAGCCTTGCCTTTAAAACTGATGGACAATGTCATTCAAAAAATCAAAATGTAAAAACAGCACTGCTGCGGTGGACACTGTCTGGTGTCTACCCGCCTTCAAAAAGGAATTCGGCCAGTGGCTCAGGAATGTCACCTACAGGAGATTTCGGACACTGTGAGGGCCTGAGGCGAAACAGATTTACCATATCACTCGCATAATGCTGCTAGACAGCATCTACATATCAACATGAAGGAGATGTTAGCAGTCATCTAGGCCTATCAACATTCAAGGAGATATATACATCAGGTTTGCATTGATGCTGACAACACAACTTGAGTGGTCAGGCAGGTTCTTCCAGGGCAGGTCATGATTCTGACCTGTGCATCATGTGGTACATCAAGGGACCACAAGCGGGGAACACATGACTATCCAGGCAAGGTTTTAAATAGGAGATTGGGAGACTGCTAAAGATGCAACCGACTCAGGCGAAACTGGATAAGCACAGAACTCCCAGTTAGATGTATGAGACAAATCATGGACAGAATCGCCACGAGTGGAAACCGGATTGGATCAGCTTAGAAAACAGAACCACCAGGAAACTCATAGATCTGTTTCCTGTTTCTTCTAAAACCACCAGCCAAAAGTGCTGCAATAAAGTTTTTCATAAACCTTTTTCTTTCAACCCTTCCACCTCTACCTCTTCTGAAAACCTCATGTAAAAATCTTCATGTCTTACCCTCTTCTCTGATTTTGATTAACCAAAAGACATTCAAAGCAGCTTTGGAAGACCACTTCTAAGTCTTGGCAAACAAGCCTCCATGGCCTTATACTCTGATTCCTCATCACTCCATGGCCTTTTTACCTCTGATCCTCAATTTCAAGCAATCCTCTTCATCTCTGCTTCAATGTCAAGCTGTCATCCTTCCATGGTAGGTCTCAGCTTCCTCAACAAGTTTTAAATGTGATTAAGTCTGGTAAGGCCAACAAGTTTTAAATGTTTTAAATGTGATTAGGAATTTTTTTTACTAGACAGTTGCAAAGTCTTGGAGAGAAAAATGGAAGAGATTTGTGTTTTTCTTTGGAGACTTACTGAATTATTGGACAGGTGGCTCTCATTCTTCCATAAAGATTCATGCTGCAGCAAATTCAGCTCACTATGATTGTGACCCACCTTTGTTTTCGCGATCCTTTGTTCAAGCAGTTTCTTAGAGGGCAAAATATAGACTTCAAGCAGCAGAGAGAGGGCTGCTTGGGTGGGCATCTTTTGTGTTTCCCCCACGCTTAAGATCCCCTTTTTGTTGGAAAACTTTATTCTAATTTGAAAATTTTCTCTGCTACTGCTGCTTTCTGTTACTGCTCATGGAAGACTGCTTTCTTGGTGTCTGAGTTTTCTGCCCTTATGGCAGTGTCTGAGTTTTGATTTTCCATTATATGGCAGTAGAGCCCTTTTTGATTTTTCTTTTTACCTAAAGGACGGGTACTGTGGCTCATGCCTAAGGTGGTTTTCATTTGTGGTTTCTTTGCTATTCATTTCCTGTTTTGCAGAAAGATTTGATTTTTTTAGATTTTACAAACTGCGCAGCAGGATGTTGAGCATATTATTAGAGCAGGAGGCAAGATTTTAGGCAGAGCAGGGACAAAAGATTTTTTTTGTTTCTCAGCAGTTACTTGGTTCTGCCTCAAAACAAACTATTTCTAGGCTAGGTGGATTTGCTTGCTGTGATTTTGTTATTTGCAAGGAGCAAAAAGAGGTCCCAGCTGGGAGGTTTCTCATTCCACCAGCTAGCTTCAACAGCAATTCTACTTCTAAGGGGGTAACAACTATGATATTTCTGGAAGCAGCTACTTGGAGTTCAGCATTTCTCTAGGCATTATCACCTGCCTATATACTCTAAGACTAGAGCTGGTTTGCCACAGCTGTTTTACAGGGCAGGTTGTTGTGTCTGCTCCCTGCTACTTATTGCAATCCTCCCTTTATTCCTACCCCTCCCTTACAATTCTCAGGACTGCACTGCAGATAGTCAAGACTGCAGCAAGTTTTGTACCTACCATAAATGTAGATGTTAGAGATCCTTGCTGCAGTCCACTTCTCCTCCCTCCCCTCCTCCTTCCTTCCTGTTTCAGGGTGGTGTTGTGTTGAGTGATTTTATTTATATATTTGGTATATATTACTGTATATATTGTACATGTGCAGGTTGTTTTTTGTTTTGTCTTTTTTTGTTGTCTTCTGGGTGGGGGGCAGAAAAGACTGAGGAAATGACGGTCATGTCGGTAGTACTCCCGATCACTGCTGGCGTCAGGCCTGGGCTATGACCGACGCCAGCCGGCGATCACTCTGGTTGGTATTCGGGCCGACTGGGACTATACCCAATAGTCAGGACTGCAGCAAGGGAATCCTCGAACATCTACATTTATGGTAGGTACAAAACTGTACTTTAATCATATATTAACAACCAAATACTTTCACACCAATTAATAAAACCCATAATACTCATAAAAATACATGTTTATAAATGTATACTTTGTTAAAAACTGTGAAAAAATGATGAATAAAACATATGCATGTCAAAGAAAAGACTTGTCTTGTCCAAGTCACTGTCACTAATTAAAAACCTTATTGTTCAACAGTTGTTACTAAGAAAAATATCCCTATTTTTCACAATTTTGCTGACCTTGCCTTTAATACACTAGTTATGTTCATATTGTCAGTCAGTCCTAGAAAATTACATGCATCGAATTTAATGTACCATTTAATTTCTTGTACTTCCGACCTATTCTGCCAGTCTCCCCTCCATACCTCTCAACCTCTTAAGAAATCTGGGCAAAGCCAAACCTAATGCAAGAGCAAAGTCCTAAATTTAGGGACATGTTTTAAATATTGGTCTTATAAAGTTAGAAAGTTGCTAAAATAAAACATTTTGTGTTAGCATGCATTTTCTGAAGGATTTGAAGTCTGAAACTCAAATTTCTGTCATTATTTAGTGACATCAGTCATCAATCATTTGCCAAAAAAACACACATTTTATGAGGAACAGACCAAAAATAAGAGGCAAAAATGTGGACATTCTGTGAAAATCTAGACATCTGAGAGCTATGTCCTGCTCTGTCATTCACAGCAATCCTTTCCAATGCCACAAACACAAAACTCTTAAAGTTTAAGCACACGTGTGAATGCTTACAAAATGCATTGTTAAAATTGTTCCTACAGATAAATAATAATGCTTTTAAATAAGTGTCCTCAAACTATTTTCTATTTTACCAACAGAAGGCTGGGCAACTAGTGCAGTAGGCAAGGTACACAGTCCTTTTTGTGGCACAATTAAAACTGACAGTAGATTGAAATAAATTACTAATAACAGCTGTATGTATTGACATTGTGAACAGATCTCTAATTTCCTAGTCCCTCCAGTGGTATTTAAAATGTTATTACCCACTGTTCATTCTCCATACCTTTCCTTTAAATTATTTCTTTTTTTCATAGATAACTTCTGGTTGCACACAAATGATCCCATAAGCTATATCAGAGGTCTCAAACACACACCAATGTTTCTTGATAATACCTTTCAAGTATCTCGATTCTAATGTATATTTAGTAATAAAGGCACCATTAAAATTTGGAAGTTTCTTTTTACTACCTTCCCTTCCATCATTTTTGTTGTCCCCATTAATAAAATGAGCTGATAATATCTTGTGGGATCATTGGTGGGCAACAGAAAGTTGTCTGTAAGAAGGGTAATGATTTAAAGGAAAGGTATGGAGAAAGGTATGAAGAATGAACAGTGGTAAGGAACAATCTTACCAATGTACCTTGTAAGCATTCGCAAGTGTGCTTAAACTGTAGGAGTTTTGTGATTTTGGTACTGGAAAGGATTATTGTTGTGAATGATGGTGGGTGGGTAACTGGTAGAATAGTTTGGAAGTACAGGAAATTAATTGGCATATTAAATTTGATGCATGTGAATTTGCAGGATTGAATGACAATATGAACATAACTAGTGTATTAAAGGCAAGGTCAGTGAAGTTGTGAAAGATAGGGTTATTTTTCTTAGTACCAAATGCTGAACAATAAAGCTTTAATTAGAAACAGTGACTTGGACAAGACTGGGCTTTTCTGTGGTATGTATGTGTTATATACATTATTTTTTTCACATTTTGTAACAAATTACACATTTACATACATGCATTTTTATGTGTATTATGAGTTTTATTAATTGGTATGAAAGTAGATTATACTAGATGGATGTGGATTATGCTTTAGAATTCTAGAACTTAAATGTTGTTGACTTCATTTTTCCTTTTATATGCATAGCAGTATTTAAGATAGATTAGGCACTGCCACATTTGGCTCAGTTCCACTCAGTACAGCTTGTCCACAGCTACCAGAGGTTTAATACATGAATCTGTTGACATACACAGTCATGTATTACTGAAATTCATGCAGATAAGTGGAACACAGCCTAATTTGCATACAAAGCATGCAAGTAAGCCTAAGTTTATGTGGATAAGTTTAATACCACCATATTTAGATATGATCAGTTGAGTTAGGTGGCAAGTGTTTTGGGAAAGTGCAAAGTTGTTCAAATATGATAAAAAATGCATTACAGCTATAACCTATTATCAGACTGTGCATATTTAGTAGGACTATTACTACCAAGGGTAATTTATTTTTCATTGATGTGACTGTCAGATGGGGTTGATTTAAGTTAATGTTAATGACACTACTTTGTATTTCTCTCAGTCATGTAACATTATAGAAATTTGACTATATCTGTTTTATCCACTATGACCATCCCACCCGCCTTATCAGGTTTCATAAATCTCAAATTGGGGTTAGCCCACAGTCCTTTTAACAATTTGTTTTCATCTTTAGTCAGGTTGTTAATGTTTATTAAATAACTCAAAAATCTCTTGTGTACAAACTCTTTCAAAAGTTGTATTTGTAGGATGCAGTGGGGAGTTAAAACAACTTTTCCTCTCTAAATTCTTATTCTTCTCATTTGGTGTATAAACTCCATCTTTAAACATATACTGTAAATTTTATTTTGCGGGTATACATTTTTAATTCCGTAAAGGTTCATGCTACGTCTCCCTTTCTTGCTGGCACAAACATAATACCCTTTTTTAACAAAAAAAAATCTCATCAACCTGTATGCTGACATAATTAAACATATTAAAACCTTGGTAGCTCAGTAATTTCCCATCAAATGTAGTTAGTATAGAGTTATCTACTCATTTAACCTCTTTAACTACTTGTTGTGACTGTTCTTCCTCCACCCAATAACTGTGGTCCTTGTAACTCTGTCCCTTCTGACCCACAGAGTAACCTAAAAAATGTTTTTGTCCAGAATTATTTTTATTCTGAAGCCTCTCAGATCTTCTCAGGAGGGGATATTCATGCTCATACTCCTCGTCCCCGTAGCACGAACCCTTACAGAATTAAAAATGTTTACCCAGAAATTAAATTTACAGTACATGTTTAAAGATGGAAGGAGTATACCAAATGAGAAGAATATGAATTTTAAGAGGAAAAGTTGTTTTAACCCCCCACTGCATATTACTATATTAACTTTTTAAAGAGATTGTACACAAGAGGTTTTTGAGTTATTTAGTAAACATTAACCCAGGTTTTACAACCCGACTAAAGATGAAAACAAATTGTTAAAAGAACTGAGGGCTAACCCCAATTTGAGATTTATGAAACCTGATAAGGTGGGTGGGATGGTCATAGTGGATAAAACAGATATAGTCAAATTTCTATAATGTTACATGACTGAGAGAAATACGATGTAGTGTCTAGGAATGAGATAAATATTGCTCATAGGAAGATTCAATTGGTGTTAGATTCATTATTCCAGGGTAATATTAATGAGGAAGTGTTTAATTTATTTAATGACCACCATTTGATACCAGCTGTGTTTGGGATCCCAAAAACACATAAAAATATACTGAATCCCCCTTACCGGCTTAGTGACATTACATAATAGTACAAATTACCCTTTAGGTATATTTGTAAATAGGTTAGCGAGGAATGCCTTACTCCCTATTGATCATTTAGTGAGGGATTTGTGGGATTTTCTTTCTAGAATTAAACACAAATTTTATACCAATAACTATTGCTTTTCTACTATAGATGTAGTTGATTTGTTTACCTGCATTCCACATGATGAGGGATTGACCCTTTTTATGAAGCTTTGGTTGAACGGATGAACTTAAGTGGTGCAATGATAAACTTTGTAATGGCGTTAATGGAAATTATTTTGAAGAATAATTTCTTTATTTTTGAGGGGGAGTATTTTAGACAAAATCGAGGAGTGGCAATGGGTGCAAGCTGTGCACCATTGTTTGCAAACTTGGTTATGGATAGTTGGGAGAGGAGACACATTCTCGAAAGTACCTATAGTAATCACTGGTTGTGTTACCTAAGATTTTTGGTTGATATTTTTATTTTGTGGAAAAACACAGAGAAGCAGGCTGAGTTCAGCTATTTTATCAACAGGATTTGTAGCTATTTTCAATTTACCTCTTCCCATTCTGATATGAGTATAAATTACTTGGACATTACTTTAACCAAGGATAATGTCAAGGGATGTTTTTCTTCAAAAATTTACAGGAAACCAGTGTTTTCAAATGACTACTTGGATTGTGGTAGTTGTCATCCAACTTTTATTAAGAAGAACATAGTCAAAGGCCAGATGATTACAATAGCTAGGATGTGCTCTGATATTGAGAAATGTAAAAGAGAAATGGGTACCTTGGTTAGATTTCTTTTATGGAGAGAGGATACCCTTCTCAGTTAGGACTCAGTATTTGTGTTCAAGTGATAGGGGGATGGGGGAGTAGATATAAACCACTATTAGGCATCTCCATAGTAATTGATCAAATTTATAATAGTAATGGTACTCATGTCAATTCCATGGTTTTGACTTATGGGGAATTAAGTGGTAAAGTAAGGGATATATTGAATAAAAATTGGGTCTTGTTCAAAGGAAATGGAGATTTTTGCGAGTTAGTGGGTAATGTACTAACCTTTGTATGTAGAACCAATTTGGATTTAAAATTTCTTTTAGAACACCTGACAACCCCCCAGAGAAGGGCTAACAAGGGAACAGTAAGGTGTGGGTCCTGTAGATACTGTAAGTATATCTTACAAGTGAGGACTGTAGAGATAGGGGAACCCCCTATTCTAGTGACTTTGGCATATGGCAACTGTGGGTCCAGTGGACTGGTGTATATCTAGCAGTATGCCAGAAATACCAACATTACTATGTGGGAAAAACGAGGAGGATTTTTAGAAAACAAATCTATGAAGATATATATGCTATTAGACAGTAGGATGAGAATAATGCCCTCTTTAAACACTTTAAAAAATCATCCTACTTGTAAAAAGTTCCACTTTGGAATTTTAGAGATTATAGATAGGGACCTTAGAGGGGGGGTTTTGGGAAAACAAACTGAAAAGGGCAGAAACTATTGGCGGCTTAGAATCAATGCTGTGGTAGTTCCCTGTATCAATGATTGTTGCTCTCTTATGCTGATTCTTAAGTATAGGGCCTTGGTTTTATAAAGTAAATGTTTGAGGTTGGATGTGTACCTCTTTAACATTTTTAAGTGGTTAGCATTTTTTAAAGCTATGTGATTGGTAGGAAAGGTTTTAAAAGTGTTAGTTAATAGAGTGTGAATTGAGAAACTAAAGGTTCTAAAGAAGTCCTGGTGTCTCAGGATGAAAGCGCTTGACCGTGGATTTTGTTTAATAAACCTTTATTTTTGTGAGCTTCATTGGACTGTTTTTTTCAGCTATAAGCACTCAAGGGCATTTTTCTGTGTTCTCCTTCATGAAACCTGATTGCTCTGGGGATATAATTGTGGGTAGGACTTTTTTAAGTCTATTTGCTAGTACCGTGGAGAGGATTTTAATATCTACATTAATATAAGATATTGGTCCGTAGTTTGTTGGATTATATTTGTCAGTGGTGGGTTTATGAATAAAGATAGTTTTGGAGTTGCTTAGATTCGAGTCTTTGAAGCTGATTTTACTAAAATAATTGAAGACTTTAAGAAGGATAGGGATCAGTTTTGGAGCAAAAGTGTTGTAAAAGTTTGCTGTAAAGTTATCAGGACCTGGGGTTTTGTTTCTTTTTAAACTTTTAATTGCCTCAGCAATTTCCTCTGATATGAAGGGGGCCTCCAAGAGCTCAGCATGATGTTTTTCAATCTTTGAAAATTTAAGATTGTTAAAAAAAGGTGTTGTAGGTCTCTGATGAGAGTATATCCTGGGGTCCATAGAGTTTCCTGTATATTATGTCAAATATATGCAGTATGTCTTGGTTGGTAGTGAACAGTTAGTTGTTATAGATAATTTGCAAAATCACACGGGGGGGGTTAATGAATGTTATAAGTCTAGCAAGTATATTTGAGGGCTTCTGAGCCCATTCAGAGTAATTAGCGAGGATTTTCATTTCTAGGAAAAAGAGATTTTGTGAGTGCTGTAAGTATAACTCCTTTTGTTGATTGAAAAGTTGGTTTTCTAACTCAGGTGTTAAGTTTTTTTGAAGTGATTTTTTTTTCAATTTCCTGGATTTTGTATTCTATTTTAGTTTCTTTTTCTTTGGAGAGCTTTTTGTAATAAGAAGCTTTTTTAATCTGCAGTCCCCTGATTTTGGCCTTACTACCTGCCTACAGAACATCTGGTGTAATGTCCGAGGTTGGAAGACTGGATTCCAGTTCTTCCAGAACACTATTAATTTCGTTTACTACTTCCGCTTTGTCAAGAAGATTTGGATTTAGAGACCATGTCAGGAAATTGCTAGCATTTGGAGGATTTATTTGGAGGGATAATTTTTAGGGTTATCCTAGAGTGGTCAGAAAGGAATCTAGGGCTGGCTGAATATATGGTTTTCTTCATTTAGTAGAGATTCTGAAATCTGGAAAAAATCAGTCCTGGACCATGATTTATAGCATGGGGAATAGTATGTGTATTTACCACCAGAGTTAGAGTAACCCTTAGAGTAAAAAGGGTCAGATAGGGTAAAGTCTAGCATTTGATCTTCTAAAGCCGGCAACGCTTGAGCATTGTGTGACTTATTCCTGCTGGATTTGTCCTTCAAAGGGTCAGTAACAGTATTCCAGTCCCCCTCATCACATAATCATGATTAGGAAACTTTAATAGTAAGTTATGTATTTGCATGATAAATTCGTGTTGATTAGCACAAGGTGGGTCTACAGGATATAGAGTTTACACAACAAAAATAACACCATCTTCCAATATTGTCAGATCAATAATCAAGAGTAACCTCATTGAATGTTTTTTTGACAGGTATAGCTACTCTTTTTGAGTTTGTCTTACAACCGGAAGCAATAATTGAGGTTATCCAAGTTTGATCTCCATCTTTATTCCAATTGTCATTAAGTAAGTATGTTTCTTGGAGAAAGATAACATTTGCGAGTGATTGGTAGAGTAAATGTAAAAGTTTTTTTTTTTCTTCTTATCCTGTACATTCCACAAATCTATCTCCCACATCCTCTAATTTTAAACTCAGTCCATAATATTGTGAAAGTGAATTTTGGAAGTCCTTTCCTCCTAACGCAGTAGAAAAATATAAGAACAGAAATTTAACATTTTTAAATGTTCTGTAACACTAACGTCTCTCAGAGCTACTACTGTGCCTGACCACATTTACTAAGACTGAGAGAAAATTTAGCTAGATAAGTACTATATCAGGTAACTTACAAAATTTTAAACGGGAACTAATAATACAATAGTCAGAAAGCCCTAACATTGCAATTGACAACAACAACAATATATACATAATCCTCTGAACTCAAGATGTGAAGTACTACACAATCAAAACACTCTACTACCACAGTCCATTTTACATGTTTATTAATGAATACTCTTCGTATGTAAGGAGTTAATACCTATATGTCTGGGTTTAACATGTGTAGTTGCTGCCTAAAAAGGAGGCAGCCATAAAATGCTCATATAAAAACCTAACTTCGTTATTGCAGATAACTGAACCAATTTATATTACATTTATTTGTTTGTAAGGCTGAAGATTAAAGAATAACAGTATGATAGTTCTCTGTAGGCGACTGATTGAGTTAAACTCTCAAACATCTCACATATAAACTGAAATAGTTATTACTTTGACAAAGAACTGATCAGACCAAATTACAATGCCACCATTTCTTATGCTATATTTATGAGTCAACTAGAATTATTAAGCAACTGGAAGAATGGCATAATAATTAGCCTACTAACACTGGCTTATTACGATAATGCACGGACTTAGCAATAAAGCTCAAGTGTTGCCATTATTTAGCTAATCTTGCAAAATAATAAGCAGAAAAGGGTCCCAATATATCACGTTTTTAAATCTATTGTTACAACTCGTAAGGCAGCTTTCAAAGTCCACTATTTACTGTTAAGAATAAATTGATTTATATTGTGCAGACTGAGTACCATTGCATACAAAAACAAACAAAAAAAAACAATTTCCCCAAAAGCTGCTACATTTATTACCACCACATAACTGTATGAGGTCACTGGGGGGTGGACTAAGTTGACCTATCTATGCAGGCAGATACTTAGAGGAGGCTGGGATAGCAGGCAAATATTTCATGGTGCGTACCTTGCACACGACTTTTTATTGGTAAAAGAAAGTAATACAAAGCAGCACCATGCACAAATTTAACAACATAGTGGCAGAGTTTAAAACATTTTCTTTCTCCCCGTTTTACTTGAACTTCCAATAAATGCCTCCTCGAGACTTAATAGCTTAGCAAAAACCATAGACTAAGGTTGAATGATAATGATAATAAAAGAACTCGTATTAATTCATACAGTAGGTATTTATGCTACAATTACAGGTCTATGTTTTTTTTTCTTCTGTGATAGTAACTATTGTACATATTGAAATGCATGACTTTCCTTGATTGACTGTGTTATTTAAAAAGTGGTTAATCAGGTCTTATGAGCCTTATTGTTATTCAGACAGGATTGTTGGCAAACAGTTCAAAAACTGCCTAAATGAAATACAGTCTCCCTTTTCTTTCCCCCTCCCTTTTAACCCTGCACACCCAAAAACTGTAGCCTTTCATATTCAACACAATATGTACAGTAGTTAGATTACTAACTAGCTGTTTCATAGTTGGTTTATAACTATTTATTAAGAACAAGCCGCATATTAATGCATCTTACTTAATTTGTAATTATTAACTTGAGGACCTTTAGTTGTTTGCTGTTTAAGTTTTCCAAACGATCATCACAAGGCCAGTTCACTAAGAGAAACACTTGCCTGTAAGTGCATTTAGGTTAATATATATCCCGGAATTCATTCTTTATTCATTTTGTTGATTCACAAGTCCATTTCTCTGAGAAGACGTGACGAGGAAGTGATTCAGTGCCAATGGCAACAGCATAAAGGAAACTACAAGCAACTGAGATAGGTAGGACCAAACAGACAGCACTATGCATTTCCAGACTTGCCAAATTAAACTGTTACTATCCGTAGTTTGGAATGTTGCAACGGAGTTCGCAGCCAGCCATTTGAAGCCCCTGCCATGACAATTTGAAGAAAAACAGTGATTTCTGTGATGAAGGAAGGAAACAGTTCTACCAAAAAGCCGTTTAGGGATCTTTTGTGCAGCAATCTTCAATTTAAACGAGGGTTCAGTTCAATTTGTGGCTAGGTGAGCTACATCTTTTCCTTTTGGTTTTCATTTTTCCCTTTTCAGAGTTTCAGGAGAAAGGCAGCTTTAGCTTCTGACTGAGTTTTAACTAAGAATTTCTGGTCATTTTTTTGAGAAGGCTAAAGTGCTAGGATATTTCATTTGAAATTTGACCTTTTTGGCAAGAAGAAAGGCACAGAGTGGAGCAAGCAGTTGTCTTGCTTGTTTAATTTGCATTGGTAAGTCTTGTACAAATTTAATTTTGTGCCCATTCCAGTTTAATGTAAGATTTCTTGAACATGCTGATAGTTTAGTATTTTAGCATAGACCTGACAAGGATTGGTAAGGTTTTGTGATCTGCGGAGAGCTCTATGCATTCTCTCTATTACAGTGTCTTTGACAATGGACTGATTATCCATCAGGGAACTAAAAATCTTTAAAGTATCCTGAAGTTGTGTTTGGTCATATGTTTCAGGAATTCCTCATATGAGGATGTTGTTTCTTCTACTCTGGGCTTCAAGGTCTGTAAGATTTTGCTGCATGTCTTCTAGAAGAGATTCTTTGTTTTTTACCTGTTTTTGGAGATCCTTGATTTTCATCTCATTAGCTGGTGATTTGGCCTCAGCATGGTCTAAACGAGAAACAGTTTGTTCCAGTGAAGTTCCGAAGTTTGTCAGTTGGTCTGAAAAATTGTGAATGGCAGTCCGTATAGGCATTAGAGCAGATTTCAGGTCATCCATGGAATAGGCCCCTTCAGATTTTGTCTTAAAGGTATTTACTTGTATCTTGTTGATTTAATGTTCACTGCCTTTTCGATAAGGTTTCTTATTCAGGTGAGAATATTTGTGAAAGCTTAGTTTTGGTTGGTTAAGTCCATTTGTTATAGGTCATTAGGCATGACTACATGTTAGCTAGTACACAGTTGTTTCCCATATGCTGCCTTCACTTCTACCAAAGTTAGGCCTCAAAAAATGCCATGTGCCTTTACTGTAGAAGTATCCAGGTAAAGAAATGCTGTAATTGTAGGATAAAAACTTTGCTAGCTGGGGACTGATGTATCCAGATGTTTAATCAAGATCCCCAGTAGGATGAGATTGCAGTCTGATGGTTCCTGATTATGAAGATTCAAATAGAGAGTTGAGGAGCTGTAAGGAGAGTGTTCACAGGCTGTCCACCATCTTGGAATCATCCATGCTGTAGGATATTCTACATCCATCTGAGCCACTGCCATCTCAAACAGATGGAATTCCATCGCAACATCTCATCTGAAGGATGACACACTCAAGAGTGCACCCCCATGCTGCACTGTGGTGTTAGCAGTCCAATCACTTGGAGTGGAAATAGAAACCACAGACTTCTGATCTTCCAGCACCAGAGGAGTATGTGCTATCTGTTGCACCACTGACATTTCATGAGGTTAAAAATCTTTATTTCAAAATTGGTAATCTCTCAGAGTATACAGCATAATACATTACACAGTTACCTAGTTCCCCATCCACTGGGCTAAAACCCAATAATCTGTAATTCCAAGTTGTATACTATTCTTGCATTACATAATTATTGCCTGAATACTGTGTACTAAATGATACATATATTATTTACTAGACTGTCTCTTACCGCATACATATAGTTTTCTTTCCTTTAATTGACTAATACCATTATTCAAAGGTCTTACACTGATTTCTTTCGAGTCTGCTAATGAAAATCCATCCACTTTACCTAACATGATGAATGCATGCATCTTCTGTGCAAGTATATATGTCTTATATTGGCAGAAATGGATGGGTCCTGAATGAGTACTCTAACATCCCATCAGTTATAGATATTTCAAACTGTCAGACAGTGAAAATATTTAGGGTGATATACTCAAACTTCCAAGTTAATTTTCCCATACAAATTTCTGGTAATGAAATTGGTGCGCTGGCATTCATATCTTGAAAAAAGGGAATGACACGCACTAGCATTTCCTTGTTTCTCAAGCTGAATTCATACACCACTCAAACATACCTTTTCTTACACTCTATAGGTTATATGCCAACATTTGCTAGGTTCTTAAGTTGAATCTGTACATCCTGGTGAATACTTCTAAACAGCACTTTATTTGTGTGCATCTCAAGTAAAATTTAACTTTCCATTTATATAAATTATCGCATACAGTTATCTTAAATGTCTTTCCCTGTGACAGTACATAGCAATGTTGTTTTCTAGTTAACCACTCCATATTAACATGCTAAGTCAATAATTATGTTCTTCCAATCACTAATTAGTTGCCTTATATTAACAGGTTATTTTCACACAGATATACAAATTTGTGAGCATCTGCATATTTGGATATTTGGAGATCATTTCCCACTTGTATCTACAAGATAATCTACAAAGAAGCGTCCCTGTACAGAGCCCTATCAGACAGCAGTGGTAACCCCTGAAGATTGGAAAGAACCCCCCCCACACACACACACACACACACACACACACACACACTGATCACCACTTTCTGAAATGGTACAGCCACATCATTGCTGACACAGAAGAGAAGTGTATCTATATGCAAACATTCTAACATGATTGTTGGGGTTTGGTTGAGTTTCCTTGGGTTTGCATAGGAAACCATCAGGTATGTTGCCTTCTCTCATGGAATATGAGTTTTTAATTTTATGTATGGCAGCAGTTTTCCCATCTGTGGTTATATAAAGGGTGTCTTTTCTTGTTTCTGTAACACTCTGTCATATTTCTTGCTTCTTGAATTTGCTTAGTAGTTTCCGGAATGGCATTTGCTATGTCATGTAGGTAGATGCTGTCTTCATTATTTATAACTTGTCAGATTCACAGTTTTCCTCTTTCTGTTTTCTCATGTATTCATGAATATCTTATATTGTTTTTTAGCCTTTGAACTCATGCTAAGTTATAATTTTGTCTACAAATTTTAATAAAAAGTAAACAGATTCTGTACTTGTTTTTATGAATGAGTAATTTTTGGAAACTAAGTAGTACCACCTTTTTCCACTGAACAGTATATCTTATACATTTTGAGACACCACCAAGTTAATTTTAATTAACTGTTTACTTGTGCCTTACTCACATATTTATGAATATAAAAGTTAATATCACAAAACTCTTTTGTAGTGTTGTAGTTATTAGTTAATCTTATTGGATTGTTGAAACTGAGGATAAAATCCCAGTCTTGTTTTTAAGTGTATAATTTATTGCATCATATTTACAGTGGAAAAGTCTAGGAAGAATGATTTATTTATGATTTTGATTTTACGCATACAAATGTTGCCACCTGTCCATTCATGTCAGCAACAATGAAAGGAGGTCAGCCCTGGAATTTGTGATGTATAATTTGGATCTTTAAATCAGGTCTCAGAATTTATATATGTATATATATATATATATATATATATATATATATATATATATATATATATATATATATATATATATATATATATACACACACACACACACACACACACACACATATAGGAAAAGTTGAATATATATATATATATATATATATATATATATATATATATGGTTTACTATCATAAATTCAAAAATCAGAACAAAACATGTCTGCATTTTCAAATTTATACATCGGAAATGAACATTTCCAAATTTTCCTAAAGTCGAAAACAGCTGTGTATTGTCGAAAATGTCATTCGCGACATTTTCGGCAATACACAGCACTCCCACCCGTCCCGTAACTACCTACCTAACCAGCCTAAACACACAGTTATGCAGGGGGGCAAGCCCCCCTGCACCCCCCCTGTAGGGGGCTGCGCCCCTACACCCTCCAACTTAGTATTCCAACTCTGAGATCGCACTACAGTGAGGAAAGGGATGTATTTCCCTAACCACACTGTACCGCGATCCCCTCACATGAGCGAACGTTAGAATTGCGAATGCACAGTCCATTCGCAATGGTAACGTTCGCTCACATCACCTGCCGAAATATGAAGTATTTGAACATCGAGACTCTTGACATTTTTTAGGTAATGTATTCAAAGCAATCTAAAAAAAAGTTACTATGGAGATAGAAAACTTTTCTGCTTCAGTACCTGTATTCTTCTGGGAGACAAGTGAAGCCCATTTTGTGTACAGCTCTGTGGCTGATTGCTTATCTCACACCAGTCTGATAGGCATTGTCTAATGTCATGTCTTTAGCTACTGACCGAATGGCAGCATTTTACCTTGATCTTCAGGTACTGTATAATGTGATGTGACAATTTTGCTTGGCAGATGTGTTTTCATCTCTCTCTCTCTCTTTTTTTTTTTTTTTTGTGTGTGTGTGTGTGGGGGGGTATTTGATATTCCAGTCAATTGAGGTGCATTGTTCACTTTCTGAGAAAAGTAAGCAGTAAATTATTGAAGTTAGTTATAACTGCCTTACCACATACAATAAATTATTTAGTTTATGATATATAAAATGTGTTGTTTTTCCATTTTATTGACAAAATATAATCCCCTGAAAATTTTCTTGTGGGTAAAACCACTGTATTGACATCATAAAAAGCTGACCCCACAATGCCTCACTATATTTACGTGCTGAATTCAGCAATATGAGTTTCTTACTTCCCAGAAATACAGACTTTTAACTAGGTCTTGCAAGTTAAACACATTACATGACAATTAACATGTATGATGCTGCCGTGGTGATACTGCAAGATAATTGTTTTTTTCTTCCTAAGAATGCTTTGTTGATGTATGTAAATCATTGTCCAGTGCCTGTCATAACGTCATTTTATGGGGTTTTTTTAGAGAAAAAAAATTAAATTAAAAAAATATCAAACTACAAACTATATTTGTTTTTGTTTTTTTCTTTTTGCAAACTCGCTTGCAATTTTAACATGATGAATATAACTGCAATGAAATTAATTACAAAACGCATGCTTTCAATGTGACCGATGCAGTTTAAGCATTGTTTATCCAAGAAAGAGGCCCTCCTTAAATGTTCACCCTAACATGGACAACGACAATGTCATAATTACCACTAATTCTTTTTAACCTATTTGGGATTATCCTAGTTTTGGCCCCACTCAGATATGACAGTGTCACAAACACTTTAGGAAAGTCGGTATGTTTCTCTTTTATGCATAATACAGTCTCCAGTTGCTAATCTGCCTTGAGGGTTGCTAGGTGAAAGTGTCAGATTTATGGGCTTTTGAGACTGAATTGGCTCAGTTTTAAACCCAAGTATTTTGTTGGTTTGCCACACTGCTATGTTACAGTAACTGTGCATGTTTAACTTTAAGCGATCATTAGGTCTGCTTGTTATGAGGTTTTGGATTTGTTTATGCTATGGCTTCCTAAGGTACAGGTGAGGCTTTTATGGGTTTAGTCTTCAGAACCTTAGCAAATGTTTAATGTACATGCTCACAAGGTGGGACTGCTAATGAAAGTTTATCCTCAGCATTCTAAATGTATTCGAAACATTTACAAGTATTTAATGTCAAATCAAAAAGCAGTTTGTTTTTTTACTTCTTACATTGTCTGAGATAATTGTTACCTGTCAAGTCCTTGAAGGTTAGCTCATGAAGTGCCTACATAGCTAAACTAAAGTGAACTGCTTTATTGTTCAAAAAATAGAAGCTTTGCTCTCGGGTGGGTGACTTCTGTGCAGATTTGGTATGTCACCTCTGCATGAACATTGTTCACTTGTTGCTCTGGTTTCCTCCCACTTCCCAAATACATCTTTAATATGAACTGGCAATTCTTCAGACTGCCCCAAAGTTTGTGCGTGTGTGTGCACATGCGCATGCATGCATCTTACAATACACTGACAGCCTATGTATAGCTTTTTTGTGTCTCAACCACTGACTGATGATATAGGCTGTAACCCCCCCAAACTTTGAGTCAGATAAACCATATACTGGAGAAAGAATGAATAAATAAATAAATGTGAAAGGGCCACCAGAATGATACATGTTGCAGTAAGTTATCCTAGCATCATTAGTTCAAAAACTTGTTTCCATTGAAACTGCTGCTGAATTGTGACACAACAGCATGGGAGAGATCACGTTTGTTTAAAGGTTCAGTTACACTGGAGTTAATATTTTACACAAGGGGATGCTACTGGTGTGCTATTGAGGCCCAGGTGAGCTGGTGTTACATTTTCAGGACAATGTATAGGAGAGAGTTGCATTCAGTAGACTGTTTCTTAATCTGTAAAACAGCATGTCAGTCCTAACCAAGAGAGCTGCAGCTCAGTCTGATGGATTAGGACTTATGCAGCATAGA
This sequence comes from Protopterus annectens, assembly GCF_019279795.1. Classification (NCBI taxonomy): domain Eukaryota; kingdom Metazoa; phylum Chordata; order Ceratodontiformes; family Protopteridae; genus Protopterus; species Protopterus annectens. The sequence goes on from NC_056746.1 coordinate 1,246,298,134, forward strand.
TTCTCTGTCCGTGAGAGAAGTTCTGTATATCTCGAGAGATACTGACAGTGGCAGGCATCCGTTCTTTCATCAGGCTGTAACCGGCATGGGAGCAGGAAGTGCTGCATTTGCCCTGCATAGAAACAGGGTTATTATACCATGACCCCCCCAAAACGTGCATGCTGATTGGCCAGCGTGCACATTGTAAATCGAGTTATACTAATGGAAAAAGGTCCGGTCGCCCGGACTTTTTTCCATTAGTATAACTCTACTGTCTCGCTATGTTAAATGGGTTTAACATAGCAAGACAGCTTTAAAACAAGCAACGGAGATCTCCGTTGCTTATTTTAAAGCTGTCTCGCTATGCTAAACCCATTTAACATAGCGAGACAGGTTTTTAAAAAAAAGCAACGGAGAAAGCAAGATCGCCGTTGCTTTTTTTACTGTTTCGCTATGTTAAATGGATTTAACATAGCGAGACAGTTTTAAAATAAGCAACGGACATCTCCGTTGCTTATTTTAAAACTGTCTCTCTATGTTAAACCCATTTAACATAGCGAAAACAGTAAAAAAAAAAGCAACTGAGATCTTGCTTTCTCCGTTGCTTTTGCCCACAGCTCTGATGTACTGCGCAGGCGCAGTACATCAGAACTGCCGTGGATGCCAGACATCTGCGGAAGGGCAATAAACAGGCATTATACTATGCCATTATTTAAGAAAAGTAATAGTTTCTTTTCTTAAATAATGTCATGGTATAATAGCAATAACCCACTTCTGGGTGTGGGTAATGCTGTATTTACCCACGGTTGGCTTTGTTTGGTCCCTCGGGCTTCGCCCTCGGGACCAAACCACACCAACCGTGGGTAAATCCAGCATTACCCACACCCAGGCGTGGGTTATTGCTATATGAGGCTCCACTGCAGAAGTAAACAAGTGCATAATTCATGTTTGAGCAATTATTGTCTATGTAAAACTCTTCAGAACGAAATCTTCCATTTTATGTGCCATTGTATTTAGAAGTATTATTCAATGTCTCAAAGTATGTTAGCCAGAAAATTCTGTCATGTGCTGAGCCTCATATTACAGACCCATTGTTACGCCATTTTACATTTCAACAATGTGCAAACATTTTCAAACACAGTTCATTAAGCACTTAATAAATTTATGCACGCATAATAACATAATTATGATATTTTGAGTAAAAAATATGAACAGCTCTCTTTTTAAGCATACATTGAATTGCATTGACTACAACAGAATTTTATTTGGAATTCTAAAAGTAGTCAAACAAAATAAAAGGGGAGGAGATTGGGAAATTGTACTAGAAAACAGAGAATTAACTTGGCATTTGAGTTTAACTGCTTCAAGATCCCTGGTTTAAATTACCACATTTCACTATTCTCTGTTTTAAAGCTGAGAGCTAGAAAATTATAGACTTCCTGAGCAGATATACAATTACAATCATGTATTATATAGGAAGGTTGTTCATGCATTTTATGTGCTTTGGATTTGTTTATGTTATGTCTTCCTAAGGTACAGGTGAGGCTTTTATGGGTTTAGTTTTCTTCACTACAAGTTTTATCAAACTATTTATTCAATATTTTTTCATTATTTATTCAATATTTACTCAATATGTTTTTTTTGTTTAACATTAGTATTTTTGATGGATTTATTGAACTTAATGTACTGCTCACAGGTCATAGGAAGTTACTAGGCTATAGGCCCTAAGGCCCTTATAAACATAGCCAAGAGTTTAGCCCATGTTTAGGCAAGTCAGCACCCGATGCCCCTGTCCTGCATAATTCTTTAAGGAAGACTTTAGTAGTGTCACATGATGCTTTTAATTAATTATTTAAACTGTTTGTTATTTCATGTTGTGGTTCTGATGAAGTCCAATATGACTGGAAGGGACAAAAGCACTTAACCTAGATTTGTGTTGGATTACTATGAGTGTTGCATATATTAAATAACTCTTTGGGGTCATTAGTTTATGGGCAATTCATTATTTCCCATACTCATGTGGGTACTTGTATAACTGCTCCTGGTTTCACACTATGGGGTGTAGAGACATACATTCTACTAGTCGAGTTTATTGGTTGAATATTTTAGAACATGGCAGTGGTTCCCCAGGATACAGTCTACAATGAATTCTCTGACCCACTGGAACACTAGTTCCTCACCTTTTGGTTCACCGATGGCAATGGCTGGTGATAAAGACTTGTCAAACAAGGAGATTTCACACAGTTAATAGCCTTGATCTCCTAACAATACACACTATTAAATAACACTTTGTAAAAACTGTCCTCTACTTCTTCACAGGCAAATCCTATTACTTGGTACATTCTAAGGTGTTACCAATGAACTTGTTTACTCATGTTGTTAACCTGAAAAGTGATCATGTAAGCTTTCCTGTTAGCTCAGCAGTGTCTGTTCATTCTAAGCCACCACCATTGGAAGTTAACTTGAGAGCAGAAATTAAAAACATGGATGACTTGTTCAGGCAAGATCTGGGTTTCACTAACACTTACAATAAAGACATGATTATCCCCAAAAGGCAGTTTAGCCACTTTAACAGGAGTTTTGGAGAAAAAAAACTTAGGAAGGTAAGCAACCTACAGCTTGATAATTGTTTTTACAGGAATGCCTGAATAGGAAGAGTCCCTAAGGGACTAAGACTTTTTAAATTTCCAAATGGACTTGTTTCTAATAGTGTTGAGCATAATGAATTAATTTGCATGTTTGACAGACATGGGCTTGAGTTGATGAATGTTATCATTAAGTGGAATGCAGTACAAATTAACACTTGTTGTTGTGTCTTTCGGCTTTTCCCGGTTAGAGGTCGCCACAGTGGAACGCCGGTCTGCTAATGATTGGTAGTTGATTTTTACATGCCGAGTTACCAGCCCTGACGCACAACCTTCCACGAAGGTACGCCCATTCACGCATGTCTCCACGCAGAAGACACTCTAGCTGAGAAACGAACCGGACAGTACAAATTAACACTATTTGATGCAATTACTGTTTTGAACAATACAATTCTCACTGATTTGCTCTTTGACTTTAATAGGGACAAGTACAACCAAGCCTTTTTGAGACTAGAAGAGAACTGTATAACATTATTAATCGTAAGGAGAAAAAGCTGTTAAGGATCAAAATGATTACATTAACAACAGAGTCTACCCTATAGAGAAGAATGCAAATTATTTAGAAGTGCCTATACCTAATGAGAATGTGTATCAGACTAATATGGTTTAGCGACATCCCTAGACTCCAGTTCTAGACAGATTGTTAACAATTTTGTTCCTGTTAACATCCCGCCATCTGAACATTTATTGAGTGATCTGGATGATCTCCCCAATGTACATCAGAAAGACTAGGCACAAGACCAAAAGAGACAATTAACCTTTTTTTTATGAAGTTCCCTCCCACACCAAGAGAATTATGGGTGGAGGAGAAGAAGAAGCAGGGGGGAGGAGTATGGGGAGAGGAACAATGAAGAAACAACTAATATCAGGTCTAGGTACTGTTTTTAATCACACTGAACATATATTGTTTTTGTTACAGATGGGAAAGCACACAGTTATAGGGATTTTAAAATATTTAACTATAGTAATTTAGATATTACTATTGATCATGTCACACTTTTTATCAAGTGGTTTAAGTTTGTACTTGAAACCCCACTTGACATCTCAGATATTCTTTTAGAATTAAAGTTGTTTAACCTGAAAATTAAACCTTTCTGTACTATTTTCTGACCATGAAACAGGTTTTTGAATACTTCTAATTCAACTTCGTCTAGAAGGAGAATTATGTTTAATCCCCCTCTAAACCCCATCATAGCCACATTTGAAAAATGTTTTACAAAAGATCTTTATGATTTATATAGAGCCAAGAGGTTCCCTTATCAAAATTTGAACAAAGATGAACAGCAAATTTTGAAATTACTATGGAATGAATATTATTCCATCAGGGTGATGAAGCCCGATAAGGGAGGATGGGTAGTGGTAGCAGATAAACTTGTTTATGTGAGTAAAGTTTTCAACATGCTACAAAACACTATTAAATACATTATAATGTCTAAAAATGAAATCAACCTAGCTTATAGCAAGATTGATATATTTTTGAAGACTGTTTAATACAGGTGGTTTCTTCTTATGAGACCTACGCCTTTCTTTCCATAAAGAACCTCCTTATACCAGCTGTCTTTGGGATTCCTAAAGTCTATAAGGACAGACAACTCCCCTTATAGACTCATAGTGTCAGCACAGGGGTCTGAGACATACCCATTAGCAATATATGTGGACCGGACTCTTAAGAATATTCTCAAACCCACCCCTCATATTTTAAAATACTCCTGGAACTTTCTGAGTAAGTTAAAGCACTGCTTTTTAAAATCTAGAATGTATTTTCTTAATAGTAGGTGTGGTCGATTTATTTACGTGTAGTCTTCACAAGATAGGACTCAATTTTTTTTCATTCAGCATTATTAGAACTCACTGAACTTGACAACTACTAAATTAGACTAATTATAGATCTTTTGGAACTTGTACTATCTAACAGCTTCTCTTTTTTTTTGAGGGAGAATATTTTAGGCAGGTGCAGGGGGTGGCAATAGGCACAGCTTGCACTCCCATTTACACTAATTTTATGATGTATAAATGGGAGAAAAAGTATTGGACACTTTTTATTCTGATTATTGGAAACCCTGAATTAGAAAATTAGTTGATTTATTTTTACTTTGGGTGAGTAGAGAAAAAAGAATATCTGATTTTATGAAATTTCTTAATAACACAACAACATTTTTAAAATTCACTCAGCATTTTGATAAATACAGAGTTACTTATTTAGATGTTTCCATTTAAAAAAAATTGAACTTGAAATTTGATTCAACTATCTATAGAAAATAAACTTTATCTAATACATACTTACACTTTAAAGGTTGCCACCCATATTCCTGGAAAATAAGTCTCTTCAAAGGCCAGTTAGTTAGAGCAGCTAGAATGTGTTCAAACGTGGAATCTTTTTAGAAGAATGTAACAAGATGAATATGTTTTTAGAAAGATGGTATTCATATGATTTGCTTTGTACAATAGTTTACAAGATTATCAAAGGGTGGAGGACAAAATATATCCTCATCTTGACTCAGACAAAAAGAGTGAATTTAAGACAGTTTCTACTGATGATAAAGTATTGAATTTCACTAATTCTTTTTTTATCAAATATGGTAGTTTTGCATACAGAGTTAAAAATATAGTAAAAATAATTGGAATTTGTTCAAAATAGATTTTAACCTATATTGCCTGCTAGGGGAGAAACCACTTTTTACCTATAAAACAGGCACAAATTTTAAATATTTGTTTGAGAAACCAGTAAATCTACATATGAATAGGTTCACTTTAGTCACTCGTAGATCTGGAATGTTTAACCAATGCAAGTTTATATTTGAAGAAGAAACCTTCCTTCACCCCAACTTTAGAGTTAATTTAGTTAAAGGTAATTGTTCCCCACAGGGGGTAGTGTACATTGCTGTCTGCTCTATTTGTAAAAATTTTATGTGGGAAAAACTGACAGATGCTTTCTTAGATGCAGCTACAAACATAATTATATTTTGAGGAATAATATGAACAGTTCTCTTTTTAAACATACACTGTCTTGCACTGACTACAAAAAATGTATTTGAAATTCTAGTAATCACACAAAATGAAAGGGGAAGAGCTTGGGAAACTGTACTAGAAAACGAAGAACTAACTTGGCAACTGAGATTAAATGCTTCAAGTCCCCCTCCCCAATTTAAATGACCACATTTCACTATTCACTGTTTTAAAGTTGAGAACAAGGAAATAAATTATAGACTTCTTGAGCAGATCTACAATTACAGTCATGTATTATATTGGATGGTGTTGCATGCATTTTATGTGTTGGTTCACTTTATGATCAAATGTTCTTCACTACAAGTTTTATCAAAATATTTATTCAATATTTTTCTTTAGTTATTCACTAATTACTCAACATTTTTTCTTCAACATTAGTATTTTCAATGGTTTTATAGAACGTAATGTACTGTTGTATTTTTTAAGGAAGATTTTATTAGTCACATGATGAGTTTAATTAATTAATTAAACTATTTGTTAATTCCTGCTGTCGTTCTGATGAAGTCCCATATGATTGGGAAGGGACAAAAGCGCTTAACCTAGCTTTGTGTTGGATTGCTATGAGTATTGCATATATTAAATAACTCTTTGACATGATTAGTTTATGTGCGATTCATTATTTCCCTTATGCATGTGGGTGCTTGTATGACTGTTCCTGGTTTCACACTACTTGAGCTTTTTTGTTGTTATGTTATTGGTTTTCTTTCTAGGCTGCATGGGCAGACATTCTACTAGTCAAGTTTATTTTCACATGAAGCCCTATTGGGATTCACTTCTCCTCTTACTAACTCACATTTAGGTATTCCACTCCAGGTTATCTCTGTGTAGGATGTGGTTCATTTTATGCTGATCCACTGGAAAGGTCATTCTTTTCTTCCATCAGACCTGCCTTTCCTACATCTTTCCCATATCAGCATTTTTGAATCAGATAACTTTCTCAGCTCTTTGCTGTGCATGCTGCCTGCATTTCTTGATGCCATCACTTTCTTGACCTCACCTTATCCATTCCCTGCCTGCTATACTGAGGGCCTTACAATTTCACTCTGTTTGGGGATGCAGCTTTCCTGCATGCCTGGTCTACTTTTCCCATACACTTTGCATCTCTGTTTCCTGTAGGACATGGTCACCCCAAACCATGAAAATTCCTTTTACTTTTTCTATTGCACTCTGTGCTCACTTTACCTTGCAGTGCTGTAGTCCTTCTCTCTTACAGTGGCCCAGATGGAGTACCCTGCTCTTTAATTTCCCCTGCTCTTTTTGTGGCATTGCCAGTGGGCCCAGACTCTCTGTTGTATTATGCTTTTCTTCTGCACCATCACCTCTGATACTTAGACTGGCATCTTGCACTTCAGTACACCTACACTAATTCTCACCTGTGAACTTTCTGCTGACTTGATTAGCTCATCCTTAGCATGTTATCCCCACTCTGCTCTACTCTTCATTGCATCACCAGAGAGGAGGTTAAACCCATTCTCCTTTCCTTTAGATGTGCAGGAAACAAACCATCATGCTGAGTAATACTGGATCCAGCATCATCCTCTGTAGTATTTCACTTGTCATGCCTCCTGTTCTCGACATCAGCCCTTTCACCACAGTTCTCTGTTCTACCTTTCAAACATACCATGGCTCAGTTATCAATGTCAGTCTTACTCCCATCCCATGCAGTTTTCCTAACAACCTCCCAGTTTAATTTCTCCAAGTCTTTTGGGTTTTTAATACCATGACAGGAATGGACCCTATTCCTAAGTCAAAGCATGGTTAAAATTTATGAAATAAGTATTGTTTCAATCTTTCATGTTAGCCAAAAGTGCTCTTTGCAGCACCCACAATGTACCCAGAATGGACTCCTTCTTCAATTCATATGGAGTTACATGTATCAGTAGCATATTTAAATATGTCTGTGAATACATTTTTATGAGACCTATTGCTCCCCCTGCTATTGGAACTGTCTGGGTATCCTTCTTCCACATTGTCCTCCTTTCTGCCTACAAATCCTTGTATTTTATGACCTTGTGTCTCTCTGTACATGAGATACTGTAATTACTGGGTGTAGCAATTTCAATGATCAATGCTACTTTTGTCATCATTTCATGGACAACTATATCTGGTTTTCATGCATCTACTTTTTGAATGGTTGCTAATGGGTGATCCCATGTGATATAAACTTCATCATTCTCTGTAATGCTTTGTTGCTGATGTTTCCATTGCTTCTCACCTACTTCAATATTGTAATGTTTGTACAATCCCCAATGCAACAGTCTTACCTCAGTATTATGCCGTTCAGTATACAGGCCCTCTGCCATTAGTGTATCACACCTAACAACAAGGCATGTATGTATATTAATAAGAATCTAGCATTTAAACATCCTTTGACAGGAAAGATTTTTGAATTTACAGCGAGAGCTACTTGTAGGACACCCAACATTGTGTACATAGCAGAATGTGAACAATGTAATTGTTTTTATATAGGGAAAACGAACAATATGTTCAAGGTCAGGATTTTACAACATTTGTCTGCCATCAGGACTAAAGATGTACATAATGCCCTATATAGGCATATTGAGCAAAATGTAACACACACATTTAAATTTAGGGCTGTGGCTAATATTACTTTGGGCAGTGGGGGGGTGATATTAAACAAACCACAGAGTTAGTGGAGAGTAAATGGATCATAGAGTTAATGGCACATAGAATGCCTGGTTTAAATTATGTCATCCCCATGAAGCCTATTTTGAAAAATAGGCGGGTAAATTACTGACAGCCTATTGGTTAACATCTAGTTTAAATTTGTGTAGTACAGAAGCTATGTTATCTGATGAAGGGTTTTTTGATACTGTGGATTTTTATCAGCTGGAATCTTATTTGGAACGTTTTATTAAATATCTTTGGAACATAGCAGTGTCCTGTCACGATTTTTTACTGACCTAACAACAAGATGTGTGACTGTTTCCATTTCTATATTACAGAACCTGCATTTGTCTATTTCTCCCACATCTTCAATGGGATTTGTAAACCAACATGTACATAATCCACAATCTGGGCCACCAGTATTATTAACCTTTCAACTTATTTGGTTTAAATTCACCTCTCCTTAAGTTGTTCAAGCCTATAGCACCTTTTTGTATTCTTCCAGCTAACACCCATAGTTCCTTATGTTATCTAGACCTTTCTTGGGTCTGACTTCTATAACTTAGTGACTTATCAGCTTACAATAGGCAACATTATAAAGGGCAAGTAATTATTAATAAAATGTTTCTAAGATTGTTAATCTAGGATTTCCCACAGTAGAAAATCCTTCATTATCTTATGTTTTTTTTTAAGTTGATTTTTCAGAAAATGCTCTTTAATGCAAATATGTGTGTTGGTTGTAAGAGGTGCGGCATTCCACAGTACATAGATGTTAATGAGTTAAGCATTCCTGTGTCAGACACTCAGATCCTGATTGACGTGAGGTTGTTCCAAGGATTATTCTGTACTTGCAACTATATTTATGCCTTTTCCACAATGTTCTTCGTGTTTCACTGTTGCAGTCATTACATTTGGGTTATTCTGCTGGCAGGTTGCCCTCAGTCGGCCTGAATTCCAAAGTCTTGGGTCCTGCGTTGGTTGCTGTCACCTCTTCCCTGACGTCAGGTTGTCAGGGGGTATAAAAGATGCAGACAACGCCATTTTCTTCAGTCTTTCTTGCTGCGCGGTGCCCGAAGCAGAAGCAGTTCGCAAGTTCCGGTAGGCCGACTCCTGAGATTTTCATGTTCGAGTTTCAGATCCGAAGTCTTCATTAAAAGCTAAGTACCCCGTTGGGGAAACTTTTTTCTTGCGCCAGAATGATGTCAGAAAAAGTTAATAATTGTATTTCTTGTGGGAAGCAAATACCTCACAAGGACTTTCATTCTTACTGTATTCTTTGCCTAGGCCTTGACCACGACGTTTTTAGTTGTCGGTTTTGTGCTAGATTTAACCAATGCACTATTAAGCATCGGTACGATTTTGAATTAAGTTATTTTGGGCGAAGATTTAATTATACAATGTCGTCGGATAGCCATCAGACTACTGGAGTTCACAAAAAACGCAAAGAAAAAGAAAAGGACAGGCAACCGAGGTCCAAAACCGACGACGAAGCTTCTCCTAAGCCAGTCGCCGGTTGGCCAGTTCTCAGTGAGGTGCTTTCATAGCCCCTGACACCCGCTACTTTAGAGTCGCAGGCCGCTACCGACTCCCACATGGAGTCGGCCAGGCCACAGGAAACTCAAGGTATTGGAGCCTCGGAGATTATTCCCTCAGATGGGTCTGGAGCCGCTGAGCAGGCATCGGCTTCTGAGGGTATATTCAGACCTAAACAATTATATATTAAACCAACTTCAATTTCAAAGGCAAAGACTAAAGCACCTTTAAAGGCAAAGAAACAAGTTCACCAGACACATGGACAGGCCTCCATGCCCAAAAAGCAGATGCTCAAAATGGCCGAAGACTTAATTACCCTGATCAGGGGTTCCCATCCCCCTCCTGATAAGAGGCCTAGGCAAGAGACAAACTATGAATCTTCAGATCATGTTTCCATTTCATCTGAGTCCTCTTCTGATCAGGAATATTCTCTTCCCCCGTATGAGGATTCAGATGCTGAAGAATCTATTCCTTCAGCTTCTCCTCCTGAGACTACTCTTTTGGGGAAACCTTGCATACTATGAGGGAGCACTTCCACTGGGAGAGCCAAGATTTTTCAGAATCTGAGAAGAGGCTCAGAGACTTTCCTTTTACTACCTCAACACAGGCCTCTAACTATTCCACCTGTGTTAGACATTGTAGATGATGTGTTCTCAAAGTCTAGTCTGACCCCGGACTCCTTACCTCCAGCTCCTGTTAAGCCCGACAGATACTACAGGGTCCCTGACTCTCATAAATTCCTTTTCAAAAACCCTACTGCAGACCCAGAAACTATTTTTCAGGGTCCCAAAGGGGTCAAGGCTTCCACTGCAAAAAACCCTACCCCCTCTGTCAGGGATTCTAGGGCGCGGGATATATGGGGGAAAAAAGATTTACACATCTGCTACCTTGGCTATAAGGGCCTTAAATTGCCAGTTTCATGTGCTCAAATATCAGCAATATATCATGACACTGCTTAAACAGAAAATGATGGTAAATTCTGAATGTGCAGAAAACAAAGAAATGCAGGATTTATTGCATGCAACTGAACAAGTTGGAACGCACACTTTGCAATGTGGTTTTGATTCTCTGGAGGCCTCCTGCAGGGCCGCTGTTACGGGTTCTGTCATTAGGAGGCATGCTTGGTTAAAGGAAGAAAATCTGCCTGATCATGTCAAAGCAAAATTATTAGATGCTCCATTACAGCATGATACCTTGTTTGGTGTTAAGGCAGAAGAGGTGTTAAAGAAAATGGAGGACAAAGCTAAATCTCTGCAAACGGTCAAGGATTTCTTACAGGTACAGCCACCTAGGTTTAGCAGACACTGGCCTACAAAGAATTGGTCCTTTCCAGTGTCATACAGACCTCAAAGGGGCAGATCCAGATGCCCTAGAGGCAGATCCCAGCCACAAGGTTCGTACAGATCTAAGCAATGGGGTGCTCCTACCTCCAAAGGTGGAGAAGACAAATCACAACCATACAGGAAACAGTCCCAATGACTTCCCCCTGCCTGCACCAAGCACTTACCTTCTGGCAGCACCCTTAGGGGGAAAACTAGCACTTTTTTCTCAAAATTGGCACATTATAGCCCAGGACAAATGGGTTCTAGACATAGTGTCACAAGGCTACAAGTTTCACTTCCATACCCTGCCAAGGGCAAACGGTTGGCCAGACCTGCCAAGAAATCAATGGGCATAGGCTCAAAGACATGTTGCAGCTCTCATGGACATGGGGGCTATTCAACAAGTGCCACAGCAAGAGCAGGGCCAAGGATTTTACTCAAGACTGTTCTTGGTACCCAGAAAGGACAAAGTATGGAGACCAATACTGGACCTATCTGTTCTAAACACTTTCCTGGATATACCAAAATTCAAGATGTTGACCTTGCAGCAGCTTCTGCCCATGCTGGGCAGCAAGGCTTGGCTCGTGACTTTAGACCTAAAAGAGGCATACCTGCATGTCCCAATCAGACAGTCATGCAGAAGATACCTCAGATTCAAGGCTGGCTCAATGCATTACCAGTTCTCTGCACTGCCCCTTGGCTTATCTACTGCGCCTAGCATCTTCACAAGGTGCCTGGAACCAGTAATTGCTTTCTGCAGACAAAGAGGCATACAGATTTACCCATACTTGGATGACTGCCTCATACAAGCAGAGAACAAGGACATTCTACTACAGCATCTGACGTTTGTGAAAAGACTTTTAACATGCCTAGGGTACACAGTCAACAAAAATAAATCAAGACTAGTACCCTCTCAAGAGATTATATTCCTGGGTGCAACCTTAAATACAACTGCCCAGATGGCTTATCTCACTCCAGACAAACAAAGGCAACTGACTGCCTATTTCAAAGAAATGGCAACAAAGGCCCAGTTATCTGCAAGAAAAATTCTGCAGACTTTGGGCTTCATGGCATCCTGCATCCTACTAATTCCATATGCAAGACTGCATATGAGGAAACTTCAGTGGTACCTAAAAAGTGTCTGGACACAACATTGCCACAGCCTGGAAACAATGATTACTCTCATTCCCTGCCTGCAACAGGAGTTTCGATGGTGGGCAAAGGCTTGTCACCAAAACAAGGGACAGCCATTCTCACTACCCCCAGCCAGGCAGAGCCTTACGACATATGCATCAGATTATTCCTGGGGGGCCCACATGGCAGGAAGAGGCATTCAGGGCACCTGGTCCACAAACCAAAGGCATCTACATATCAATCAAAAAGAGATGCTAGCTGTTCAAAATGCCCTGACAGCCTTCAAGGACCTACTTCATCAGGGACAGACAGAAAACACCACAGTCATGTGGTACATAAGCAGGGGGGCACTCATTCTTACCCCTTTTGCAGACTAGCCATGGCTTTATGGGACACAGCATTGACTTACCAAGTTCATCTGCAGGCACAATTCCTGCCAGGAAAGGAAAATACTCTGGCAGATGAACTGAGCAGAAACCTTATGGATCCCCACGAGTGGCATCTGGATCCACAAGTCTTCAGCGTGATAACAAAGAAATGGGGACGCCCAGACATAGATCTGTTTGTCTCCCCTCACAACACTCAACTAAAAAGATTCTGCACAAGGACTTACACAGACAACTTAGATTCTACTTGGACAAAACTAAAGTTTTCAGAAAGACAGAACAATTACTAGTGGCATATGCCGCAGGATCACAAGGAAAGGATATCTCCAAGCAGACTATTTCAAAGTGGATAGGTCACTGCATTCGTTTCTGCTACTCACAGCATGGCAAACCAGTGCCTAAGGGCATTAGGCCACATTCAACCAGAGCTGCAGCCACTTCTGTAGCCTTTCTCAGGGGAGTACCAACCAAAGACATTTTAGAGGCTGCTACTTGGAGCTCAGTGCATACCTTTACAAAACATTACAATCTTCCACTTTACTCTAAATCCAGGGCAGGCTTTGCCACTGCAGTTCTGCAGGGCCTCATAGCTGCTCCTTATGCTGTTTAGCTCCAGCCACCCAACCATAGCTTTGGGACTCTACCCAAATGTAATGACTGCAACAGTGAAACACGAAGAACATAGTACATTTGTGTACACTTACCATAAATGTAGATGTTCGAGTGTATTCACTGTTACAGTCCAGGTTACCCACCCACCATCCCCCTTATTTTTGCTGGAACTTATCTTTACTTCTCTAATCTATACAACCTTTGTGGTGTATTTGCTTGTAGATGAAGGTAAAGTTTATTTTGATGCATGTATGTCTTATTTACATATTTTTAGCCTACCCTTTTGGGGGCACCTGACATCTGGGGCAAGAAAAACTGAAGAAAATGGCGTCGGCTGCATCTTTTATACCCCTGACAACCTGACGTCAGGGAAGAGGCGACAGCAACCGATGCAGGACCCAAGACTTTGGAATTCAGGCCGACTGAGGGCAACCTGCCAGCAGGATAACCCAAATGTAATGACTGCAACAGTGAATTCACTTGAACATCTACATTTATGGTAAGTGTACACGACTGTATATTTCTTACCTTCTTATCTGATCCTTCTCTGTATATTCTTTTTTTTGTTTTTTTTTGGCACGTTCAGTTTCTGTCTGATTTTTGTCTGCTTCTAGTTTGATTTCCATTCCCACTTGGTACCAATATGCTTCTGCCAAACTAAGCAGTGAAGTCATCTTGGACTTATTCTCCTCGTGTTTTTACGCATTTACTACATTTGGGTCTTGCGAAGACAGATATGTATGCAGTACTACGATTGCAGATCTGTACATGTAATCAGTTTGCAGGAAGCCCATACTTCCTTCAAAACAAGGAATGTATGATCTAGATATACACTGATTTTTACATATCATCTGATAAGCGTGAAGCATTTATCTTGTTTTCCTGTCCAACTCATCCAGTACCTTTTGGGGCCAGTCAGTTACTCCAAAACTGTAAGTTAGAACAGGAAGAGCAAATTGGTTTATAGCTTGGACTTTGTTCTTAGATGTCAGGGCTGTTTTCAGTATTAATTTTAGTCTTCTGAAATATTCCTTACTGTGTTTTGTTTGTATTTGTTCATGTTTTATTATCAATACTTCAACACTTCCAAAATATTTATGCATACCCTCCTGCTCAAGTTCCTTTATATCACATTCCTGTCTCAGACTGATATTTTCTTGGTACTGTAGCATTCCTGCTTTAAATGTTGCTTTTGCATATTTATCAAGGCCAAATAATGCTCATTTATTGTATGAGAAAATTTTAATCACTTGCAGTTGGGCTTTCGGCTCTTCATCTGATGAACTGTACCGTTTCAAATCATCTACAAAAAGAAGATGAGAAGTCTTTACACTTCATTGTTTTCTAGGAGCTGAATTTTAATCATCACCTGTTAAGTAGACAGCTTAATGATTAAGGCCAAGACAGAACAGCAGCAGTGACAAAAGAGTCACTCTGGAATATCCCCCTTTGAATTGTTATCCTTGGAATAATAATTTGTCCTTTATCATGGCTTAGCTGCAAAGTGGTTTGCCACTGTTTAATGGTCACTGTAATGTAATTGATCAATGTTGGATGTATCTTATACATCTGTAAACACTCCTTTATCAATGAATGTGAGATGCTGTCAAATGCTTTTTTCTATCTTTGCAATACTTAAATTCTTCCCCTTTTTACAATTCTCCATTATGACTGTATTTAACAACAAATAATCCTTTGTTTCATATGACTGTCTTTTGTTACCCTTTTGTTCCATTGCCATGATTGAGTTTTCTTCTAAATTATTATAAACTGTGTGAACATCAATTCCGGTATATAGTTTATACATCATCGGAAGGCAAGTTATTGGTCTATAGTTTTCAGAATTGCTTGCTAGTTCATTCTTAAGGAGAAGTATCATTTTTCCTGTTGTTAACCAGGTAGGTGTCTGTTCAGGATTTGTATATAAGTAGTTTTTACCCTGGGCTAAATCTTTGTGTAAAGATGATAGTATTTTTCGCCAGAAGTTAGGAACTGCATCTGGGCCTGGGTTTTTTTAATTAGGAGCTTTTCTTAATTTTGTTTCAATTTCTCTGGCTGTTTCATATCATGTACATTTGAACTTCTTACTGTTTCTTTTACTTCTTCTGCCCATTCAGTATCTTTGGTATGTTCCACAGAGACTTCATAGATATTTCTCCAAAATGTGTCTAGTTTTTTTTTGGTGGTGTTTCTATTTCTTTTGCATTGTTTCCCAATTCTCTATAAAACTATTTTGGGTCGTCAATGAATTGCTCATTTTGTACTTTTCCTTTATATTTATCTGCATATCTTCTCTACGATTTTCTGCCTATGCCGATATCTTTAGTTTATTATTTGCAGTAGTGTAGAATAGATCCTGATCTGTTGTGATATTGCACATTGCTTTTATCATATCTGTCTTTCTAAGTATTTTTGTTGATCTGTTCCCTCTTCTGTACTCTTCAAGCAATGCCACTACTTATTTGCTTTATAGTTTTCTCTTTTTGATTCTTCCATGATGGCATTTGATTTCTTCCCATTCTTTCCCTTATTGATCTTCATTTTTGTGGTAAGACTTTATCTTGTATTAATTTACCTTCACAGTGATATATGTTATTTACTTCTATTATATCACATAAATTTCTGTTAATAGTCTTGATGATTGTGTTTATTTGCTTTATCAGACTTACATTTTGGATCTTACAAATTTTCCATAATCTATTTCTTTCAGCAATATTAATATGTTTATCCATCTCTGTTAAATAAAAAAACTCTTTCCTTAAATTATTTTCTTCTAAACTGAGAGCGCATTCTTTGAGCTCCGTCTCCTATGGGCATTCTAAAGAAAGTTCCAGAACATCTTCCCATGAAGTATTCTGTTTAGCTGCATCCTTTATCATCCTTTGCACTTTCATATGGAAACTCACTGGCACTTCCAACGTTGACAGCATCAGAGTTGCCACTGTTTCCTGCTCCTTCCCTTACTGTACAACTTCACCTGAAATTTTGAACTGGTTTCCTACTGAAGGCTACAGAGTATCTTCATGTGACAAGTGATCAGATGCTTTCTATTCCACCTGTTTCCCCTAATCTGGGGGCTCACCTCCTGTGTAGGATGTAAAATTCTCATTTAATATTATCATAAAACATGTTCAGGTTTGACTGACAGCTCTTTTTTGCTATCTCCTAATATTTATTGTTGTTTTGCATACTGTTTTTAGTAAAGTTACCAGCTTTTCCCTGACAGTTTCCTCCACCCCTTCCTTCTTGCATTGTCAACTTTTGTTTTACTTTCAGATTAAACATTTTAGTTGTATTATAAATCATAATTAATGCTGTGTTGACTGTAAAATACATTACCAAAGAGACTGATGTAAAGGAGATGTTTATAGGTAGTCATGAGGAAGCATTATATTATAGAATTTGAACAAAAATCCAGTTATTTACTTTCCAAGGTAGACTGAGAATTGTAAAAATCTTATGAACTGTCGTATAGTTAATACTGACAAATACATGTTAAACCAGCTATCCCCATACCCTGCATCTCTAAATACACTAATTCTTAGATCACATGCCTCTGTAGGTAAGAAACAATGTACCTACCCATAGTGCTACATTATCTTGCTATAGCACTCTCCACCTACTAGTATCTCATTGTGTCACTACAGCCCCCTTCACCAAACCCACACTTCTGTAATGCTACTAAGACCAAGAGTGCACAACAACACAAGTAAGGGGTAGTTTCCTTAACACCACTGTTGCATGACCTGTATCTGTTATACAGATACCAGTCAGTGCAGTGGTACTTCAGCAAAATGGATTCAACTTCTTTACATTCAAATAAAATAAATTAAGGCACGAACATCCAAACAATGAAATTTATTGTAAAGCTTTCGAGTCAGTACTCTTTTTCAATACACATAACCTCAGTAAAAAACATTACTTATATATTCAGTGCCAGTCAATCATATCAAAGACCAAATCAAGTAATTAAACAAGGTAATTAAATAATAATTAATAACATACACTTAAGTTAAAAATAGATACAAAATTCTTCACGCATAAAAAGTATCACATATAAAATAACAGTATTAGACATAAGAATGTTTAAACTTTAAAATAGGTTTAATACTGTTGACCTTATTCAGACCCAGTGGCATGTCTGCTCTAAAATAATTAATCCATTTGTATTCAGCTCTTTCAGTTATATTACAATATCTCCTCCTCTTTGATTTGCATAGATTCTCAAGTACCCTGAATGTAAATATGTGGTCATTAGCATTTTCCATAACATGCTTACATAAGGCATTTGTTTCTATTCCCCTACAAATTTCTGAAATATGTGAGGCTATCCTTTCTTTCAATCTACAGTTAGTCTTACCTATATAAAAACATGAACACCTCACGCAATTCACTAAATATACAATATTCTCACTAGTGCAAGTAGCAAATGTTTTGAAAGAAAACTGTGTTTTAAGAATAGGATGTATAAACTCCACATCTGTATTGATGTATTTACAATACACACATTTAAATCAAGGAATTGTGTTCTTAGTTTGTACCTGAACTAACAGATCTAACATCCTTATAACGTAATAGTTGTTTTAAGTTCTTCTCCATCTTAAAAAAAAAAAAAAAAAAAGAATTTGTTCCAACTATCCTTTTTATATCCCCATCAGATTGTAAAATAATCCAATTTCTTTCAATAACACTCTATATTTGATGTAAATGTCTGTTATATTTCATTATATAGCCTAAGTCATGTTTCTTAGGTATCCTAGCTGTAGTATTATCACAGGCCAGGTTGTTTGTTCTATGCAAATAAGGTCTAGCTGAGCTACAACGTTCCAATGCAACATGATCAGCATTATTTTCTAATAATTTCCTATCAGGGGACTCCCACCGCAGTCACCACTGTGTCTCCCTTAGAAACCTAGACTGGCTTGAACTCCCTCAACTCCTACACCTAACCCAACTTACCTTTGCTCATCAACTTATAAACCACCCTCTTAAAATTCCCTCACTTCATACACTTCTCCAGCTCTACCAATCCTCCAGACCCCTGCGCTCCTGCAACAAAAATCTACTCCAAGTCACCAAACCCAACAACTCTGCAGGGGAAGCACTATTCTCCTACTCCATATCCAAAATTTGGAACTCACTTCCCACTGCCATAACTACCCTCCCTTCCAGCAGTCTCTTCAAAAATGCTCTTAAAGCACATCTAAAATCTCACTGGCTATGTCCTTGTCCATACCCCAACTGCCCCCCCCCCTTTCTCCTGTACCACTAATTAGCTGCCAGCTCTGCTATTAGCTGTCAACAGATTATCAGTATTTCATATCCTTTAACTAGCAGATGATTGCAGTATGATGTTTACTCTTTTCTCTATGTGAGAAATTAATACTACTAGGCAAATGTCTTGCACCTATATTGTTATTATACTCTGACATATGTCATTACCTGTCAGACTGTGTCTTTGCTATAAATATGCTGTGTTTTTTTTCCCTCTGAAATGCTAGATTATACTCTTATATTATGTGAAATTCTGCTTGTCTGAATATATGGAGCCTTCCTTGTGTTATTATACTCTGACATATAGGTCATTTCTCCTGTTGAATTGTGTCTTTACTATAATTATACTGTTTCTTTTTTCATCTGATATGCTAGATTGTACTCTTATATTATATAAATCTCATATGTCTGAATATATGGAGCTTTTCTCCCCGGGCCTCCGCTGAATATGGGCATATACCCAGTCGGACTTTCCTGGTCAACAAATGTAAAATAAATAAAATAAAATCATAGCCTCTCAATATAAAATCACTAGTCATACTATCAATTTCAGATTTAAAACCTTCTTCTGTAGTATTAAGCCGACTTGCTTGTAAAAATTGACTTTTTACAATGCCTTTATAGATGTGTCTAGGGTGCATGCTGGTATTATGAACATACCTGGTAGTCTGTACATCTTTCTAATTTGTATAAAAGTAAAAAATAAAAGTATATAAATATATATAGTATTTATAAAAGTGTACACCATACCATTAGTCTTAAGTAACCTCACATCTAAAAAAACTAATCTCACTATCTGAGAAATTCATATCAAAACGAGGAAAATCAATAGTACTGTGTAGCTGTTCAACAAATAATTTAAGGGAATAGCTGGTGTCCGCCCATAGCAACATATCATCAACAAAACGCTTATAAAATATTAGCTTACAGTGTTTGAAACCAGACAACTCAAAATTAAATATATAAAGCTCTTCCCATCTAGCTAACACAATATTAGCGTAACTGTTGGGTACTGGGGTCCCCATAGCCACCCCCAAATTTGATGATATATATTTACATTAAATGAAAAAAACATTATTATCCAAAACCAATTCTAACAGAGAGCATATAAGTGAGATTTTATTAGCTGTATAATTACTATGCTTAACCAAACATTCTTATATACTGTATCCCTGTATTGTTGGGAATTATGATGAATAATGATTTAATATCCATTGTCACAAATTGGACCCCAGTAGCCAATTCCTACAGCTAGGATACCTAAGAAACATGACTTAGGTTATATAATGAAATATAACAAGACATTTGCATCAAATATAGAGTATTATTGAAAGAAATTGGACTATTTTACAGTCTGATGGGGATATAAAAAGGATAGTTGGAACAAAACCTTTTTTTTATTTTTAAAAAGGAGAAGAACTTAAAACAGCTATTATGTTTTAAGGATGTTAGATCTAATAGATCAGTAGTTCAGGTACAAACTAAGAAAACAGGAACCACAATACCAACCATTTAAGACAATAAAAAGCAGTTTATTGTTGAGCGCTTTCGTCTCTGGTTGCAGAAACTTCTACAGAGCAATAATATGAAACAAATGTAAGCTTAAATACATAATGTTAATTACATAATTGATTAATACCAATAATCCAATAAAAACATTCATCTAATAAGACATCTTAAGGAAAAACCATACAAGGAAAATACCCCTAACTATAATAAAACTATATAATAAAACAACTGGAAAACCACTGAAAAAAACTTTCATAAACAAAAATACTTGGTGTCAAATGTATGTATATATCAACCACCAAGGATCATTAAAAAAAAAAAAAAAAAAAAAAGTGTATGTATTACTTCACCTGGTAACAAGGAATCCGGTACAAACTAAGAACATGGTTCCTTGTGTCTATTGTAAGTACATCAATACAGATGTGAAGTTTATACATCCTGTTCTTAAAACACAATTTTCTTTCAAAACATTTGCTACTTGCACTAGTGAGAATATTGTATATTTAGCGAATTGTGTGAGATGGCCATGTTTCTATATAGGTAAGACTAACTGTAGATTGAAAGAAAGGATAGCCTCACATGTTTTAGAAATTTGTAGGGGAATAGAAACAAATGCCCTGTGTAAGCTTGTTATGGAAAATGGTAATGACCATACATTTAAGTTCAGCGTACTTCAGAGAATCTATGCAAATCAAAGAGGAGGGGATATTGTTAATATAACTGAAAGAGCTGAATACAAATGGATTAATTATTTTAGAGCAGATATGCCACCAGGTCTGAATAAGGTCAACAGTATTAAACCTATTTTAAAGTTTAAACATTCTTATGTCTAATGATATTTATATGTGATACTTTTTATGTGTGAAGAATTTTGTATCTATTTTTTATTTAAGTCTTCTTCTTTCGGCTTTTCCCAGTTAGGGGTTGCCACAGTGGATCACCTGTCCGCTCATGATTGGCAGTGGAGTTTTACAGTGTCGAGTTGCCAGCCTGGCGCCCAACCTTCCACAGAAGGCACACATATGCACGCAGTCACACCTAGGGCCAATTTAGAGCGTCCAATCCACCTACAGCATGTCTTTGGGATGTGGGAGGAAACCAGAGCACCCGGAGGAAACCCACGTGACCACAGGGAGGACATGCAGACTCCACACAAAAGGCACCCCAGCTGAGGATTGAACTGGAGAACCTCTTGCTGTGAGGTGGTAACGCTAACCGCTGCACCACCATGACCACCCATCTATGTTTAACTTAAGTGTATGTGATTAATTATTATTTAATTACCTTGCTTAATTACTTGATTTGGTCTTTGATATGATTGGCTAGCACTGAATATATAAGTAAGGTTTTTTACTGAAGTTATGTGTATTGAAAAAGAGTACTGACTCGAAAGCTTTACTATAAATTTCATTGTGTGGATGTTTGTGCCTTGATTTACTTTGCTTGTTGTTTTTTGATTATTAAAGCACATTCAGCTGTCATCTTTACCCGTGTGTTTCATGCTTCTTAGATTCAAATAAAAGGCAGTTGACTTACTGTGGTAAATCCAAAATTACATATTTATTGGTTCATAATAAAGGACACTAAAATGCAATTTGTGATGATCCCTGGCATTTTGTTGGCACTGACCATGTTATAAGTGTAATAACCACCTTCCGAATATATGTATATATATATATAAATGTATATATATATATATATATATATATATATATATGTGTGTGTGTGTGTGTGTGTGTGTGTATAGAGAGAGACTAGATACATAGATAGACAGATAGATGTCATGGCTTATTTATTACACTTGGTACTGTAAAGGGGGTCAGCTTCTCTGTATTCCTCCACATCATGTACCCCCATCCATGTACCCCATTAAACATGTGTACTGTGACACTGTACATTGCAGATTTGTACAGTGTAACATTATACTGTGTCTCATAGCTGCTGTACAAACGACTTTACTTACTGCTTCAGAATTTAGTCTGGTACTCCCAGTTGATACTCCCAATTGACATACATTTGTATGTATGTGTATATACTTCAGCATGTAGAGCCAAAGAATCCACACATGCTGTACTGATGAGGTAAAAAAAAGAATGAGACATGACATGTCTACAGTTAGCGGGGTTCGGCTTTATTGGCTTGAATGTACCCATAAAGATTAAAAAGTAATGAGAGAAGTCATGGGCATTCAGTAGCCATGTAGCTGAAACACTGGTATGTCCTTATTGGGTCATTTGCATGTATCCCATGTGCTTCCTCTGTAGGCGGTTTAATTTATTACAGAATGAGGACTCTAGTTTGGCTGGGTCTTTCTCACAGCTTTTACTGAATGGTTTGTCTGTGTGACTATTTTACTCTATGGTTTGGCTATAAGTAAACTGCCTGATCTCAAGTGGCTATGACTAAGGTAAGGTACCCTTGTCTCACATAAAGTGAATGTATTGTTTTTATTGAGGACCCCCCCCCCCACAACACCATTGTGTGAAGGATTTTAGCCCATATTTACTCCCTTACTTGTGCATGTTAACTCCACAATACCATACCATTAGGAAAGGAGGAACACCATAATAGGATAAAAAGAGAATTCTCAATCTCCATTACATTAATAGGGAGTATATTAAGGGAAAAATAAACTTGGGGAAATGGAATTTGGAAGTTAGCATTTGACAGCTATGAAAATGAATTACTTGTAGGGAATCCCTTTAGGTATGTGTAGAAAATAAAGCTATGGCTAGCACAAGAGTATGCAGTCCTATCTCAGTACCACTTAAATGCAGAGGAAAATGAAGGTATTTACAAAGAGAACACGTACTGTGTAATCTGTGACCTATTATTCTGACAGCAGCTTCTAAATGCTCAAGGGACGTGGAGATCATGCTGTGATGGTTTAGTTGGTGGTGGTGTTGATGAGGCAAGAGGTTAGGCAGATTTTCAGTCAAGACTGCTTTTGTTCTGTCAATTCTAGAACACACTAATTGTTTTTTTTTTTTTTTACTATGGTTTACTTGTTAAATAGAAATTCTGGTATAGAAAAATTGCACCCTTCATATTCTCCCCTAGGGTATTTCTGTGGTAGGCAAATGTGTCCTTCTACCACAGTTTGAATATGCTGTCCCTCAAATGGCTACCACATAAAAAAGAACCAATCCCTACTCCACACCATCTCCAACAACATATGCAGATTTCTAACCTTATTCTCCAGAAGAGAATACCACTACAATGCCATTGACAAAGCTGCCAATTCCCCAAATAATTACCCTTCTTCTAAGGTCAATGATTTTTGAAGTTGTCGACATGGAATCCTTTGCCTTTTTTGTCAACAGACTTTCAGAAAAGCAGTCTCCTTGCAGTCTTCGATCCCTTTCCAACAGCATCCCTGACCTTGTTAGGCATTACACCAAACTATAGCAGACAGTGCACTGCTTCTCTGTCATTGCCCCCAGAATCTGGGAATCCATTCCCAGACATATAAATGACACCCTGTCCTTCCCCAATTTCAGGAAAAAAGTAAAGCATAGCTCTTTAAGCCAACTAAAACGAAATGCCTCAGCAAGCAAATGCTCCAGGTGGCTCAGTGTGTTTCTTTCTGTTAGCTGTTGGGCTTGAATATGTTTCCTTGGAGAAACATAAGAGAGATCCAGTCAATAAAATACCTTTTTCAGTGCAAAGGCATAAAAGTACAACTAAACATTAGGAGAAGCCAAGCATCCTCCTGCCACTGATGATGAACACAGCTCCAAGGTCCAGAGTTGAGTCCTGATCTCTAGCTACTGCCTATGTCAAGTTTACATATTCTGCATGTACCTACATGGGATTTTTTTTGGCTATTCTAGTCTCTGTCCAACTTCAAAAATGTTCTGGTTGATCGGCTACTCTAAAGTGCCTGAATATATTGCATTAACCCAGGTAATGGCTGAAAGGATGTATGAATACCATTTCCTTTACCTGGATAGCAATTAATTTCAATAAAATGCAGAGTATTTTAACAGATGGACGGTAGATATCACATAGCATAAAAGACATGCTCAACAAAGTCATTTTGACGGTGGTTTACAGACAGTCCTTGATAGATTTAAGTACACAAATAGCACTAAATTGCTTAGATGATTTCTGCTAGACCTTATTGTTCACCTTTACACTTAAGTATGGATTGTTTTTATTTTTTACTTAAAACATTCTGGGCGATGTTATGCTGTCAAGCAGATGCGCTTTAGAAAGGCAAAATAATGAACTTTGGTACCAGTCAAGTATTTTTGAAGTTTGCCAGCCTGCCTTGGTAAATTGAATTCAGAGAAAATCTTAGATAAATGCTATTCAGTGTCTGCATGTACATTAATTAGTAAAGTACACTGAAGAAGTACATGCCATAATATAGTTGCACTGGGCTAAAGTACCTGAAATAATTTTACTGTTAACCAAAAGTCAGCAGGATATGGCCACCTTCACTGACACAGTGGGATAAAGCCATCACTGTGGTCCAGATAACTGGAGATTTTTTAGTGGCTCAAGCATCCGTTAGTGCTGGCATAGGGAGCACTGGGTATGTCAGTTCTGGCTGGGAGGGGGCAGAGCAGGGCTATGGAATGCTGCAATCCCTCAAAGGAGAGCAATGCTGCAAAAAAAAAATATGGAGAACGGCATTCAAACACCAACAATCTGTTTCTCATTGTGACTGCATGGGAGCATGCAATTACAAAAAGAGAGCATCATGGTCCATGCTGTCACATAGGGTGCTTGTCCTCCCATCCTAGGGAGTGGGGGGGGTGTAGAGCCTATTCAATATACCATCATTGCTGGCATAACTCTATGGGTGCAAACAACCATCATAGCTGCCATGATGCTGATGGACCCTATGGACAGCTCTCACCTCTATAATGGGGCTGTCTGGGTTGGGAGAGTAGATGGGCAGAGTCAGCCAGGAGGAGGATTGATGTGTGGTAGGCATGGGTGCAAAGCACAGTTAAAAATTAACAAGATGTTTAAAGTTCAGTTCGACTTCTCCCCAGTATTTATAAACACTTATGAGATATTGAAAAGGTCATCTCTTTTATATTTTAGAAATCTGTTGTAGGTTACTATGATAAGGAAATCACTGATAAAGATAAAGCCCTTATTCTCACTGGATACTGTTTTCACGGATGTTCTTAAGTAAAGCACTTTATATACCAGAAAGACTATAGGCTGGATTCAGAGAGATTCTCAGCCACTGAGATAACTGGCCAGTGAGGGTTATTCTTTTAGTATGACCGAGAGAGTGAGCACCTCCACTTCAGACATGGTAAAGCTGTATAGTGAACATCCTCATTACTGTCTAGCTGAACTGAACAGTGCACTGTGAGACCTGACCATCTTTGTGTTCTCCGTAACAACCCACACATCACAGTAGCAAGAACACATACACACACACACACACACACACACACACACACACACACACACACACACACACACAAATTTAGACAAACATGCACACATGCAGATACATATTGCAGTCTCATAGGTGCTCACAGAGATACACACACAAATTTAGACACACATGCAGACATACAGATGCACATTGCAATAGCACGCACAGAGACACACACACAAATTTGGACATCCGTGCACACATATAGACACACACCCACACACACGTGCATACAGAGTCAACATTTCCAACTTAACTCTCATAGAGTGACCAGTGGCCACCCATACAGATACACATATTATTCAGCTGCATTCATTTTTTTTACACATACACACACACACACACACACACACAGTTCTGCTATACTTTCCTGTACTGTGCATAGTTACATAGGAGTAAAATTGTAACTCGGTTAAAAGATGGTATTCAATTTTTCCTCAAAGAGAAAAATTTATTTCAGCAAAGACATTCTCAATTTCTCTCCTGAGTTAATTAGGAGCTGCTGCCATTGCTTGGGAAGGAGTATATGTCTAATTAGCTTTCCACACTGGCCACAGCTATATAGCCATAACAGAAGACCGGTCTCTGAACCAGAAAGTCGTACTACAATGTGTAAACTTTCGAAATTAAGGCTTCTGTGTAGTGGTAACCTTTACTGAATCATAGGGTGTCAGTGGTGTTCACCATACTCAAACTACGTTTATGACGTGTTCTGATTTATTCGGAAGTATGTGGAGTAATAATGTCTTATATAAGTATTTCTCAATAAACAGTTTCTTACTTCAAATTCAACACTTGTCTGTAGAACTTGAGGCTATATAATTTGGTTGTGTCTAAACAGTCGCTGCTTTTTACTTCACCATCCCAGGATATGCTTATTTTTAGTTGATTAATTTGTGCAAATAAACAGACTTCACCACTGCAGCCCTTTGTAGCCATATCATAGATGCAGTAGTCAAAAATAGATGAAAATAAATTTGTTTGTATAATATATAAATAATGTATATATTTAAATATAGTGTGTATTTTGATGTTTAAACATTGGTTTAACCATTCTGGAATCAGGAGCTCTTTTATAGCCCAGAATTGTTATGAGAAGGTATTTTTCTTTATTAAATTTTAATTAAATCTATAATTATTAGATTTAGTGAACTGGCTAGGATGCATTTATATCATGGAAGGGACATACAATATTCATAATATTCTGTAATATGGTAAAGGGACATGCAATGTTCATAATATTCTGTAATATGGTTTGTGTTTTGAATTTGTTTGGCACAATAGATGATGCAAAATATTTAAAGGCTATAAATGTGTTTGCTTCAGATCTGTTGGAGAAGGGTTTTGTAGCAGAAACTGGTTTGGATCTTGCCTAGCTTGTCACTGTTGCTGTCTTTACTGATGATAACACAATATTGGAAAGTAAATATTTACTCAAGGGTGTTGAAAGTGTTTTTGTGTTTGCTGCAAATCATTTATTCTGTGCACCCCACCCTTTCCGACACCATTTTTAGTTGGGAATTCTATCTATATCTATCTATTTATCTAGCTATATGTATATATATATATATATATATATATATAGAGAGAGAGATATGAAGGTATACTGCACTTTGTAAGGGGCAAAGATATATAACAGATACAATATATAAATTCTTTCATAGGTACACAAGGTACAAAATTTGTGAGAAGAAGCACTGCAGTAGCATTGGAATAACATTGCAGTAAGGTATAACGTATGCAGTCCAAAGTACAGTTGTGCAAGTAAACTTACCATAATATTAGATGTTGCAATGATCACTGCTGCAGTAATCTTAGTGTATGGGTTATATCCTGCCAAGGATATAACAGCTGGTCAGCTTCCAAAGCTTCAGAGCACCATACACATGCTCAAACCATTAGGCAGCTCGAGCTGACCTGTCTAAAATCACAGGTGTGAATGCCAAACCCTTCATGCCAACGGAGAAAGGGTGGCAACACCCTGAGAGTCTATAGCAAGAAGTAAAAATATTTACATACATACATACATGCACACACACACACACACACACACACACACACACACACACACACACCCCATGATGTAGTCAAATAAACAAAAAAGGGGGTGGAGGGTGGGTACACAACTGTACTATGTTCATCATACTGATCACTGCTGCATCAGCCTTAGCTATATGGGTAGATTACCCTAGCTTAATACATTTGACAGATGGAAGGGAAAGGGTCCTTGAGCCCTTGGAGAATGGTCCTAGCAAAGCCTGGTCTAGACATAGACAAGGCAGCAAGCTTGCAGTGTTTTGTAAAAGTATGTACAAAGGACCGAGTTACTGCTTCTAGAGTACTTCAAGAATCAAACCATTTCCAAAAAGCCATAGAAGAAGACAAGGTCCCAGTAGAGTGGGCCTTGACCTTGCCTGGAATAATTTTGTTATGGTGAGAATAACAAACGGTAATAGCTTGAGGCAACCATTTGGAAATAGTCTGTTTTGACAGAGGGTGCCCCTTCTTCTTACCTTCACAAGAAATGAACAACTGATCCAATGATCTGAAATATTTTGTTCTGTCATGATAGTACCTGAGTTGTCTGTGAACATCCAAGTTATGGAATATCCTTTCTCCCTCATTTTAACATTCAGGAAAGAAAACAGGGAGATAAGTAGTTTGGCTTAAATAAAACTCGGATACCATTTTATCATAAGAAATTGCAACTCAGATACTTTTTTTGCAGAGGTCAGAACAATCAGTAAAACAGTTTTCCATGTTAAGAATCTCAAGTTACTGAGATAAGTGGTTCTAAAGGAGCAAGTAAAACAAAATTATGATCTCAAGGAGGAGCCACTGGTTTTTTGGAGTTGTCTTATGCAATGCCCCTTTCAAAAATACTGTGACATGGGAATGGCTTGAAAAAGGGCTATCCATGGACAGACATGCTGAAATGGCTGACAATTGAACCTTGATAGAGGAGTAAGACTGGCCATAGGAAAGTAACTCTCACAAAATTTGTAAAGCCAGAGAAACAGCAGCCCTGAAAGGATGTTGGTTATGTTGTTGAAACCAACAATAAAACATTTTCCATTTGCTAATATATGATTTTCTAGTACCAGTTTTTTTTTGCCTCTGTTAGTACATGTGAGACATCCTCAGTAAGTAGGTGCTAAAGTCGATTAACACCCCATTATCCAGGCAGTCATTTGAAATTGATTGGGGAGGGTGTGTATCAAACACCCCTGTTTTTAAGTGAGTAGTTCCATTCTGTGAGAAAGCTTATGGTAATTGTCCCTGGTCATTCCAAAAACAAAAAGCGAGACCCACTATTGCCTATGTCAGAAAAGAGTCACCACAATGACCTTAGGGATTCCTTCTGAATCTTAAGAAGTACCCAGGATATCAGTGTAAAGGGTAAGAAAATATCCAGGAACATTCCTGTTCAAAGAAAGGAAATTACATCTCTCTTCCAGGTCTTCTGGCATGGAGTTCTGGAGCAGAATTTTGACAGTTGATTGTTCTGAGAGGAGTCAAAGAGGTCTGCTTGAGTAGCTCCCCACAGATGAATCAAATCTTGGAAGACCCCCCCAATCTAGTTTTCATTCCTAAGGATCTGTCTTTGTTCTATTCAGCTTGTCTATCACACGTTTTTCTCTGGCACACTGTAGGATGCCTGCAGAATGAGATTGTGCTATGAAGCTATATCCCAAGCTATACTGCACAGGGGATAAGACCTGGTTCCCCCTTGCTTATTGATTTACCACATGACTGTGATATTTTTGGTAATAACTTAAGGAGGTCCAGCAGACCAAAGATGATTCAGAGAGCTCGGTGCATTGATTTAAGCAAGCTTCTCTTTTGTATTTATGTGCTTGGATCTGTCCTTGGTGTCTCGAACACATTTCACTTTTTTCCATCCTGAAACTGCTCCCCAAGCACATCCAAAGTGTATTTGGTAACTGACTGCTTTAGAGTGGGGATAGGGAGACCAGGATTTAGGGAAATTTGCTGTCTCCACCAAGTGATTTCTGTTTTGACAAACCCTGGAACTGGGATTTGAAATGGTAATGGTTGTTGGTGATGGAACCCAACAGACTTCAGATACTACTGTATCTTTTTCTTGTGGAGTCTTGGCAGTGATATCATAAGAGTCATATAGATGCCATGAGACGCAGAATCCTGAGGTATTCTGTCAGAATGACCAAAGCCTGTGTGGAAAACCCTAGAAATAGAGCTAGATATAGGTCTATTTTTTTCCTGTGGTAGTAAACCTCTTTGAACTACGGTGTCTAGTAGACAACCCCCAGGAACACAATCCATGTGATGGAGTAAAAAATATATATAAATGTTCTGTTGGAATCCCATCCTGTGTAAGAGATCTCTCACCCAAGTGAAAGATTCTTGACACTTTGAAAAAGACTCTTCAAAGATAAGCAAGTTGTCTAAATATAGAAAAATGTGGATACCCTGTAGCCTGCAATGAGTTATAACTGGAGATAGACACTTTGTGAAGACTCTTGATTCAGTGGATAGTTCAAAGGGTAAGGCAGATAACTGATAATGTAAGCCAGACAAACAAAACCGTAAGAAACAACTGAAGTCTGGATGAATAGGGATGTGATGATAAGCATATTTTAAATCTAGTGTTACTGGGAAACTTTAAATGAGGAAGGGGTCACAAGTTGCATTTCGAACTTGGGCAGTATCACAAATTGGTTTAGAAAAGAAAGATCCAGAATTGGTCTCCAGGCATTTATTTTCTTTGGCACCAAAAAGGCATCCTTAAATAAAAACTCAGAAGGATGAACTGGCTGTATCACTCCTTGAGGCAACATCTGTTGAAGACCAATGGGAAACAGAGGAGTATGGTCTGGTGAATGAAGACTTGCCTCCTAGAAAGTAGGAATTCCCTCCCACTGCCACCTGTAACCTTGATAAATGACCTTCAGAACTCATTTGTTGGAAAATACAAGTTACCAAAGAAAGAAAAGGAGATTCAGACATTCTGGAAGGGAATAGGGAATGCCACAGTGGGAGTAGGTGACAAGGTCCTTTAAACAGTCATTCTGACTTGTTGGGCTGTCGTCGGTTTTGGGTGGGTGGGGGGGCTGCATTCTTTTTACAATGCTGTTGCCATTTCTTCTTAAATGTCTGCCTACCAGCATTTTGCTGAGACTGTTTATTTTGTTTCTTGCCAAAATTGGATGAGGGGATAGAGAATCTCTTAGAAATTTTGGAAAAGGATGGCTGAAGATTCTTAGATATTCCCTATATCAGCTTAACCTTGTCATCACACTTTTTGACAAACTCACCAGTAGAGGGACCAGAAACAAAATTTCTGTCCAAAGGAGAATTTCACATCTCAGTTTTCACATCATCTGGGAGGGTCTGATAGTGCAACCAGACAAACCTCCACAAAAACAGTGCCAGTGACCATAGTTATTGGGAGACGTATCAGCACACGCTTTAAACAATGACCAGTGACCTATCAAATGGAAGAAATTAAACCATTTAAAGCAGATCCTCACAAGAAGAAACTGCAGCAAAACATCCCTCCTACTTTCTCAGTTACTCAGAATAAACTTTATTACGTGAGCCAGACAATTCAAAATTCTGAAAATCAAAGTTGCAAAGTTGTAAAAGAGCCTTACAGAACAGATGCTTGGTGCCAGAGCCATGGGCTTAAGCTCAGTGCCAAGAAATGTATAGTTATCCCCTTTTGGAAAAAACATGTACCCGTGAATTACCACATAGGTGGCAGTACACTAAACACCGAAAGTGTGATAAGAGACTTAGGGACACAGGTGGACAGTGATCTCACCTTTGATAACCACATCGCCACAACAGTCAGGAAATCCTTTTATGTGGCACACCGCATCACTAAGGGCTTTTCATCCAGAAAAAAGGAGGTCATTGTCCCACTGTACTCATCCCTCATTAGACCCATTATAGAATACAACGCCCCATTTGCTATGTACCTCTCAAGACATCTGCAACAACTGGAAAGGCCACAGAAATACCTCACTAAAAGAATCACAGGCCTAAAGCAGATGCCCTATGCTGACCATCTAAAAAAACTCCACTTATACTCTGTCGCATATCATCTACTCAAAGGTGATCTCTGCTTAACATACAAGGCCATGTCAAACCCAGACCTGTTGGACATGCTACACTTAAAGAAATCCCAATCCCTCAGAGACACATGGTCCAGGGATCTAAACCTTGTCATCACAATGAACAAAACATGCTGGAGGGATAGGTTCCTGACCCAGAGACTCCCCAGACTCTGGAATACTGCCCATACATGTCAAGCAGAGCGCCTCTTTGGCCCTCTTCAAAAGGAATCTTGATGATTGGTTGGGATATAGGAAATTCACCCGGGGATCACATCAGTTGCCCTGCTAGACAGGGGTCCAGAGAAGTAAATACTGTGGGAAGAAATAGTCAGGGAATTGTTGTGGCTAGGCATGTATAGGCCCTAGGGCTGATAGCCTAGTACCAACCTATGAACCATTACCTTTTCCCCTAGTACATATCAATTATTTTCCGATCCTTGTCAGGAGGTGTTGGATTGGGATTAACTAAATGTTTAGCAGCAGTAGGATTAACTAAAGCTATAGCTGCTGTGTTTGTCTTGGGATGAATGTATAAAAAACTTAAAAGAAGGAGGAATGTTACAGAATCTAACTACCTTTTAGAGCTGATAGTACTGGAGAAATGGGTGAAGGTTTTGGAAATTCCATTTGGAACAGCTCATATTATTTTTGAGGAGCTGAGAAACCTCAGTGTTCTTTCATGGAAAACACTGACACATTCTGGAAATAGCCTCAGAAAAAAGAGAAACCCCCCACAGGGAGAATCAGATATTGTGCTCGCCTATGAATCTGAATCAGAAATCTATGGAGAAAACCCTGCATCTGTCCCTTCATCTTCCTGTTCAGACTCAATTTTGAATCTGTTCAGGAAAAGAAGCATCCCTTTTTCATTTACCAGAAACCACTTTATAAGAAAGATCAGTAGCCTGACTTAGGCCCTGAATTCGATCTAGCAAACTACTGCCGTCTAGAGGAATTTGAGGAGGAGCAGATAATTATTTAGTTTTCTCTGTCTCTCTTTTTGACAGAACAAATGGGGCCAATAACTTTAATTGCAGCAGCAGCTTCTCCAGAGATGGCCACAACATTCTGACTTTACAGGGAAGCCTTTCCTGTTCCCCCTTGCAGAAGTGACAAGACTGGTTCTCCCTTGCCCAC
Source organism: Protopterus annectens (assembly GCF_019279795.1). Taxonomy (NCBI): domain Eukaryota; kingdom Metazoa; phylum Chordata; order Ceratodontiformes; family Protopteridae; genus Protopterus; species Protopterus annectens. Next base: position 1,246,330,807 of record NC_056746.1, read on the forward strand.
TGAGGAGATCCCAGCAGACAAAGAGGACATGACTACCCCCGGTCAATAGTGGCTGTAGGTGCTACACCACAGGGATCGACGTAAAAGATGAGTGGTCTGAGGAACCAATTTTAGCCACAGCAGAGTCTCCCACCTGTGGCTGATGCAAATTGCTAGTCTACTGTGGTGGCAAAGGCTATTTTCTTAAGTTTTCTTTTCATGGATGGAAGAAGGACCAACAGTGGGACCTGTAGTTTATTCCATGGTGAAGCTAAAAATTATGCCTTTTTCCTGGAAAAACAAACAGCATAAGTAGGTACAAATTTAAAGTTCTTAAAAGTTACCACCCCCCCCGAAAAAAAAAAACAGAATAAAAATACTCTGATATAATTTGCCCTCCCCAAAAAGTAAAATAAACACCATTTCTCCACAAAATTTTTTTCAGTTTCCTTTAACTACTTTTACACTGACAGGAAAAAATGCAGTCCCATTTAAAATTACAGTTCAAGTCTTGTGACAAGTCTGTTAAAACACAAATTCCTATGTTAAAAACAACTTTCCTAAGCAAGAAGGAACATTTAACCATACATTTATTTATGTGAAAGGTTTTTCCCCAAAGGGATCTTATCTGCCCAGCAAAGGAACAACGCAGTCTGATTGTTGATCCTCCAAAGCATGCAGAGGGCCTCTTTCCTCATTAGCAGAAAAGTTCTGAAGAGCTTGGCAATCAAACCTGTGTTTTTAGTCAGCTCAGCTCAAGCTGCCTAACAATTAGTGTATGGAAGGTACCCTGATGCTTTGAAAGATGGATGGCTATTGTATCCTTGGCAGAATATAACCCATATAACTAAGGCTACTGCAGCAGTGATCAATACAATGAAAATTATATGCTAGAGTGCATAGGAACATAACAAAGATAATGTCTTTCTAATGCCATGTAAATTGTTCTCTCAAAAGGTATAGGCAAAAGAAAATAGATTGAAGTAAGGAAGGGGAAGTTAGAAAGGTGTTATGAGTATGAATAAGAGGAAATATAAAGCTGAAGGGAATTTATTGAGGATGGTGGATTACAGATTACAGAATGAGTCAGAGGAAAATAATCTAAGAGGCTTAAGAATTCACAAGGTGTGCAGAAAAGAAGGAAAAGCAGAGTAAAATAAGAAAAATGGTCAGATTCTTCAGTCTGATTATTTCTAAGGAAGGAAGAGGAACAGTTTATGTGAATAATATCACATTATATGGTTATCTGTGCAATGCTAGAGGGGTTATTTGGTGAAGATAAATTGAGTTGTGTAAGATCTGGAAGAAGATTGACTATCATACAACTCCATAGCAAAAACCTGGTACTATCACCTGAAGTGTTCAACTGGAAAGCTTTTGTTGTTTGAGTGTAGGGATGATGAGGTGAATACCATTGCTTGAGTGAAGCTGTAGCTGGGCATTTTTCTGACTGGTATAGGATTGTATGTTCTGTTTTGACGTGACTGCGTTTTACGTAGTTTTGAAGTCCTAACCACTGTAATTGCTTGATGTCAGTATAGGATGAGCTGTGTTGGGTAGATATGATGCGAACTTTATCATTTTATTATAACATTCTTCCAACTTATGAAGCTGTAGTGCTTGAAGGCATATAGAAATGAGAGTTTGACTAAGGTAAGGCAACTTTCTTGTATGCATCATGTGAGAGGTAATGTTTTGCGCTATAAAGAAGGCCAAGTTTTTTGTGAGTTTTGTATACCGAGTGAGTGATATGTTAGTCAATTTTTTTTTTTTTTTACATTTTCATCTATTATAACCACAAGGAGTTTATTATGAAAGAGAATTTCAATTTTTGTATTGTTGGAGGATGTGATGGAAGAGATGTTTGTCTTTTGTGTGAGATATACTGGTTATAGTGCCATTAATTTAGTTTTGTTGGGATTTAGTAGGAGTTGGGAGGACTCAGGATGGACTTCTATTGAGGAGAAAGGATGTTCAGTGATTTACTATAGGTTTGGCATAGTTTTTGCAGAGCAGATTATTGTAGCATCACCAGCATACCGAATTAGTGCTGACTGATTGGCTGCTGTGTGGAGGTCATTAACAAAATATTAAAGAGAAGGGCACTAAGAAAAGAACCTTGTTTACACCAGTAGATAATGGTGAGAGGTGAAGATGAAGAACTGGCAACTGACAGTCTTGGATCTGTTGTGTATGTAGATTATAAACCATGCTATGCAGTTGTTATATAGTCGTAGAGCTGAGAGTTTTCTGTAGGAGCAGAAAGTTCATAGGTAGGTACTACAGGCCCTAGGGCCTATACACACCCAGCCAAAAAGGTACACTGGCTTTTGCCACCCAAGAAAATTATTTTCCTGTGCCACTGTCGAGCAGAGCCACAGAAGTGATCCCCAGGGTGAATTTCCTATTTCCCATCCAATCATCAAGATTTTTCTTGAAGAGTACTAATGAGGAGCTTTGTTTGATATAGATAGATAGTTTATTCCAGAGTATGGGAAGTCTCTGGGACAGGAAACTATCCCTCCGGCATGTTCTGTTTATTGTGGTGACAAGGTTTAGGTCCCTAGAGCGTGTAGCTCAGAAGGATTGGGATTTCTTTAAGTGGAGCATGTCCAACAGCTCTGGGTTTGACATAGCTTTGTATGTTAGGCAGAGATCACCTCTGAGTAGGCAATATGCGACGGAGTAAAGCTGGAGTTTTTTGAGACAGTCTGCATAGGGCATCTGTTTGAGGCCAGTAATCCTCTTTGTGAGATATTTCTGCGACCTTTCCAGTTGTTGTAGATGTCTTGCGAGGTACATACCAAAAGGAGCGTTGTACTCTATAATGGGTCTAATGAGTGATGAGTAGAGGGGAACAATGACCTCTTTTTTTCTGGATGAGAAACCTTTTGTGATGAGGTGTGCCATGTAGAAGGATTTCCTGACTACTGTGGCAATGTAATTATCAAAGGAGAGACTACTGTCCACCTGTGTCCCAAGGTCTCTTATCACACTTTTGGTGTTAAGTATACTACCGCTATATTGTAGTTCATGGGTACAGAGTTTTTACCAAAGGGAATGACAATGCACTTTTTGGCACTGAGCTTAAGGCCATGGCTTTGACACCAGGCATCTGTCTCAGTGAGGCCCTTTTGTAGGATGTCCACATCGTTAGGAGTTTCGATTATGGCTCCTAGTTTGCAGTCATCTGCGAACTTCGATAGCCAAAGACCTTCTGTGTTAGCCTGTACTTCAGAGAAGTAGATACCAAACAGGAGAGGACCCAGGACTGAACCCTGTGGTACTCCACTTGTCACTGGTCTGAAGCTGGATTTGGAGTCTGCTACTTTCACAGTGCGGGTTCTGTCAGTGAGCCAGTTGGCAACCCATCTTGTGACATAGGGATTTATACCTAGTTTAGTGAGTTTATCTATAATTCCAGAGTGGGGGATGGTGTCAAAAGCCTTGGCAAGATCTAGATAGGGCTGTGTGAACCACCTTACCCTCATCTATGGCTTTGGTGACTGCTTTAAAGAAGTGTATCAGGTTTGGGAGACATGATCTGCCTTTTACAAACCCGAATTGGGTGGGGTCCAGAATTTGGAGATTACCAATGTCTTTGTTTATAAGTTCCATGATGATACGTTCCATGGCCTTGCAGACCAGGCTCGTCAGGCTAATGGGGCGGTAGTTACTGGGGTCCGTGGTGGCTCCCCCCTTGTGGAGTGGGATAACCGTCACTGTGCGCCATTCAGCAGGCACAAAGCCTGAGGTGAGGCTATGACTGAACATGGTACTTAGGTGGAGTGCCAGTTTGTTCTGTAGTTCATGTAGAATGCAGCCTGGGATGTTGTCTGGTCCCATAGATGCTGTGTTCTTGGCTTTGGAGAGTGTGGTTTTTACCTGTGCAGCCGTGATTACAGGAACTTTGCATTCTTTCGGTATAGAGATGGACTCTTTAGGTGGTGAGAGGGGGGTTAAAGTTAGCACTGAACCTATCTGCCAGGATGTTGGCAATATCAGTTGGGTCTGTATATTTAGTGCCATTGTGCTGTAACTCAGAGCAGATCACTCATGTTGGTAATGACTAGATCTAGGATATTGTTGCCCCTGGTGGGAGTGTGGATAAGTTGATCCAGGGCATTGGAGTTTATGCATTCCAGAAAGCGTTGAGCGAAGGAATTGGTACATGAGTAGTTTTCTCAGTTAATGGTGGGGTAGTTGAAATCGCCCATTACTACGGTGTTTGGTTGAACCCTAATATTTTCCAGTACATCAAGAAAAGAGGAGTGGGAATCCTGGGGCATGGTGGGGATCTGTAATCTGTAATTTGGATTTGCCCAGAGTTAGTTGCACTTGGATAACCTCGGCTGCATTATGCTAAGCAACTAGCCTGTAGGTGTGGATATCCTTAATGAATATGGACACACCTCCACCTTTGGTGTTCCAGTCCAGGTTACATGGCTAAAAAGTGTGGTATGAGTTATAGCTTAGTAGTGCAGGGGTGCTCTCTGGAGCCTTGAACCAGGTCTCAGTCACTGCACAGATATCGATGTTCTCCATTTTAAGGAGTGTCTCGTGTGAGTGCATTTTGAGATTTAGACTTCTAGCATTGAGTAGCATCACCCTCAGTTTTTGCTTGCCTGTTCCTGTTACGGTGGTGAATTTGTCATTTGAACTTTGCCTAAAAAAGGCACTATAGGGGTGGCAAGAACCTTAGCCAGTATCCAGAATCCCAGGGGTGACAGGTGCAGGCCATCTCTGGCAAAGCATTGTGGTCTGTCGACCATGTCATCCCAGGCAGACAGATACTGGATCCCTTTAGAATGACACCAGAAGCTTAGCCAATTGTTGAAGTCAGTCATGTTGTCCTTGTACTGCGGTGTCATTCTGGGTGATGGCAGAATGCTGCTCAGGATTAGGGTCATACCTGCCTGGGCTACAAGATCGGAGAGCTCTTCCACGTCTCTTTTCATGTAGTCCAGGGAGGTACGTTTCAGGTCATTCACACCAACATGGACAATGACAGAGTCATAATTGTACTTGTTGTGGAGTGACCTGAGTGCGTGGGTTATGTGGCGGATCCTGGCACCCGACGTGCAGCTGACAATAACCTTCTCCTAGTTTAGCCTGGTGAGTGGGACATCAGTGTGCCTGACTATAGAGTCACCTATGACTAGTGTGTTGGGTACGTTGTTTTGCCTTATTGGCTGTGGTTGAGTGGCACACTAAGTCTGCGAGCTATGTGTCATTTGGGTTGTGTTAGGGGTGGAGGTTGCTTGCATTTCTGCTTTGGAGGTCTCTGTTGCTTGAGCAGATTATTATTGAGAGCCTCCGTGAATGTTTTTGTGTTTCTATTTGTGGATTTTGGTGGTGTAGATTTAGTGAGACTATTTGATGAGTGTTGTGTGGTGCAAGCGTTTACCTTCTCTTGACTGTCAAGTTCAGTCTTGGTTGGAGAGAGCTTTACCTCCAGTTTGGCTAGATAAGTGCATCTCTCACAGGTTGTAGTGTTGGGTGGTAGGAGGAGAGGGTTGTCTGTGTACATGAGACAATTTCTACATTGCCCCAAGATGCCCAGATTCATCAGATAGACAAGAGAGAACACTGAGAGCTGACCCGTGGACATGCCTGAATAAAAAAAACTATTTTCCTCTAGATAAGTGAGGAAAATGAGTACAAGAGCTGTTTTTCTCTAAGCAAGTGAGGCAAGTAAGTACCAAAACTGTTTTCCTCTAGGTGATGAGGAAGGTTGAGTGCTGTAGTAATTAGTAGGTTATTTAGTGCTTACAACAAGTTCTAAACAAATGCTGATCACGAATAAGCAAATTCAAGTGCCAAAACTAAGAATTTGTATCTGGACTAAACTAGTTACAGGAAAGGGAGGAAACAAGTGCAAATGCGGGCTTTTTAAATCAGAAAGTTGAGAGAGATGAAAAAACTGCCCAAACGGCCAATAACTACAATTTCTGGGCCAGAACCACTTCTTATGTGGTAGATAGGATAACTAGTGCTTACCACTCCCACTTATAAGCTAGAAGGCTTCCCTCCAACACAGAAAGCTTGTGGGGCTCAGAAGCTTACATACAGTCCTGGATATAGTAAATCTGAATCTGGACTACACTAGTTACAGGAAAGGTAGGAAATAGGCTTGGATTTTTTTTTATACAAAAAAGTAGCTAAAACAGCAGTAAAAACAATTCAAATGCAGTGCAAGCTAGCACACTTGAGTATGTAGCAATGCTAGACCAAACAGTTTAAAAAATGCAGTTAAATTAAAAATGACTAAAAACAAGTGCAGAAGGTGTCTTCTTGGTAGAATGAGGTAAAGAGATGGGACTGGGGGGAGTGTCCCAGATCAAATCTACAGTGGGGGCGGGCAATTGCAAAAGCCTCCAAATTTAAACAACAGGACAGTAATAGGGAGAGTGGGTAGGGGAAAACCAACACCTTCAGCATTGATCTGAAAAACTATACAGTGAAGCAAAAATAATAAAAATAAAATAATGATGTCAGCCAGCAATGATATAAAATTAGTCAAGCAACAATTAACAGTACACAACTCTAAAGTGCCAGAAAAATATACTGAGCTCTGTATATCTCCAGATAATTTGAAGAGCACTCTGTCAGGACACAGGAAGCCTCCAGCAATGATATGCAGGCTATTACTAAGAGGGTCTAATTTTATGCAAGTAATCCTTGAGATAGTCAGATAACACACAGGATGTAAAACCAGTTATACCAACTTAAGACACAGAGAAATAGGGGGAGGTGAGGAAAAACAACACCTTCAGCAGATATCTGAAAAACTATATAGTGAAGCAAAAATAACAGTGCACAACTCTGAAGTCAGCCAGATTTGATATAAAATTAGTCAAACAACAATTACCAGTACACAACTCTGAAATGCCCGAAAAATATACTTAGCTCTGTGTAGCTCCAGATAGTTTGAAGAGCACTCTGTCAGGACACAGGAAGGCTCCAGCAATGATATGCTATAAGTATGAGACAATATCAAATGTTTGTGATTTATCAAGGTAAACTGCAGATACTATTTTATTTTAAATTCTGTATTGTTGGATTGTGTTAAGAAAAGATGGTAGAGCAGAAATGGTACTTATGTCAATAGTGGAAAGCATACTGCTTAAAATAGACAATATTGTTTGTGTAGATGTGATGGAGAAGTTCGACCTGAATGCACTTTTCAAGTATTTTGGATATGAGATGAAGTATGGTGATAGGCTTGTAGTTTGTTTGCTCTGTTGAGGTACCACTTTTGTGTAGGGGATGCTATATCAGTGTTTCCAAAGAGATGAACCATAAGATTTTGTTATAGATCCATTTATGAAGGTAGAGATGGGAAAAGCTAGAGCATCATGATAATTCTATAATATTTGCTGGAAATGGAAATGGTGACAATAGTTAAGTGTGGCTTTTACATGAGTTTTTATTGTTAAAATGAGGACAGGTTTGAGATGAAAGGTGGGTGATGAAATGGGTTTCTACTGGTATTGTCTGTGTTTGGTGAACTTGGTTGGATTAGGCTTCTTGGTGTAAGTAGCCTGTTTACAGAGGGCCAGTGTATTATGGGGTTATTAGGATTCGTTTTCTGGAGGTTGTGTAAGTAATATTTTTGTCACAAATTATTTAGAATTTTGCTTTGTTTTTTGGGAGTCTATAGGTTTGGTAGTCTTGCATAGATGTATGTTTTTTGCCAGCACTTCCAAGATTTTGTCTGTCTTAATTGAGTTGTTTGGTTAGGAGGGTAAGCTAAGGAGCTGATGTGGCTCACACACTTTCTCTTATAATTAGGTCTAGGGCATTGATAATAACAATAAATATGCTGTTGAAAGTGTCGACAACATTGTCTAGGAGTATGTTGTGAAGAATGTGCCATTCACATAGTTGTATGGTAGATATGAAGGTCATATGGTTAAAGTTTGAGAGACTGTGGACTAGGCCAAGTTGTCGAATCTTGGGTATTCTATAGTGTTACCAGATGACAAAGGTAGGATAATTGTCACTAAGTGCATCAGATAAAATGTCCACCTGATGGGATACTATTTAGGTTGTTAGTTAAGGTCAAATCAAGTACAGTACCTTTGGCAGTGAGTTTATTGCATCTGTTGGGATTGTTATTAACTGTATGAATCCAAAGAGATTTGGAGTGGGAGTTTAAAGGGGTATTTTCTTTAAAAGGCCAGCATGTGCTGAGGTCACCTTAGATAAGGATTTCTTGTGAAATGTTGGTAGTTACCCAGGATGGTATGGCGTCAGTGGTTTGCAGGTTATCAGGTGGGATGTAGATAGAGATACTACAAAGATTTTGTATTTATTAATCTTGAGGCTGGAGATAATAAATTCAGCTTTCTTAAAAGATGGTATTTCCAAAGGGTAGGGTGTTAATGCTAAAGCGTTTGGATAGTTAATTGCGACTCCAACTGTATTTTTTTTTCTCTCAGATCAAAGGATATTGTAGCCTGCTGGAAGGACTTTTTCACTTCTGATATTTGGCTTTAGTTAGGTTTCATTTAAAGCCAGCATATCATTAAAGTTTTGGGACAGCCTCATGTGGAGTTCAGCAGTTTTGTTACAGATATTTATTTCTAAGATTAATGTGGCAGAATTTCAAGATGGAAGAATTTGGGTGGATTAACTGTGTCTGTACAGGTTGTGATTGGTTTTTAGTAGAGTAGGTTTTGAGTTAAGTCGAATATCCCCACATGTTAGTAGAGGTATACGAGGGGATGGTTTGTAGAATAAATGTGAAAAATTCGTATGTTTTTTTTTGATACCATGGTAAAGGCAGGGTTTGATGTGATGGGACAAAGACTGTGAGGAGGTGTAATGGACTGGTGTGCTTTTGAAGGAGATATGCATGTCATGACTGTGGAATATTTAACAGTAGTGTGTAGTAGTGTGATAACCCAGCCACTGGAGATGCACAAGCCAGTGCATTTCTTTGTGCCAGTCCCAAGCCCGGATAAATGGGGAGGGTTGCGTCAGGAAGGGCATCCGGCGTAAAACTTCATCAAAACATTTCATGCAATCACCAAGAAAATTTTTTATACCGGATCGGTCGAGGCCCAGGTTAACAACGACCGCCACCAGTACTGCTAGCCTACAGGGTGCAGGCGGAAATTGGGCTACTGTTGGCTGAAGGAGAAGAGGCAGAAGACATGGCCGAAGGCAGGAGGAGAGGAGAAAGGCTAGGACTGTGGTAGTGAGGGTCGGAACTTTGAATGTTGGCAGTATGACTGGTATAGCGAGAGAGATAGATGATATGATGGACAGAAGGAAGGTTGGTATATTGTGTGTGCAAGAGACCAGATGGAAGGGGAGTAAGGCTAGGTCTATCAGAGGTGGGTTCAAATTGTTTTATCATGGTGTGGATGGGAGGAGAAATGGCGTAGGAGTTATTCTGAAGGAACAGTATGCTGAGAGTGTTTTGGAGGTGAAAAGAGTGTCGGATAGAGTGATGTTTATGAAGCTGGAATTTGATGGTGTAATGATGAATGTTGTTAGTGCATATACTCCACAAGTTGGGTGTGCAATGGATGAGAAAGAAAAATTTTGGAGTGAATTGGATGAAGTGGTGATGACTGTACCCAAGGGTGAGAGACTGGTGATTGGAGCAGATTTCAATGGGCATGTTGGTGAAGGGAACAGAGGGGATGAGGAAGTGATGGGTAGGTATGGTGTTAAACAAAGGAATGCAGAAGGTCAGATGGTAGTGGATTTTGCGAAAAGGATGGACATGGCTGTGGTGAATACGTATTTTAACAAGAGGGAGGAGCATAGGGTGACATACAAGAGTGGAGGAAGATGCACACAGGTGGATTATATCTTATTTAGGAGGGCCAGTTTGGAGGAGATTGGGGACTGTAAAGTGGTGACCGGAGAAAGTGTCATTAGGCAGCATAGGATAGTGGTTTGTAGGATGACGTTGGTTATCAAGAACAGGAGGAAGAGCGTGAGGGCAGGCACCAAAGATCAAGTGGTGGAAATTGAAAAAGGGTAATTGTGAGGTGGAGTTCAGGGATGAGTTAAGGCAGGCACTGGGTGGCAGTGAAGAGTTACCAAAAAGCTGGGTAACTACAGCAGAGCTAGTAAGGGAGATGGCTAGAAAGGTGCTTGGTATCACATCTGGACAGAGGAAGGACGGCAAGAAGACATGGTTGTGGAATGAGGAAGTACAGGAGAGTATACAGAGAAGGAGGTTGGCAAAGAAGAAGTGGGATTGTCAGAGAGATGAAGAAAGTAGACAGGAGTATAAGGAAATGAGCTGCATGGCAAAGAGAGAGGTGGCGAAGGCTAAGGATAAGGCATATGAAGAGTTGTATGAAAGGTTGGACACTAAGGAGGGAGAAAAGGACCTGTACCGATTGGCTAGACAGAGGGACCGAGCTAGGAAAGATGTGCAGCAGGTAAAGGTGATAAAGGATAATGAGGGAAACATACTCACAAGAGAGGAGAGTGTGTTGAGGAGATGGAAAGAGTACTTTGAGGGGTTGATGAATGAAGAGAATGAGAGGGAGAGAAGGTTGGATGATGTAGGGATAGTAAATCATGAAGTACAATGGATTAGCAATGAGGAAGTAAGGATAGCTGTGAAGAGAATGAAGAATGAAAAGGCTGTTGGTCCAGATGACATACCTGTGGAAGCATGGAGGTGTTTAGGTGAAATGGCAGTGGGGTTTTTAACCAGATTGTTTAATGAAATCTTGGAAAGTGAGAGGATGCCTGAGGAATGGAGAAAAAGTGTTTTGGTACCGATTTTTAAGAATAAGGGTGATGTGCAGAGCTGTAGTAACTACAGAGGGGTAAAATTGATCAGTCACAGCATGAAGTTATGGGAAAGAGTAGTGGAAGCAAGGTTAAGAAGGGACATGATGATTAGTGATCAGCAGTATGGTTTCATGCCAGGAAAGAGCACTACAGATGCGATCTTTGCTCTGAGAGTGTTGATGGAGAAGTACAGAGAATGTCGGAAGGAGTTGCATTGTGTTTTTTTAGACTTAGAGAAAGCATATGACAGGGTGCCTAGAGTGGAGTTGTGGTATTGTATGAGGAAGTCAGGAGTGTCAGAAAAGTATGTAAGAGTGGTACAGGATATGTACGAGGGTAGTGTGACAGTGGTGAGGTCTGTGGTGGGAGTGACAGATGCGTTTACGGTGGAGGTGGGGTTACATCAAGGATCAGCTCTGAGCCCTTTCTTATTTGCAATGGTGATGGACAGGTTGATGGACGAGATCAGACAGGAGTCCTTGTGGACTATGATGTTTGCAGATGACATTGTGATCTGTAGTGAGAGTAGGGAACAGGTGGAGGAGACCCTGGAGAGATGAAGATATGCTCTAGAGAGAAGAAGAATGAAGGTCAGCAGGACTAAGACAGAATATATGTGTGTGAATGAGAGGGAGGATAGAGGAATGGTGAGGATGCAAGGAGTAGAGGTGGCGAAGGTGGATGAGTTTAAATACTTGGGGTCAGTAGTTCAGAGTAATGGTGAGTGTGGAAGAGAGGTGAAGAAGAGAGTACAGGCAGGATGGAGTGGGTGGAGAAGAGTGTCAGGAGTGATTTTTGACAGACGAGTACCTGTAAGAGTGAAAGGGAAGGTCTATAAGAGGGTAGTGAGACCAGCTATGTTATATGGGTTGGAGACAGTGGCATTGACAAAAAGGCAGGAGTTTGAGCTGGATGTGGCAGAATGAAAGATGTTAAGATTTGCACTGGGTGTGACGAGGGTGGACAGGATTAGGAATAAGTACATTTGAGGGTCAGCCCAGGTTGGAAGGTTTGGAGACAAAGCCAGAGAGGCATGATTACGTTGGTTTGGACATGTGCTGAGGAGGGATGCTGAGTATATTGGGAGAAACATGCTAAGGATGAAGCTACCAGGTAACAGGAAAAGAGGAAGGCCTAAGATAAGGTTTATGGATGTGGTGAGAGAGGACGTGCAGGTAGTTGGTGTGACAGAGCAAGATGCAGAGGACAGGAAGAAATGGAAACAGGTGATCTGCTGTGGCGACCCCTAACGGGAACAGCTGAACGAAGATGATGATGATGAGTGTGTAGTAGTGTGATGTTAGCTAAGCTAGGCTTAGAAGGAGGCATGGTTATAATACAAATAGAATCAGTGTAAAGCAGAGAAGCAAAGTGAGAATATAGTAATGAGTTATGGAGAAAGAGTGAGTACTTCTCTAGTGTAATCTGTGGGGAGAAACTCTATTGAAATAAGTTAGTGGTGTACAAAATACATATAGGGAGAGTAGAAATGTTGGTAAAGGGGTGGGCAGAAGGAGATGACGTAAGGAGAAAGTTTGACAAAATGTATGATGGAGTGTATGAAGTGAAAATAGGAGGTGGAGGTGTGGGTGTGGTCTAAATATAGTGGATAAGTATAAAGTTAGATGAAGAGGGGATGGATGGGACCTGGGGATAAGGAAGGGTATAATGTATTGGGACTCCAACATAGCCCAAGGGAATGCAGCTGTTCCAAAAGTAGTCTATGAAAACGGTCAAGTGGGTCATTTTTATCAAAAAGTATCATTTACACAGCCAGGTAATATGCATGATTAAACTTTCCATGTCAGTAAGAGTACAACTGAGACTACTGGATTTATAGATGTTTATAGGTACTGAGCACTTTGATTAGTGTGAAGAAATTCTCTGGCTGTTGACAGAAGATTCCTCTTGCCACATTGTAACTTAAAAACAAAATTTAAGGGACATTTGTTAGTCCACCTGGTAGAAAACTGACTATTGCCATCATCCAGTGGGAGTATTGGGTCTTCCACTTACCAAAAGTAAAATTTATTTTTATTTAATGTAGTTAAGGTTCATACTTTCATAGGTAAGCACTAGGCAATCAGTCTTCAGACCATTTTAAGACTAATCCAAAAAAAACTCCTATTCAAAATTTCCCTCTAGCCTCATGGAGGGCAAAACAAGATAAACCAGGAGATAATTTGAGGCTGCTCATCCAATTATCTAGGTTTACCTTGAAGGTGGAAACGGTGCTACTCTGTTTGACATGTAGTGGACGTTTGTTCCAGAGGTGATGGATACATCGGTATATGAATCTGTCATGCCAACATGTTTTATCTGCTTATGAAGATTTAGCTCCTTTAACCAAGTATTTGATATAGCATTAGTTCTGCAAAGGAACAGGAAATCAAATAGGGATAGATCTTTCATGGCACAAAAGACTAGATATAGATCTCCATGGCGGGGTCAGTAAGAAACCGAGCACAGAGAAAGGGCTGCCAATCTTTCCTGATAAGTACGATTTTGAGGCCACAGATCTTTTTAGTTACGAATATCTGAGGTCTCTCAAGTTGTGTGATTTGTTTATAAAAATATATGCCAAAAGGTACATTAAATTCAGTAATGAGACTAATAAGATATGAATAAAGGGGAATTAAGACTTTTTTGGATCTAGTGGAGATGCCTTTGGAAATGATGTGGCCCAAATAAAAGACTTTATGAACTACTATGGTGACATGGTGGTCAAAAGATAAGGAATTATCAACAGTATCCAGATCCCTTACAACAGTATCTGATTGGAGTGATGCATCTGCTATACAGTAAGTGAAACTGGCGTATTTAACAAAATTAATTATGCCACATTTTTACATCTAATTTGAGACCATTGTCATTGCACCAATTGTTAACATCGTCTAAGCTGTGTTAGAGCAATTGTGAGTCAGTTGAAGATTGAATAACAACACCCAGTTTTCAGTCATCTGTAAACCCAGTTAACCATAGGCCAGAAGTGGTGGCCCAAAGGCCTGAGAAATGTATGCCAGATAGGAGAAGGCCCAAAACTGAGCCCTGTGATACACCACTGGTAACTGTTTTGCTTTCAGAAGTGCCACCTGCTTCTACAACCACATGGGTTCTGTCAGACAACCAGTTAGCTATCCACCTCACAATATAAGTTTAAACCAGATAACATTGGTAGTTACTTTTTCTAGCAGAAAGAAATATATAATGCAGAAATTTGTATTTTATTAATATGATTTTACTTTGAAAATGTGATCTATGCACCTTGGCCAAAGTTAGCTCTATTGCCTGACAGACCTTGAGAACAAATGGTTACATATGATAGTAAATCAAATGTAGTAATTCTTAAAAGAATTTACACCTCAGTGAATGAAAGTTAGAAAATGGATGAATTCAAAATATTTGTAGACAGACATTCTAAATCATTTGTATCTTATTTAACTTTTACAGTATTTTGTATGTGTGGTTGCATGTATGTATGTATGCATGTATTTGTTATTGATTGTTTACTGGGCAAGCAAACTACTCTGGACCCAAGATGTCTGGTATGGACAAGTACATAGACGAATGTATTGATCATAAAGAAGTAGCTTACAAAATGAAGCATATTATCACTGGAAAAATAGTGACAGTTGTAACAATAATGGCAACAAAACAACATATTGAAATTGACTAGGTAGGTACAGGTATAAGTCGTAACTTATAAGTTTTAATGGTATATATGTAAGTTAAATTATTCACATTGCAGGAACAAAAACAAAGTTCATAACCATGTGACCACCTCACCACAGTATTACTGCATTGATAAGTTGGTTTAGCATAGATATGCAATATACATTATCTGAGTAAGCTGATTGTAGTAATTACTTTGTCATATTGTTTTACTCAGCAGGTCTTTTTCCCTTCTGTTCACTTGTTTCCCTTCTTTGCCCATTCCTTCTCTTTTATGGTCAGATTTTAATAAAAATGTTATACAGCAAACAATGAATATTTACTGAGCAAATACAGTAAACTTTCAGTTAACCGGCACCCATGGGGATTGGTAGATGCCGGATAACTGTAGTTTCTGGTTGCTTGAGAGTTACTTTTAAAAATAGGCCTGACTAAAACTGTACCCTATACTATTTGTTTGGTTTGACTTGTTCTCAGGTTGGGGAGAGAGGGAATTTATTCCTGTCTTTCTTTTGAAAACTCTAAAATGTAAGGTATGTTTCACACTTGGACTTACCCTCAGGGTAGTTGTATATAATGCCTGCATGGGACAGATCTTGTGCAGTTTGTTTAGAGCATACATGTATTTATTTATTTGTTTGTATTTGTTTATTTATGTTTTGCGCTCTTTCAGTGTAAGCCACATTTCCTTCTACTTTTTAATTGTTTGGTGTGGCTGTCTTGAATGTGATGGTGTAAATACATGTCTTTTCTCCTCTGTTATACAGGGGAGCTACAGTCTGCTATTCACTTAAGCATGGTATTTAAAGGGTATATGATCTGACAGTGTGACCTTCCAGAAGGCTTTTGTCAGCTGAAGAACAAGAAGATATGATAAAACATAGACATTATGTTATTGAGGTTGTGCTACTTGAAATTCTAAACATTTGATAGTAAGAAAGGTACTTTGAACAAGAGAAGTGTTTTGTTGCAAGTGTAATTGTTTAAAATAAAGTCTGGGAAAACTGTATGGCTGAAAAATTGTGATAAATTTGTATGTTTAGGTCACCACAGTCACCAGTGAACATGCCACCATAAGAAGAACCATGGACTATCTGGTCTGTCCAGATGTTATAACTATTTCTTACATAGTTTCTGCTCGTTTTCATTTTTTTGTCTTGGGTAGCTTCCAGGGCCTTTGACCCTATCTCCTTAAGTCCAGCATTACCCCATTAAGTACATTCCAGTGCCTTTGGCCCTATCACCTTAAGTCCAGCTTATATCAGAACTTATTTATTTACCAGCCATATCTGCCTCTGATGTTCTGTTTGTCCTTTTCAACTTCCTCTCCCATTTTCCCACAAACATTGTGACCCCATCTTTTTCTTTGTAGACATGACCAGAATTTAGTGCCCCCTTCTATATACAAATGACATAATTTCCTTCAGAATTTGTGTAACCCTGCATTGCATGCTTTCGGCCAGCCTGCTATCCCTTCCTGTGTATAGCAAGTGGCACTCACTATTGTGGAGAATAGGGAGATGAACTCATAATTTATGGTGCATACTCCCCACGCTGTGAATCTGAGCACACTACTGGCATTCACACCTGCTCTTTTATATTACATAGCATGATTCAAACTGGAGATGATTATTACATTCAGTTCCTTTCCTTACACATCATACTTATTGTTACTCTGAGTAAGTAGTTGCCATTGGTTTATCTTCCAAAATTCATAAAGTTCACTGTTTTACATTAAATCCCATATGTCATCTGTCTATCTACAGTGTCAGCTCTCTGTTTTCAGAGAACTTCTGCCATGTATACCTCATTAATCATGATAGGATATGTAAAAAAGGAGATTTTGTTCTCCAATGCCAGCATGATACCTGACACAAATGTACTAAGCCGGTCTAGTTCTGATACTGAAACCTGTGGCATTCTGTATTTTACTGACTTTAATATGAACATGCCTTCCCTATTTACTGTTTTTCTTTTTTCAGATAAGACAAACATTTTCCTGTACCACTTAGATCCTCACCACCACGTCCTTTACTTTCTTATCAACTTTATATGAGGTAAAGTGTCAATGCCCTTGCTGAAATACAGTTGTATTACATTCATAGCTTTTCCATTATCCTCCTCAGTGGTAATTTGGGCCATTTATTTATTTTTGTTTGTTAACCAAGCTAGAGCATTTATCTACCTGGATCTTTTTTCAGATTAATTCCAGTAGCAGTGTTTTGTTAAATGACTTACTCAGACTCACACGATTGACAAATTGAGGCTGAGGAAATCAAATCCTGGACTAGAGAAAGCAGCTTGTTAACATCTCATAGGCTTAATCCTCTGAGCTAACCTAACAATGTCCATTCATCCATCCATCCATCCATATATACATCTCCTATAGTCACTTTATCCAGACAGGGTTGCAGGGGGGCTGGACCGTATCCTTATAAGCAACCAGTGTTACACACACACACACACAAATCTATATTCACATTCATACCTTCTGCCAATTTAATATCACTAATCCAGTTGTCAACACATCTTTGAAAAGTTGGAGGAAATTGGTAATCCCTGATAAAACACTTACAAACAAAGGGAGAAGATTCAAAACTTTATGCAGAAATCACCCATGTGGAAAATCAAACCAGGCAATGAAGCTCTATGTGGTAACTATAGGACCAACTCAAGTTAAAATGACATAAATTCTACTGTGTTAAAATCCACCATCTCAAGCACCAACCGGAGATTTAGCTTTAAGAATTTCCTCCATCCTATCATGCAGATTTTTTCCATGTATAAAAATGAGAAAATAAACCTACTGTTCTCTGGGGTGGGGAGGCAAGGCTGGCAATTTCTGTGTTTGTAGCACCACTATATTTTCTATAGCAAGCTGTAATGTTCTACCTTTACATCATTCAGTATATATGCCAAGTCTTTGAAAATTCTTCTGAGTCAACTCAACCCAACGCTGTCTTGTCTCCCATGACACTCTCTGAGTTTATTCTTCATGCTTATTCACTCCTCGTTGACTATTGCCTACTGCCCCATCCATTCGTGTTACACTTTCCCACTCTCCATTTCTGTTTTGTCACACCTGGGTAAATATTAATGAGAATGCCTTCAGTATCTCTTAATAATCTGCATTTTCAAGCCTTACTCGGTTCTTCAAAAAAAAAAAAAAAAAGGTAATGTCCTATTGATTTATCTTCTATTCTTTCTATGTGAAAATGTATTTTGCCCACCCACCTGACCTTATGTTCAGTTTCATTAGTGCTGCGTTAGTCTGCTGCCTGAACTTTATTACCTGCTATAATAAGATATGGATGAGTCTGCAAATGTGAATTATGATTTCAGGAAGACTTTGGACAGCTTCATACTGAAGAGTACTGTACAAATTAGTCAACAACTGATTGAATCTGAAACTGGGGATTATCCTTGATCCCCATGTAGGCATAGGACCCTTTCACCCCCAAGTAAATGTAGACAAACATCAAATAATAGCATCTTAGGGTAGGTTAAATTTCCATAAGGTGGGAGTTTCTTAGTAATGGTGAATTTATAAAGCAGATTTGGGGAATAAGTTTCACAGAAACATCTTTTGTGCTCTCATAATGCTGCAACAAAAAGTTGTGATCCCTCATCAAATCCTCTAAAGCTAGCTATGAAAACAGAATTACAGCAGATAGTAAAGACAACCACAAGGCCTTCTATAGTTATTTAAAGAATCTCCATGGCAATTCCCAGATTTGCTCTGAGCTACTGCACAATGGTACCTCCTATACTGAGCCAACAGATATTGCCAGTATACTGGCTGAAAGATTCAGTGCCAACTTTACCCCTCTCTCCCCTCCCAAAGGACCTATTACATTAACAGTAGATTGCCAGGCACACAGTATTACTACTGCACAGGTTAAAACAGCACTGTCCAAGGCCAAGAATACAGCTTCTATGGGACCTGACAATATCCCTGGCTGTGTTCTACATGAACTACAGAGTGAACTGGCACCTCACCTGTGTGCCCTGTTCAATCACAGCCTCACCTCAGGCTTTGTCCCTACCGAATGGCACACTACTACAGTCATCCGTCTCCATAAAGGAGGAGCGACTACAGACCCTGGGAAGTATTGCCCCATTAGCCTGACAAGTCTGGTATGCAAAGCTATGGAACACATCATCACGGACCTAAAAAACAAGGATATAGGGAATCTCCAAACTCTGGATCCCACACAGTTTGGTTTTGTGAAGGGTAGATCATGCCTGCTCAACTTGATCGACTTCTTTGAGTCAGTCACCAGAGCTGTGGATGAAGGCAATGTGGTTCACACAGCCTACCTTGATCTGGCCAAGGCCTTTGATACCATTCCCCACTCAGGAATCATAGAAAAACTCAGTAAGCTAGGCATCAACCCATATATCACTAGGTGGGTTTCAAACTGGCTCACAGATAGAACCCACAGTGTGATAGTAGCTGACTCCAAGTCAGCCTGCTGACCAGTCACGAGTGGAGTCTCACAGGGTTCAGTCCTGGGTCCTCTCCTCTTTGGTATCTACTTCTCTGAAGTCCAGGCCAACACAAAGGGAGTCTGGCTGACAAATTTGTAGATGATTGCAAGTTGAAAGCAATTATTAACTCCCCAAGTGATGCTGACATCCTACAGAAGGGCTTCACTGAGACCAACGACTGGTGTCAGAACCATGGCCTTAAGCTCAATGCCAAAAAATGTGTTGTTCCATTTGGGAAAAACCCGGTTCCCATGAATTACCACATCGATGGTAGTCCACTGACCACAGAAGGTGTTATAAGAGATCTGGGAACACAGGTTGACAGCAACCTCTCTTTCGACCACCACATTGCCACTGTGGTCAGAAAGTCCTTCTATGTGGTACATCTCATTACTAAGGGTTTTGCATCCAGGAAGAAAGAGGTCATTGTCTCCCTGTACTCTTCCCTCATTAGGCCAGTCATCGAGTACAGTGCCCCATTTGGCATGTACCTCACTAGACACTTGCAACAACTGGAGAGGCCGCAAAAGTACCCAACAAAGAGGATTCTAGGCCTTAAACACTTGTCCTATATGGACAGACTCAAAAATCTCCAACTATTCTGTGTCTCGTATCGCCTATTTAGAGGCGATCTATGCTTGACTTACAAAGCTATGTATGACCCAGCTCTGTTAGAAATGCTACATCTAAAGAAATACCAATCCCTCCGCACCGCACACTCCAGATACCTCAACCTCATTACCACAATCAACAGAATGTGCTGGAGGGACAGGTTCATAACCCAGAGACTGGCCATGGTATAGAATATATTTCCCATACATGTGAAGCAGAGCACCTCACTGGCCCTCTTCAAGACAAATCTTGATGAGTGGATGGGAAATAGAAAATTCATCCCGGGCTTCACTCCAGTGGCTCTACTTGACAGAGCCACTGGGAACTAAGGTCGCGTGGCACTATGCCAGGGTAATCCTATGGGCTAGGCTTGTAACGACTCCAGGGCCATTAGCCTAGTGCACACCTATGAGCCTATATTTAGACATGAATGACATTACTGACTGTAATTAACCTGAGAAGAGATTTAATTTTACTTGGTATCAGATGAATGAAATGCAGGCTGTGACTGAGAAATGGCAGTAAAGAAACCTCAAGGGAAACTACATTACACAGGGAAGAACCATTCCTACGAGAAAGCAGGATGGAAAAGGCCTTGAGAATAGAGAAGGCAACTGGCTGCTCCTGGTGGATGGCTATGATATACAGATAACCACATGCTAGAAAAAATGATGGTGACAGACTCAAAAGCAGAACTAACAGATGGGAGAACAGACTTAGAACAATAATCACGGGGAGCCAACTCTTCCAGCAGTCCATACCAAGTGCCCATGTCCAGGTTTAGGTCAGACCAGGAAGTAGCAGAAATGTTGCTAGAAGCTGATATCCCTATCAAGTCTTAACTAATACAGAGTGAAAGCCACAGTCAAATGTGACAATTACACTGTGTAGCCTAGCACCCCTGCAATAATATGAGCTGTGGTGTGGCAGAGATCTGTCTTTCTGCGGCACAGGTAAAAGCTGCATTCTCCAAAGCCAAGAATACAGCATCCATGGGACCTGATAATATCTCTGGCTGTGTCCTACATGAACTACAAAACGAACTGGCAAGACACACCTGTTTGCCCTATTCAGTCACAGCCTTACCTCAGGCTTTGTCCCTAATGAATGGTGCACTGCTACAGTCATCCCTCTCCACAAAGGGGGAGCAACTACAGTTCCTGGGAACTACTGCCCCATTAGCCTGATGAGTCTTGTATGTAAAGCTATAGAGCGCATCGTCATGGACCTGGTCAACAAAGATATAGGCAATCTCCAAACTCTTGACCCCACACAGTTTGTCTTTGTCAAGGGGAGATCCTGCTTGCTGAACCTGGTTTACTTCTTCGAGGCAGTCTCCAAAGCTGTGGATGAGGGTAAGGCAGTGCATGCAGCCTACCACGACCTGGCCAAGGCCTTTGATACCATTCTCCACTGGGGTATCATTGATAAATTCACCAAACTAGGCATCAATCCTTGTATCACTAGGTGGGTTGCAAATTGTCTCACAGACAGGACCCACAGAGTGAAAGCTGTGGATTCCAAGTCAGACTGTCGGCCAGTCACAAGTGGAGTCCCGCAGGGCTCAGTCCTGGGCCCTCTCCTATTTTTGCATCTACTTCTCAGAAGTCCAGGCCAACACAGAGGGACTCTGGCTGACCAAGTTCGCTGATGACTGCAAGCTAGGAGTCATTATCAACTCCCAAGTGATGCAGACATCCTACAAAAGTTCCTCTCTGAGACCAATAACTGGTGTTAAAACCATGGCCTTAAGCTTAATGCCAAAACATGCGTTATCATTCCCTTTGGAAAAAACTCAGCTCCCATGAATTACCATGCTGACGTGAACCCACTAAACACTGAAGGGGCCATAAGAGATCTGGGCACCCAGGTCTACAGCCACCTTACCTTCAACCCCCATGATGCCACTGTGGTCAGAAAGTCCTTCTACATGGCACATCTTATAACCGAAGGGTTATCATCCAGAAAGAAAGAGGTCATCATCGCTCTCTACTCATCCCTCATTAGATCCATCATCAAATTAAAGCCCCGTTTGGCATGTACCTGACCAGACACCTACAACAACTGGAGTGGCCACAAAAGTACCTCACAAAAAGGATCCTAGGCTTTAAACACATGTCCTATGTGGACAGAATCAAGAAACTACAGCTGTTCTCAGTCTCTTATCATCTACTCAGAGGTGATCTCTGCTTGACTTACAAAGTCATGTCCGACCCAGCCCTACTTGAAATGCTACACCTAAAGAAATCCCAATTCCCCCCCGCACGACACCCTCCAGAGACCACAACCTTACTGCCACAATCAACAGAACATGCTGGAGGGACAGGTTCATCTCCCAAAGACTGCCCATACTCTGGAATAAGCTTCCCATTTATGTCAAGCAGAGCACCTTGCTGGCCCTCTTTAAGAGAAATATCGACGAGTGGATGGGGTAACAGAAAGTTCACCCAAGGATCACTCCAGTTCCCCTACCGGACAGAGGCACTGTGAACTAACATCGGGTGGCACGGTGTCAGGGAAAGTTTTTGGGCTAGGCTTTTAAAGGCTCCGGGGTCATTAGCCTAGTACACACCTATGAACCTATTCACCTATTACAGAAAGGTTGTTATACACTTCCAAATCATATGTAACTGAATAATCTATGCATGAAATAAGCAGAACACTGTTAACGTCAATGTCTTCTGTATACTACAACTGTCTAAAGCAACATCCATCGAAGCCAATACCAGTAATTAGAACAAATTTACAATAAAATTGCTAGATTTGCAGCAAACCTTCAAGCAAAATCAACTTCAAGCAAAAGTTATTTCAGAAAGTCAGCTGGATAGAACTGCAGAATTCCTTAATGTATTCCCAAATCACAAAAGTATAGAACATTCTACATAAACCAGACAAATGATTCCACAGCTGCAAACCTCATAAAAATATAATCCAGCCAGACCCCTGAGATAGCTCCTTGAAACTTTAGTGTTTACCTCAAAATCAAATCACCATAACAGTGACTCATTATATGGTGCACCAATAGCCAGGATGTTCAGTTAGAAATAAACACCCACTCTAAAGAAAAACTTAAGAACTATCTAAGCAATACCTGAATATGCCCATGTATGTTATCTACAAATTATATAGTATGATAACGTTACTACTAATGTTTTCAATTTCTGTTTTTAAATTAATTTCTGTATTTTTCCAAATAACAACAAGCTACCACTTAATGTTATCGTACATGTTTTAATTCCCTTAACCTATTTCATTACATCCCTTCTCACTTCTTCTTCTAACCAACACACCTCCCATGTCCTTATTCCCTGGGAAAAGCAAGCAAGCAGACCCTCATTATTCCGTATCCCCATGTCAGCTCAGACAGGCAGCAGAACCACTAACTGAAATATGGCTGCCAAGGTCACAGTCACATTTTTTTTTCTGTTTGTGCTGCCGTAGCTTGCATACCTTTATAGCTGAAATTTAAAGCTGATCACGTAGACATTCACACAGTATAGCTACCTCTTATTTGCATCATCGCTTATTTTCATCACCGTTTTTTTACCATCTTTATACCAATTAACCACTTTTGCAACCCTACTAAGCTATTTCTTCTTAATGTAGGTGCTGGCCCATTCCCTGAATTTCTAGTTCCCCGATGCAGTACATACTATGTCTCTGACTCTTACCCATTTATATCAGGAACCTTGCAGCACCAAGAAAAATATCAACGTGAGGCAGGAAAGTGATATAAAAGTACTTGAACAGGAGAGGAGTGTATAAATATTTGGAACAGATGAAGGATCGACAATAAAACATGAACAAATGAGAACAAAGCTTAGTAAGGAATATGTCAAGACACTAAAGCTAATATTGAAAACTGCCCTGATATCTAGGAATAAAGTCCAAGCTATAAATCAGTTTGCTTTTCCTGTTCTAACGTACAGCTGTGGTGTGATTGTCTGGCCCCAAACAACACTGAATCAGTTGCACAGGAAAACAAGACATATGCTTCATGCTTATCAAATGTACAAAAAACAGTTCATACCGTCTACTGCCTGGGCCCCCATAATCTGCAGGAAGAATGTGCTATTTGCCAGTCTTTTAACCACAGGGCCCTAGTTGAAAGGAAAAATAAACTTATTTTGAGGGGCATATTACCATCATCCTTTGGTGAGGCCTTTTCTGGTAGTGACCCCAAATCTGTGGCTAAATCCAAATCAGCTCATTTGAGCCCTGCTTCTTCTTCCTCCAAAAGTTCAGATAGAGGAAAGACGAGACCTTCCTCAGCTCCAACAGATTCCTCAGAGGCGAGATGTAAAACTTCTAAACCTGCTAATTTAGTAGCTCAATCGGAGCTTTTGGCACTGAGCACCTCTTTATCAAATCCGCCTTCTTCAGCTTCGAGTCTATTGGGTAACAATAGGTCAGAGCTGCTGCAGTTGGATCCGACCTCCTCTGACTTCAGGGCAAGCTTTGGAGTTATCAGATCCAATACGCTCAGTGTCTTCCAAATCAAATCTGAGGATTTCTTTTTCTTCAGATCAAACCTTTGCTCACAGGTCTTCAGCTTTTTCAGAGCCAGAGAGCTCTCAGGGCTGTAGCGAGCCTCGTAGGCCATGGGTGCTTTCATCTCCCAGACCTTCTGAGCAGTCTATGTGCCTACAGGCTTCTGCACAGGTGAGCTCAGCACCAGCTCCTATCTTGGGCGAGTTGTCTTTGGAACTGGAGAGGACTCCATCCTGCAGGCATGGCTTGTTGGAGCCATAGTCTGTCTCCACTCAGGAACAATCAGCCTTTGGGGGTCTGGAGAGGGATATAGCTGCCACTGCAACTAGGAAGTCACCTTCCCCCTTGGATACTCAGTCCCATCTATGCCTCCTGTGCACACTTTCTGACCAGGATGTTGCCTCCTGTGCACACTTTCTAACCAGGATGTTCCGCAGTGACAGCGGGACCTTAGGCTCCAAGATACCTATCTGGGTACCCCTACCTCTTTTGATATCTCCCCAGAGTATCCACTGCGGAAATTCCTTGCAGGATGAAGCATATGGACTCCACTGAGGAGTTAGCCATGGAAGACACTGACCTTGATGAGGGAAGAGGATCCCCATGGGATGTTTCCTTTGGGGACAGCTTGGAGATTTTAAAACAGAGAGGTGGCTGTCAGTCCAGTAATCATTTGCTTAAGGAGTGTACCTGGCAGCCTTTGGATCCTGACAGTCTACCTTCTGAGTCACTCCACCCACCAATGAGCTCATAGAGTTGATCTCTCAGCAGGCGTGGGAGAGCCCAGAGTCCATCAAGCCAACTGCACCAGCTGAGAAGGAATTTTGGATAAAAGGGGTTGCAGTAGATGTCATGGCCATGGCAATAATGACCAACAAGGAGCAATCAGAGGAGAATTCCACTGTTTGTCCTGCTAATATGGATTCCAGGATGATGGATAGATGCAGAAAGTGAGTTTTTTCTTCAGTGACTTTTGCCTTATGATCACTGAATTACCTTTCCTGTTTCACCAGGTTACAAAGGGATCTCATCAAGGAGCTATCAGATACCCTTAAGGGAGCTGTAGCTGAGGGAGCCTGAAAAAAAGCTTGCTTCCCAACTGGCAACCCTACATTTTGTGGCTAATTCTTCCATAAGGTTCATCTGCATACAGCCAAAGGAACAAACAGAGCAGCAGGTTCCAGCATATCTATGAGGAGGCAAGACTGGATGCTACTCTGTGACTTTGCAGAGACTTTTAAGTCTTTGTTTGGCCAAGCTCAGTTTTACAGCAAGTCCCTTTTTGCTCCCAAGGTCAAAGATACATTATCCAGGTGTGACAAGGATGGTAAGGCGCTTTCCACCATGAGCATACATTTTTCTGCCCCTCAGAGACCTTACCCTAAGGGTCAGAGAGGGGTGGTAAAATGTGGTTCAAGAAATCACACGGGTCTTACCAGGACACATGTATAGAGAGTTGCCCCAGGGGCAGAGGTGAGACCAATTCTGGAAGACCCCCTCATGGCAGACAGGGCCAGCAGAACCAAGGGTCCCGAGAGCCCTTCTTTGGTGAACTCTTCAGTGGTAGTGGCTCAACTGAGATAACAAGAATTCCATATGTTTCCCTATTTGGACGACTGGCTCATATCTGCCCTGACCAGACATCTACTTATCTGAGCAAGAGACTCTGTTATCCAAATCTGTACAGAGCTAGGTATATCCATAAATTACAAGAAATCACACTTGGACCATTCTGAAACACTGGAGTTTCTGGACATGACTCAGATAATTGCAAAACTTCTGCCCTCCAAAGTGTTGACAGTCAGGTGCCAAACACACAGATTGCTTCAGAACACGAAGCTAACCACCCGCCATGTCTTACAGGCTCTAGGTTTAATGGCTGCAGCTATAATCTTGGTTCCACTGGCAAGATTCCACATCTGAATACTACAATGGCTTCTGGCTGCCCAGTGGTCGGTTATCCACCAAACAATGTCTTACCAAATTCTCATTATGGACACCTGCAAAAGAGCTCTGTCATGGTGGATTCACTTCTCCCAATTAATGCAAGGTCGACCTTTTATTAGCTCACAACCACAAGCCATGGTGACCACGGACTCTTCCCATATGGGGTGGGGAGACATTATTTAGGAAGATGGTCCAAGAAACCTGGTCTGCTGACGAGGCGAATTTGCAAATAAACATCCTGGAGATGAGGGCAGTGCTTCTAGCATTGCAAGCCATTCAGACTGCCCTTCCTCTCCAAACAGTGGTGATTCAATCAGACAACATGTCTGTGGTCTGGAAAATAAACAAGCAAGGAGGAACCAGATCATACCCTTTGTGTCGAGAAGTGCTCAGAGTGTGGCAATGGGTGATCTCATTCAACTGCTTTCTTGTAGCAATGCACATTCCAGGAAAGTCCAGTGTGATAGTGGGCAAGGTGAGCAGATCCATTCTCGTGCCTCACAAGTGATCCGTCAACCAGAAATTAGTGCAAGCAATTTTCTGCAGATGGGGCCAGACTTGCTGCATCCCCTCTGAACAACAAATACAGCAGCTACTTTGCCCTAATTCCCCCAGTGGGGGAATCCCCTAGGGATGCTCTCATACATGATTGGCCTCCCAGTCTCCCGTATGCCTTTCCCCCTACCCACCTTGATCCCCAAATTTCTTTAGAAAGCAAACAGTTTGAAGAGAACAGTAATCCTCATTGCCCCATTTTGGCCTCAACAAATGTGTTTTCCCTTCCTCTGGCATCATTTACAGAAGGAACTTTGGATCCTGGAACCCACTCCAGACCATCTGTCATACACAACAGGAATGATTCGTCCCAAAATTTCTGACCTCAAACTGATGGCTTGGTTCCTCCAATTCCATTGATAGTCAGATACCGATGCTCTCCTTCCCAGTCCATCTTATTTTGATATCCTCCCATAAGCCATCCACTTGAAAGCTTTATAGGCGTAAATGGAAGAGGTTTGTAATCTGGGCACCACAACATAATGTAGATCCCTCCACAGCACCTATCCAATCCGTTTTAGAATTTTTGGCTCACCTCTTTGATAATGGGGCAGCTGCCTTTACAATTCAAGTACAATTAGCAGCTATCTCTGATTTTCACATTGGGAAAGATAACTTGTCTCTGATTTCCCAAAAACTTTGCAAAGCCTTCTTGAAATTGACCCTATTACTAAGGCCACCTCACAAAGATCTCACTCCTCCATGGAACCTAAACTTGGTACTACATCTTATTGCTCTGCCCCTGTTTGAACCTGCAGTGATATGTGATATAACATTTTTGCCTTGGAAGGTCATCTTCTTACTGGCCATTACATCTGCAGAAAAATATCAGAAATTCAGATCTTATATTCTCAACCTCAGTACCCGATTTTTCATAAAGACAGAGTTTCCTTGTGAACAAACTCCTCCTGTCTGCCTAGAGTTGTTTCAGAAACTAATATCAATCAAATCATTAATTTGCCTATTTTCTTCCCTAACTTCAGCAACAAAGGTGAATACATGCGACATTTGATGGATGCCCATAGGCGATTATGTTTTTATTTGCACAGGACAAAAGATTTTAGGAAGACAAGTCATTTGTTCATTTCCTTTGCAGGCCCTAGGATGGGCCTTCCAGTATCCAAAGTTACTCTAGCAAAATGGCCCTCTGATCGCATTTCCTTCATCTACACTAAACAAGATATAGATCTTCCCAAACCTGTTTGAGCTCATTCAGCCAGGGCCAGAGCCACTTCAGTAGTTTTTCAGGCTAATGCATCCATGGACAAAGTTTGTGCAGCATCCACATGGGCTAACTGACTCTGTTAACGTAATGGCTGAAGATAATCAATGCGTATGCTAAGAAAAGTCTGACTCTGCCTCTTGTAGCAAATAGTGTTACAGTTCCATTGTATACAATGTAAACTCTGGCATTATTGTCAGTCTATATGAAATGAGAGTGCCGTGGTAGTTCTTTACCTGTGTGTGTGTGTGTGTGTGTGTGTGTGTGTGAGACATTTGGAGCATCTGTATGTCAGTGACCTTCTCCGTATATACCTGTCTATGGCTTCTCATCTCTTAGTATTAACTTCAGGGTCTGTATCTTCTGGCTGTTGTTATCTTTCTACTTCTTGCTTCAGAACTCCATATTAATGCATTCTTAAAAGCAATTTGGCCTGCATATAGAGCATAATCATATGTTTTGACTTCTTAAAAATCTGCCTTTTTGTGGGAGACCTTGTCATTCTTTTACTCCAATATAACCAGCAACCCAGACCAAAAGTCACCAGCCTTTTCAAGTAGTTACTACCTGTATAACTACATTTATATTGTTTAACGTGTTTTAAGGTTACCATACATCCGGGTTTCCCTGGACACGTCCTATTTTTGGGCTCCTGTCCGGGCGGTTTTTGAAAATTCTGCGATTTGTCCGGGTTTTAAAACCTGGACAAATCGCAGAATTTTCAAAAAGCAGACATCCCAATTTTGGAGTTTTTTCTCCACTTGATGTTCCGCATTGAACAGAAGAGGGTCCACTGTGCGCGTTTTTGATTGGCTCCTATACCGGTATACGAGCCAATCAAAAAGCGGAGCTCTGTTCAGTGCGGAACTGCTTGATGTTCCGCATTGAACAGAAGAGGGTCCGCTGTGCGCGTTTTTGATTGTCTCATATACCGGTATACGAGCCAATCAAAAAGCGGAGCTCTGTTCAATGTGGAACAGCTTGATATTCTGCCTTGAACAGAAGAGGGTCCGCTGTGAGCGTTTTTGATTGTCTCGTATACCGGTGTATGAGCTAATCAAAAAGTGGAGCTCTGTTCAATGCGGAACAGCTTGATGTTCCACATTGAACAGAAGAGGGTCCGCTGTGCGCCTTTTTGATTGGCTCGTATACCGGTATATGAGCCAATCAAAAATCCCTAAACACTACTTCAACTAAGAGTAGAAAGAGGACGAAAAAATATGTGCTGCTACTAGCACATATTATTTCGTCCTCTTAGGTTGAAGAGCAAAAAAAAATTGTCTTTAGTTTTAGTCCTACAAGAGTAAAGACCTTCTTTTTTTTTTTCGTCCTCTTTCACATACAAAGAATTATGGTAACCCTAACATGTTTTAATCTCTATTTTAATGGCGTAAATACCTGTATGCTCTTCCTTTCTTTTCAGACAAGTATGTACTTCACTCTTATTGCCGCGGTGGTACGGCGGTAGCGTTGTTACCTCATAGCGAGAGGTTCTCACGTTCGATTCTCGGCGTGGCTTGGAAGTGCCTTCTGTTTGGAGTCTGCATGTCGTCCCCATGGTTGGGTAGTGTTCGAAAGACATGCGTGCGTAAATGTGCGTGCCCTCATTGAAGGTTGGGCGTTGAGCTGTCACCTCGGCATTTCATAAAAATCTACTGCCAATCATTAGCGGACCGGTGTTCCACTGTGGCGATCCGTTACCGGGAAAAAGCTGAAAGAGAAGCAAACATGTACTTCATTCTTAAGAGCATGTATGGATTGTGAAATGCTATATTACTTTGAGAAATAAAGTACTGTTATGTGAATGTAAATAAAAGGACCAGAAAAAGTCTCAATTTGGATTTGTCAAGGGCAGGTTATGCTTACTCAACCTGCTGGATGTCTTTGTAAAGGTCATTAAAGCAGTGGATGAAGGTAAAACAGTACACACTGCATACCTCGACCTGGGAAAGGCTTTTGACACAGACTTCCACATAGTAGGAAAGCTTAATTGACTGGGAGTAAAACCCTACATCACCCACTGGATTGCCAATTGCTTTACAGATAGGATGCAGGAGATCAAGATAGGGAGAACTGCCTCCACAAAGAGACCACTCAGTGGAGTCTCCCAGGGTTTAGTGTTGGGACCTTTTCTGTTTGACATCTGCTCCTGTGAAGTAAACGCCAATACCAAAGGGCTCTGTCTGACTACATTTGCAGACAACTGCAAGCTTGGAGAAGTTATTGAATCCCCAGATGACTTAGCCATCCTGCAGGAATGTTTGTCCCAAACAAGTAACTGGTGCCAGAATCATAGACTGAAACGAAATGCCAGAAAATGCATTATTGTATCCTTTGGATCTGTGCTGGGGAACTACCACATTGACAGTACTCCCCTGAGAGCTGACTCAGCTGTTTGGGGTTTAGGAACTTATGTGGACAGTGACCTAACTTTTGACCAGCATATGTCCACTGTAATAAGAAAATCCTTCTATATTGCACAGCTTATAAACAAAGGGATTGCAACTAAATCTAGAGATGTCATTGTACCCATTTACATGACCTTCATTAGGTCCCTTTTTGCATGTTTCTGTCTGGACACATGCAACAATTGGAACTCCTACAGAGATACAGAACCTAAACAATATGTTCTACTTGGACTGCCTCAAAGCCGTGTCACTCTAGTCAGTATCCTGCAGATTGCTAAGAGGTGATCTATGTCTGGTATACAAGGTATCCTCCAACCCAATACAGATGGACTTACTGAACATCAGCAAGTCAAATGGCATCAGAAATACTTGCTCCAAGGATCTAAACCCCCTCTGCAACATCAACAGAACAGTTTGGAGGGACAGGTACATCTTGCAGAGGATACCACTGCTCTGGAACAGCCTGTCCATCCAAGTTAAATGACTCATCCCTTTCCATATTCAAGTGCAATTTGGATCTATGGATGGGTAAGAAAAGATTTTTACTCCAGGACTACCCCAGTACTGCTAATGGACAGAAGCAGTGCCTAAATGCTTTATCACATGCATGAGCCCCCCTCAAATTATCTATTATATGAGCCCAGTTATTCTCACTAGGGATAATATATATTATAAGTCATGGGATGAATAAGGCAGGCCAGTCTAACACCAAATGGGGTAGGTTAATTCAAAGACCAAAAGGGAAATTGTCTAGGCTTAAAGTGGCCCGCAAGGACGGCTAGTCTACTACCTAATTATGAATGTATCTCTGTTTTTGAATATCTCCAATATATCCAATTTACAGTGCCTACCAAGTATCCTGTCTCTGACTGCTACATTATATCAGCATTATGTCAAAGTAACACACTTACAAACACTGAATCATTCCTGAATATCACTTAGTAAACATTTACAGTGAGTATCAGCTGTCTGAATATTACCCACAGTCTACACTGCTTTGACTCATGTATTGTGCTATCTCTAAATGCCTATTAGCTGTTTTGAAGTATATTGATTTTATGTACTTTGTTTGTTTTGTAACTTTTCTCTGCAAGACATCTGTAGAAATGGAGTTTTACATAAATAAATCACTAGTATTCTCTGTTAAGAATGCAAAAATTAGTGAATAACTAATCTGTTTTGAAGACAAGCTGTTGGATTCAGAAAGGTTTATTGAGATGCAGAAGCCTTGGCATGGAAGATTTCCACATCTCAGTAAGCCATTCTGATTCATGAGGCTGCTCTACCATTATTGTTTTCCCCCTCAGTGGGACTGTAGAGTAGAGAGTGGTCTCAAGTGTGAAGCCTCACGGCAATCTGGCAGCCTAGGGGAGGGGTTAGTGTTAATTAATCATGTGTTTTCTCCTGGTAATATTTGTGGGCCCTGATTTATGCAGCTGCCAAGTAAAACTTTAGTCTAGGAGAAACAGTGTTCACCCATTGAGTCCTATGGGAGCACTTGCTGTTCAGGTAAATACAGTGGCATTGTAGGGGTGTCTTTGTATGTGTGTATATGTATGTATGTATGTATGCGTATATTCATGTCTATGGAGACATGAATGTGGCTGAATAAACACATGAATGCATTTGTGTGTTTGTCTGTGTCTGCCTGGGTTTTTGCACTATGGGATTTAGGTAGGGGATACCAAGTCTGTATGTGTGCATGTTACCTATGTCTGTCTTTTTGTCTGTCTGTATCTGTGCATCTGCCTGGGTAGTGGCAGTATGGGAGTAAGGCAGGAGATGCACAGTCTGTGTGTGTGTGTGTGTGTGTGTGTGTGTGTGTGTGTGTGTGTGTGTGTGTGTGTGTGCCTGTGTGTGTGATTCTGTACCTAGGGGTGTGGGTGAGTGTTTTCATGAGTTTGAGTGAGTAGATGGATTTGTTTGTGGATGGATAGATGTGAGTGTGTGTGCGTGTGGAAATATTGTGAGTGTATGTTTGTGTATATGGATGTCTGAATATTTTGTGTTTGTGTGCAGACTGTGCCTTTGCTACTGTGTTGGGTAATTAGTTTGGGAGGATACAAGTTTTCTCAATATAATTCACTTCACCCAGAAAATGCTAATAATAAATTAGTCAGGGACTGAAATATCAGGTCGGTCAGAATGTGTTACCTTAAAAAAATACTCAAAATCTAAAGTAAAAACAAACATGTGCAGGGTAAGATTACTTATTTGGTTTAAAAATTAAAAATAAAATGTGATAAATGCATGTATGCCATGATATGAACTGAATTTCTGTAGCCTCTTTTTTCAGATAGCTTTGTTTGCCTTGAATGGACAGTTACTAATATGAAATACTTTGTGCTTTTATGTTGTTGGTTTCCCCCATTAAAAGTGTATGTGTGGTGCGCTAGAAGTAGTGTGAAGCTGAACATTCAGGAACATGTGTAATATTGTTAACAGTATTAATAAGACTGTTCAATTCAGAGGACAAGATGATGGCGATGTGGCAGCACAGCCTGATTAATCTGTCGCTCATTATCTTATTCTTACTACAGTTCTCATTTCTGTAGCTTCTTCTTGGGCTGATCCTGTCTGTATCCTTAAGTGATCATTTTTGCCCCACTTCAGTTTTTATTGAGATGCTTTCACACTGTTACCTTGGTGTTTTATAAGCTATGGATTTGACAACTGTAAGGTATTTATCATCTGAGAGTGTTTATAAGGTGTATCTATCCTGGATGGGTAAAAAAACTATATCATCTGGATTTATTAGGATATCGTCAGTCAGTGTCCCTTTGTTAGTTTTAGTTGACATTTAAGTCTGTCTCTGTCTAGTCTAACTATATAAATGTATTCTTTGGATGTTGGTGCCTTACTGACACATTATTGAATGAGATGCAGGTTGGTTTACCTTGGGAAATAAAACATACTCTGTCTGGCATGAACAATGTGTTTTTACTTTAAACCCACCCCTGTGTGGGATTAAACAAATAATTTCTCCTATTAATAACCAGGTATTTCAACTGTAAAACTATTTTGCGATCTGCACTATCAGTTCTAGTACTTTTCTGTATAATTTTCTTTATGACATGCCTTTGCTCTTTGTAACTGTTTTAAATTTGTAGTGACAGCTGGTCCAGGCATGAATGTCTTACAGTTTACCTTTGTTATACTGACGACTTTTATCTTGAATCATGACATTCTTCAATTATCAGACAATATTTGAAAATTGCAGTCTGTGTATCATAAATTGTTGATATTTATAACTGCTTTATTATCATATATTTGTATTTTGTTGTTTTCAGTTTTTTATTCCTTTATTCATATATAAAGTTAATTAGGCCACATGAAACTGAGACTGTGGTAAACTTCTTGATTGTTAAAGGAATCCTAATGTGTGGCTTCCATCCAGCAGTGAAGCAACATGCCCAAACTCGGCTTGTTGAATGTAGCATAGTTTATACACCACACACACTGTGTACATGTTGAAACTGTTACAGTTTGACTATTGGGTTGGGAGGGTGGCCTAATGGTTAAGGTGTTTGCCTTACAAACACAAGGTACAGGGTTTGAGTCTCACAAGGGATAATTGGCTAGGCTTAAAATGGCTTGCAAGGGCAGTTAGCCTAGTACTAACCTATGAACCTATACATATATTAGTCTATATCATTTAATTGAAACTCACTTTGATCCTGTCTGTACCCTTAAGTGATTAAGTGTTAAGAGAGTACCCTGTTTGTCAAGCACCTTTTCTTAGATGTTTCAAATCAGCGAATGGACTTGTAATCAAAGTGTGTCCCAGGGCAAACCAATGGTAGGCCACCTTAGCGATCGTGGAAAAAAATTAAAACCTATCACCCCCACAACCCCCTAACTAAATATACCAACTCTGAGTTCACACTACAGTGGGGAAAAGGGCAAATTCCATATGGTGACCAACTGTTGGTTTGCCCTGGGAAAATCTTTGATTAAAAGTCCGTTCTCTGATTTGAGACTTCGATGAATAGGTGTTCGATGAAGAGAGGTATGACAAAGTGAGGTTCTATTAAATTATATAGACCTATATATATATAAATATATATATATATATATATATATATATATATATATATATATATATATATATATATATATATATATATATATGTGTGTGTGTGTGTGTGTATATATATATATATATATATATATATATATATATATATATATATATGTGTGTGTGTGTGTGTGTGTGTGTGAGTGTGTATGTATGTATGTGTATATATGTATATATATATATATATATATATATATATATATATATATATATATATATATATATATGTGCTGCATTTTGTAAGTAGTGGACAGCTATGCAGGCTGTTATGAGTAGATGGACGTCCACACTTCCATTTTTAATTAGTGTGACATGAACCCAGACATTTGTATAGCTCGTTTTTTTTGTTGCAGAGGATTGACCCTCTGACTCCCCTTCCTGCGCCTGACTAATGCATGGGGGCAAGAGCCCTCGAACCTATACATTACCTGGTGGAGGAGAGAGTAAGGTGTTAGTGAGTGGGTCAATCTGCAGATCATGAAAATGATCCTGTCTCCACCCCATAGGAGTCCTGTAAGTTCTGCCACACCTGTCTGTGCAGGTGCATCCATGCGTCGGCAAATGTGCAACTTTCAGATGTGGCTTGTTTGAGGTGTAGTCAAGGCTTCATCTCTTGGCACCACAGGGCCTGGAGGTTTGTAAGGCATTTGTGATATTAAGCCTCTTTTACAGTTAGGTGGCTAGTTTGCCATCTGAACATGTTATATCTATGCTTTCAGGGTGCTGTCTCTTTAAACTGGATTTTAATGTGGTTAAATAACCATGAGATGAATGTATGCAATTTCTTTATTTAAATTTAGGCTATTACTATATGTTCGTTATTTCTTTCCGTGGTGGTGCAGCGGTAGCGTTGTTGCCTCACAGCAAGAGGTTCTCCCGTTCAATTCTTAGCTGGAGTGCAGGGAGTGCCTTCTGTGTGGAGTCTGCATGCATGACCTCAACGCGGTTGGGAGGGTGTTCGAAAGACATGTGTAAATGTGTGTGCCTTCGTTGAAGGTTGAACGTCGATCTGGCACTTCGGCGTTCATGAAAATCTACTGCCAATCATTAGCGGACCGGAGTTTCGCTGTGGCGACCCCTAACCGGGAAAAGCCGAAAGACAACAACAGCAACAACTATATATTCATTATTTACTTTTTTATTGAGTATATAATGAAGTTTATCAAGTGGTCAGACCATTTTGTCCAAAAAAGAAAAAAATTAGGAGAAAAATAACTTAGAGGCCTTGGGTGTATAGAGGGCCAAGCCTCCAAACCTCCTCCCATGCAGAAGGTGTCACCTGCTGTAGTACCTATTTAATATATTATGGACAGTAATTATATAACTTTTGGGGAAGTTTGCAGTTTTCAATTAAATATTCCTTTAACTGATTAAGATTCATCAAAGCATACAAATCCTTATAGAGGATTTGTGGTTATCGCATTATAACAGCCTTCCAGAGTTACTAATTGAGCTGGCTTTTTGGAACATATGATTGGATCTGTTGCTCTGAACTAGTTAATACTAAAGGGGTATAGAGTAAAATAGTATAGTATAGTATAGTATAGTATAGTATAGAATAGTGTAGTCTGCAATGCAAATGAAATGTGGCCAGTGCAGGCAGACACATAGTATAATTTGCAACTTAGTTGAAATGTTAGGGTTGAGAAAAGCTATATAAAGTATAGTATAATATGAGTTCCTTCCTTTGCCGAGGGTACAGGGTTTGATTCCTTCCACCTGCATTTGCCTACTGTGTAACTCAGAGCAAGTCTCTTAACCAAATTATGCTCCTGATGTTCCTTGGTCGCTCCTCCAAAGGGAGCATTAGTCCAGTGTGCTTACCTGATGATCAGCTAAGTAAAATAATAATAACAAAAACAAAGTATAATGTAGTTGATATTAGGTAATGCTGCTACTATTTATGTGTGCTCTGTATACTTCTTATCCTTTCTTCACTAATGATACTAAACCAGACACTGCAAACATTTTTTTCACGGATGTACACAAATAATGTTATGCTCTTGGGGCACTTTAACCTAGACTATTCAAGCCATCAGTGCGCTGTTCTTAAACGTTCAGCCTGTTCGACTTTACACAATTAGTCTCTTAGCTCATTAACCTCAAGACCCCTTCCAGATATCACCTTCTTGACTTTGCTCTTTCTAATTCACTTCATTGGTGCTACTCTACTCAAGTCCTACCTAACTCTGTCACTAACTACTGACCTTTTATCTCTTTTTGGTTCTTTGATGAAATTCAGCATCACTACTTGTATAAACAGCTTTTGACTACTCTTCTTACTGTCTCTTTCAGACCCCTTCTCTTACTGTTGTGATGCATTTTGTCAGCTATAGATATATGTGTAATAATGCAGGCATTTGCTATACTTATGAAATTTTGCACTCTATCTTTCTTTCACTAATTTTTATTGCGCTGCCAATCTGTTTTGACTATCTACATGTGTTTGTAATTTTTCCAAAGAAACAAGTTATTTACCTTGTGGCCTGGGTAGTGGACGAAACGTGACACTTGACCGGTCTACCTGGTTATCAAATGTATGTATAAATAAATATTTTTCATATGGTGTAATATACAACAGTACTGGTGAAGTGTTAAGAGTTGGGGAGGCTCTAAGAAAGCCAACAGTATAGGTGAAATTCTGCAACTGGGACAGTATAACGGACAGGATGAATAAAATGGGACTGGTACAAGCTGTAATATAGATGAGACTATAGGTTAAATGGCAGCAAAAGGACAATTTACAGGATAACCAGCTACGTGGATTACATGTTTGGGCTGGTAAAGACTGTAGTGTAGTCAGCATTAAAAGTGAATGTTAGCAGGAATGCAACATATAACATCAACATTGATGAAATCTCAGCACTGGGACAAAGTATAGTATAATTGACACAATGTGATCAAATATTGTGTCTTTCTGCATCTTTGCTTCAGAAACATTTCTTTCTCCATTTTATCATCAGCTTACCATATTTGAATACTTCATTTTTTCATTTTAGACAAATTATAGCGTATAAAACATGTTCTCATTATTATCTGCACCCCATTGGTGTATATTTGTATATGTCTTTTTTGCAGTTTCATGTTTTCCTTTTGCCTTTTGAGACTTTTCATACATCCCTCATAAGTGACTATTGCTTAGGCGACCTGGTTTCAACTAGCAACCTGGGTGACTGACAGTGCTAGCAGGAAGGATGGGCAATACTTATCCTAGGAGAAGAGAGGAATCTCACAGAAGGATATATCTTACACTCCAGTGCCAATGGACAGAAATCTGTGGGAAAAGAAGCAGGAGTCACTGTAGGGAGGACCATGCATTGTGGCTACCCAAGCTGGGGACTGTAGCTTCTGTCCCACATGTGAAGGAGCTCATATTTGTGGGCATGGGGTTGGGTTGCCAGTCCCTGTAGTGATGTAACTTTGCATGTCACCAAGAAGGGGGGATTAGGACTTCACCACAAGTACCCTCATCACCATTCTCTCCCATAAGGGATCTGAGGATGATCCTCATCTTCAGAGAATGAATGTGCCTAATAAACACTGGGAAGGCTTGGTGGTTGTTGATTAGAGGGGAGATAAACAGAAAAAAATAATCATTCTATTCAGTATTTCTTCATGCTGTTTCCCCATTGTCAGTCACATATTCCATGCCCAATTGCTTTGAGCATTATCCTTTTCAGGTTTGCATTACTCAGCTCACCCAACAAACGTATGTTTCATAAAGAACATAAATCAAATTGCTGTATTTTCCCTGAGATACTCATTTTGTAAAGGTAGTGCTCCAGTCTGTTGTACAGCAATATTACATTTACTTATGGCTTTAATGGGAACACATCCAAAGAACATCTTTTCATCTTCCTTCATTCCAAACTATTTTAAGTTTTCACTGCAATCCTTCTTTAGTTTTCTTACATAACACTTACTGACATTTTTATTATATACTTTCTCCAGTGCAAACTACAAAGGTTCATAGGATCATAGTGAATACTAGGCAGCTGATTCCCAATACCATTTATGCTTTACCAATACCCACACTCTTGCTTGTGCCCCTTTTCTTAAAAAAGCCAAGGCAGGTATGTCCTGCTGGTTTACATTGACTTGCAAAGCCACAGTGTTGTTCATTTTTATCAGATTTTTTTTTACCACTGACTAGTGTAACAATGCAATTTGTGACTAAAATATGTATGTTGTTTGATTTTTTTTTAGACTGAAGGGTTATGAAGAATGATTGGTCTGTTTGTAAACCAGAGCAAGATAGGATTGAGAATATGTAAGTAATGGGGAGTTGGGGGGGGGGGGGGTATTGATACCCAGCAGAATACTTTTTTTTTTTTTGGCTTTGTCTCATTTGTGTGGAATCCTTGTTACTTCACTAAGGTATTCTTAAACTGCTACTCCAAAAACTACAGTACTAGCCACTGACAATTTCCCACCTCAATATCTAAAAATAGCAGCCAAAGCAATATCATACCCAGTCTCCATACTGATTAACAGATCCGTACTTGAACAAAAATTCACTACCTTATGGAAAATATCCCATATAATTCCCCTCCACAAAGGCGGTGGTAGTACTGACCTAACCAACTATTGACCTATTGCTATCCTATGCCCACTGTCCAAAATATTAGAGAGAATTGTCCACACACAACTCATGCACAACCTTCAAGCAAACAACCTATTAACTCCATTTCTACATGTTTTTCGTCCAAATCATAGTAAAACCACTGCCCTACTAACTTTTACCAACATAATAAATGAACACAGAAATAATCACAAATATTTTCTTAGATCTATCAAAAGCCTTCAACATGGCGCCCCACAGTAAACTTATTTCCAACATTTCTTTACTAAACATTTCCCAATCCTCACTTGCCTGGTTACATTGACTGGACGTTAGCAAGCAGTACTATGGCAAGGAGAACTCTCACCCCTGTTACCTACCACCATGGGTGTCCCTCAGGGCTCTGTACTAAGACCTTTCCTATTCTCATTATGTACAAATAATCTCCATACATCAGTCCCACAAGCATCCCTAATTCAGTATGCAGATGATTCTACAGTGATCTGTGCTGCCCCACCATTCCAGAACTACAGGTACTCATCAAAAACTCATTTCTTGTAATTGAAAGGTGACTAATCAACTCCCAATTGATCCTGAATCCCAACAAAACAAATCTTATGCTAGTTCATCCCATCAAAACTACAGCAACCCCCTCCACATTCACTATTGAATCTGCTAACAAGACTACAATCTCACCCACTGACCATACAAAACTGCTAGGAGTAGAAATCGACAATAACATGAGATTTGATTTCTTCATAGCTCAAACCATTAAAAAAGTCCACAAAAAAACTAGGTACTCTGTATGGGGATAAACTATATTTTACAAACAATACCAAAGTTACCATAGCACAAACACACTTAATCTCTACCCTCATGTATGCATCACCAATTTTCACCAACCTTAGGAAATCTGAACTCACAAAATTCGAAACATGCCACAACAAAATTGCAAGATTTGCAGCCAATTCCAACTCCAAATTACATCACTGTACATCATTCAGATAGCTAAACTGGCTAGAGTTTCCTCAACTAGTACATTATAACCAACTAGTTAGGGCCCATAAATTATTCTATGACAAAGAAAAGACCCCTGCCCTGCAAAATTTACTACAACCATACTCCTGCACCAGAACATTACGTTCAAATAATAAATCCCTAATAAAAGTCTCCACTGCTAATAATCAGGCCTGGGAATCTCTTTTCTCCAACTATGTAGCTAAAGTCTAGAATACTGTACCTTCTAATATAATATCTGCCTCAAATCTACTGCAATTTAAAACTTTACTAAAAACCCATC
This sequence comes from Protopterus annectens, assembly GCF_019279795.1. NCBI lineage: Eukaryota > Metazoa > Chordata > Ceratodontiformes > Protopteridae > Protopterus > Protopterus annectens. Next base: position 1,246,370,893 of record NC_056746.1, read on the forward strand.
GAACCTATAGATCCACAGCAGTAGTGTTGTTACCTCACAACAAGAGGTTCTCCTGTTTGATTCTCGGCTGGAGTGTCTTCTGTGTGGAGTCTGCATGTCCTCCCCGCAGTCAAGTGGCCTCCGAAAGACATGTGTGAATGGGCGTGCATTTGCTGAAGGTTAGGCGTCGGGCTGGCAACTTGGCACCATAAAAATCGACTGCCAATCATTAGCAGACCGGAGTTCCACTGTGGCGGCCCCTAACCCCTAAAAGCCGAAAAGACGAACAAACAAACAAATTAAAAACCCATCTAACCAACAACTGGATATGTCCATGTAGGGCTCTTGATAAATCCAGTATGTTTTCCATGAGAGGGCTCCTGGTTCATCCAGTATGTTTTCCTAAGCTGAATTTAGATGGAGTCTCTCTTAATAGTCATACACAAAATGTGTGACACAAATAATACCTTGTGTTACAACTGAGTAGTATAATTCTAATTACACTAAGTGTCCTATACTCGAGAATCTTAAACTTGTCTTGTATTACAATCTATGTTTCTAATTACACAGTGTCTGATATGCTAGATTTCTAATTATGTCTCACTTTTAAGATTATATACTATTGTACATTTAGCTGTATTGATCTACTGTACTTGCTGTATGTATTATTTTTTTTTATGTGGAGCTTTTCTCCCCGGGCCTCCGCTGAAAAAGGACTTGCAACCACTCGGACTTTCCCGATTAACAAATGTTAAATAAAATAAAATAAAATAAATAAATAAATAATCCACAAATCTGGAATAGAAATGCATTTTGTCTGTGTATTCATACTCTTCCATTTGTACAAGGTTGGCATAGCTGTTTGCACAAGGAGTGCTCATTGCCACTCTACCCTTTTGAAAGAAATCTTCATCATTAAAAAATACATTATTTTCTAAAATCAACTCTTGCAGAAAACAAATCAGAATGATTTTAGAATTAGAAAAAATTACAGTAAAATTATAAGTTTATATTTTCTCTATCCCATATGTGTTGAGAGTCACAATAAATCAAGATTTTGCATCCGTTGTGGCAGATACAAAATCCATCAGTTGACTGGTATTAAACCATTGACAGAGACTTTGTAGGGAATGGTTAGCACCTTTTAACAATGAAGCAGTGTTTCCAGGGATGGCTGGAGTGTCTTTTCCACGACTACTTACAGGTGCTCTGTTAACCAGCCCCTACCAGACACAATTGGCCACATGAGGAACTCACTAAACTTTTATAAAGTTTGGCTAGTCCATATATAACTGGCACTGTGGGTTCACTGACAGATAAATACTAAAATACTGTAGTAGATGAAGGTTCACTCATATGAAAATCATGCAAGGTTTACTTACATAGCTGTACTTTTCACTTCATAGCTTGTTCTCAGTTAGTCAGAGAACCACAGTCTGGCAGTGGAGATGAGACCAAGACAGCGTCATATCTCTTAAAAGCTTAGAATGGCGTACAGTTTAAAATGTTTGAGAGACCAAGATATAATTGTCTGTGGATGAGTAACAGTGCCACATCAGGAATAGTTTAATGAGTCCCATGAGTGGATAGGATAACATGGAAGCCTGAGATGATACCAAACATAAAGTATTGGTGGAGTTGTAGGTGTATGTGTATGCATTTATATAGGACATTTTGAGCGAGGCCATGGCAGAGTAAAAGCTGATATTTGTTCATAATGCTTAATATGAAAAATTGGAGGATGAAGTAAAGCTGTAAGACATATCTGACAAACTGAGATAATTAAGTATATGAATACATTAAGGTTACATTATATAGGTCATATAGTGAAAAACAGGCAAGATGCAAAGGAAGTGCAGCTGATGTTGGCTAGCAGGTGTACAATGCTGAGAAACAGACTGCAGGAGCCTGCAAATTCAGCATCATTGTAAGTGAAAATTCTAGGAGGAAATTACTTTAAACAATCATGACCTTGAGGGGTAGCTATAAACATAAAACAAGAGGCAAAGCAAGACTAGTACTCAGACGGAAGTAGCATCAAACAATAAAAACACCAGCCAGGTCGCACGGATAACAGGTACTGCAACAATTTTATTTATTTTATTTCCATTTTTTCGCTGGGTTAGCTCTACTTGGCCTAGGCCAATTTTCAGAGGGGACCTGAATGCAGAGAGAAAAAAATTCTGACATTCAGACATGAAACATAGCAACATGGCATGATTTGGCATCATTTTTCTAAGTACAATATGTGACATAGAGACAGTAGTACAAATGTAGCTGCATGCAGTCAGTCACATAAAAACACAGAGTAAAACATTGTTGTTTAAATAATATTGCTTAAAATATCAACATAGCTGACTATGAAAAATAATGTTGTTGTTGTGTCTTTCGGCTTTTCCCGGTTAGGGGTCGCCACAGCGAAACTCCGGTCCGCTAATGATTGGCAGTAGATTTTTACGTGCCGAGTTGCCAGCTCTGACGCACAACCTTCAACGAAGGTACGCCCATTCACGCATGTCTCCACACAGAAGACGCTCTAGCTGAGAATGTACTCACTTTAAATCTCTCGTTACATTTTTGACTGCATTAACCTTCCATCTTACAAAACATCACTTTAAATCTCTCATTGCATTTCTGACTGCATTAACCTTCCATCTTACAAAACATACCAAGAGTAATTGGAAAATACTTATGTGGCAAAGCTGAGCTGAGACATTTTCCTGGTAATGTACTAATGTGTAGCTTAAAGCAACAAGTGATATAACTATTTGAGTTGTGTACAAATCCTGCAATAATAAATAGCATTAAATATTATTTTGATCCAAAATTACTAGTGTCAGGTCTAAAGTATGCAGTTGCTTTGCATGGTCATAAGACTTAGGACAAATCAAACTGTTACCTGAAAGAAAAATGTAGTTGACCAGTTATTATCAGATGTGTAATAATTAAGTTTGACAGCCTACCACATTAATAGTGTCATTAAAGGATAAAGGGTTTCTTTCATAAAAGTCATTACTATGAAAGGCTGACCCCCCCCCCAAAAAAAAAAAAAAAACAGAATGTAAGTGTGACAATAGTCGAATTGTTTAGTTGCCAGCATTTTCTCATCTCCCTGCTGAAATATAGATCAAATAACTGAAATGCCAAATCAGCCATAGCTGTGTGAATGATGAAAGACCAAAGCAAGTTTACAAACAAAAATGCTTAGAAAATTAAACATCAGTATGCCTGACTGAGTGCAGAATTAGAAGTAAACAGTGAATAGTTAAATAAATAGCTGTCAGTCACTGAGGTATTGTGTCACAAAAGCAACACAATTCATTTCTGATAAATATGATTCCTCTGTAATTATCAGACACCAAACAAATCTGATTAATTGCTAGACGTTCTTCTGATACAGAAAAGCCTTAAAGGATTGTAAGACATTTTGGTGGTGTTTAATGCAGGGGAAAATGTGATCTCTGCTGGCCGAGTGATACTATGTATAGACCTCAGATGGTTAACGGGAAGAGAATGAGAGAATAGAGGAGAGGATATGGAAGTAGGTAGGAGGACGAGAGTTATAGTTACAGGAGATCGGAAACTCCCAAACACAGACATTCCAGTATCCAGGGAAGAAAAGGAGCAACCTTTAATGTAATTAATGAATTATGAGAGGTCAGACAGCTGTGGTGGGACTGGACTAGAAAGGACACAATTCTGGATGTTGTTCTAAGCAATATGGTGGTGGTCACCTTACTTCTCTGTACTAATAACTTCATATTTTTTTTAATCTCTACACAACGTGATGCAAATTGCCTGTACTTTACTAGTTTCCTATTTTCTCTCTGACTGCTATGTTCTTTTTTAGTTGTGTTATTTCATCATTTTTGTACATTGTTCTTGTGACATTACATTAAAATGTTGAATTTGTTTTTTTTATAGCTCTGTATCGGGCCTCTCAACTGTCCCTATTTTGGAGGAATGTTTGTATTTTGTGATCTGATTTAGGATGTCCCTATTTTTGGAGGTATGTTACCATTTTCAGGATTGATTTATCCCTTCACACAATTTTCTGAATCCCCCTTATCACATGTAATCTTTGAATTTGTCTAGTATACAGAAAAAAACACATTATATGACTAACATACTAGTAGCAACAATAACTTAAAGAAAGAAGACACATCTCATAACCCCCTTTTTCCAAAACAAAAATAAATTACCTTGTGTGGTAGAATTTTGTAATACAGTTCATTAAAATCTACAGATTTTTACATTATCTCTTTGATATTCTGCTTATATTTTTCCATCATTTTGTCACTGTCTGTTTTTTAAACGCGTTTCTATGTAGTATCCCATATTCCTACTGGAAGCGGGAAGAGTTATATGCTATTTGGTATTCAGTTTTTATGCTAATTAGATGTTCTGATTTTTAGCTATATATTCCTAGTTTTTAAGGGCCTTGTTCCTGTTTTCAATGTCTTCAAGTTGAGAGGTATGCTCTGCATAGCTCTCTTGCCTTCATGGCCTAGTTGTGCTTGAAAAGGGTCCTTAGTACATCTACTTGATTATCAGCTATAATAATGAACCAAATAAAATGAAGGTACCTTTAACCCAAAGCTATTATTCCACTATGTGGTTTAAATTAGGAGGAAAGGAGTTCAAAGACAATGATGGTGGATTTTAGGGAAGTGATTTCTGATGAGCTGTGGAAAAAGTGAAAGGTTAGTTAAAATTGAGAGAATAAGCATGCTGGGAGAATTGGTCAAGGATAAAGTGCTCAGGATTGTGGACAAGGGTTTGAGGAAGAGGCAAAAAAGAAGAGGCCAGTGAGGCTAATCAGGCAGGTGTGTCTACCAATGTGATCAACAAGCATGACATAACATGAGGGTGAAAGAATAGGAGGCAGTTGGAGGAGATAAAGTGTAAGCAGAACAGCAAAGAAGGCAAGGAAAGGGAAAGGCAGAAGATGAGAGGAAGTTGTCAGGAAGGTAAGGGCAGGAAAGGTAGAAGCTGAGAGGAAGTTGTAAGGAAGGGTCATAAGCGAGAACAAAGGTTTCTTTAGGCACATAACAGAATGAAGGAAGAGGGAGGGAGGGTAGAGTAGGAGAAGAGTGAACAGATACTAGGACATAGTCACAGGAAGATGAGCATTAACTTGTTTCCCTAAAGTAAAACAAATCACAAGGATGAGATGGGCTACCTTCCGGAGTCCCCAAAAATGTAATTATTGTGCTAACACATCCCAGAGTGATGCTTTTAAAATATCACAAGCAATTCCACCATCTTCTTGCACAGAGAACCAAAAGGTATCAGTAGAAGGCAGGAGCAAATTGGATAACAGATTATGCAAGTATGGGTGGTGGGCTGTAAGTGGGCTAAAACAATTGCAAACTAAACGTGGTGGTGGTGGTTCAAACATAATTCAACTTCAGCCACCATGTCAGAGGTGGAAATACCAAGTTGTAACACCAAGTCAAGAGTATGTTTAAGAAAGTGGTTAACAGAGGTAAACCACCTGAGCAAAGTCAAAGATCCTCATGCAGAGGAATTTTTAAGCTAGGGCCAGCGACTGATCTCTGACCCAGAATCTGAATCCAGAGACCTCAATAATGTGTCAACAAGGAAGTCTGCAATTTTTGACAGAACATCGTCACATTGCCTTTTGGATGGTAGATGAGGAGGAACCTACAGTTTGTTCCTGCTCCTATAGCCTGTGCAAAAGTATTGGTAGCTCCAGTGTTCACCTTGGTCAGTCACAGAGTAATGACATATTTTAATTATTGATCTTATAGCTTAGAAAGTTATTAGAATGCATTTTATGAAGGATTTGAAGAATGAAACCCAAATATCTGTCATCATATTGAGGAGAGTGTCATGAAACATATCCCCCTTTTTTTGCTCCTCTTAGAATTAAGGGACAGCATACCTCTCAACCTCTTAGCATAGGAAACCTGGACAAAGGCAACAATAATGGGGGGGACAAAGGTCCAAAATCAGGGAGAAATTTTAATTACTGCCATTATAAACTTAGTGACATTAATCCTAACAAGTTGCCAGAAAGAAAGCTTATAAGGAAAGGAACAAAACTATGAGGGGAAAATTCTGTACAATGTATGTCGAGGAATGCCAGTTCAGGTAATGGACCCCCCTCCCCTTTGCTCCTCAACTTACCTTCAAGAGGTGCCAGATCAGGGAATGGCACTGGGAGGTAAAAACAAGCTACAACTGTGGTGAATTCCTCTGTGTTTAGGGACCTAACAGAACAAAAGAAATAAATTACTTAATCTTTGTAAGAAGTCCAATTCCATTAACCTAAAGAGCACACTGGAGCAAACTACTAAAGAATTTGAAGCAACCATTAACAGAAGCTGAATATGAACTTAAAATAGGCACTGAAAACAAACAAAAAAAACCTGCAAGTGTTTCTTTGATTAATATGGGAAGTTAAGCAATAACATTCAATACTCAGAGCAAGTCCATAATAATATTGCCAATTCTGATCCTAAAGAAATAGCTAATATCCTAGATGACAACTTTAGTGCAAATTTTACTCCACCCACAGTTATGGCTATTCCACAGCCCCAGTCAACCCATTTATTTATAGTGGAACAAGTCCTGTCAGCCCTCTCAAAAATGAAGAGCACCTCATCCAAGGACCCAAATATCAAATATTGTCTATATGAACCCCTACTTAACCTCTTTAATTTTAAGCCTCTCCAGTAGTAGCAGTCCTGAAGCCACAAAAACAACTGCTGTAATGCTGTTACACAAGGGTGGCCTAACCACAGACCTGGTAACTGTAGATTCATTAGTCTCACTAACTTCAGATATAAAGCTACGAAAATTATTTTCTCAAACCTCAATAATCTGGACAATGAAAAATCTCTTAACTTTGGACTCTCATCAATTTGGCTTTGTCAAAGGAAGATCCTGCACTTCTAACTGTATTTTCTTTTAAAAGGTCACCAAAGCAGTGTATCATGTTTACACTGTAGAAATATCATATCTAGACCTAGGAAAGGCCTTTGACACTATTTCCTGTGTAGGCATGAACCTGAACATAAATCCATGTATTATGCAATGGATATCTAACTGGTTGTTTTCCAAAACTCTTGTGCCAATTCTTAAAGCAAGAAAGTTACCAGTAGTGTATCACAGGCCTCAGTGATGGGCCATCTCCTATTTGGTATCTATTTCTCAGATCATCAGGACAACACTCCTGACCTGTGCTTACCTATGTTTACAGATGACTGTAAATTGGGAGTTCTTGTTGGAGTTCCCACTAACTCACAATTGCTCCAGCATAGATTAGACCATGTTAACAGTTGGTACAAGGACAGTCAATTGTCTGAAATTAAATGTGATATACTTAATCTTGGAAAGTAAAACATTTCCTGTAGCATATAGGTGACACACCCTTTCAGTCTGACACTGTTGTAAGGAATCTAGATATTCTTGTTGTTGAAGGCTTTCTATATATCAATTTTATATAGTTTCTCAAACAGTTCTATGGTTTTATGCTTAATGGGACCATAGGTAGATTGATTAAATAAAGCATTGCTGTCAGCATGAAAACTACTGTTCCTATTAAAAGTCAAATGATCTTTCATAAAAGATGTTTCAGTTCTAATAGCATGCCAAAGATTTAAGCTATAAAAGTAGGTCCTAACATTGTATGTATTTTATTTTTTTTACATCTTTGCTTTTTAAATTCTGACTGGTTTGTCTCTCAGGTTAGAAATTTTTGCAGAAATTTGCTCAGTGCAATAAAAATAATTTTCCGAGTGTCTAGACTTGATCATCAGGAGATCAAAGTTTTGGTTTGGAACAGTCTTGTAGAAACCTCAAGTTTCTTTACTAATCTGGAGAAGAAAGTTGCTAGAACAATTTTCATCATTTGTGTTACACCAGAAATGTTTAACACCTCCCAGTCTGGAAATTGTACCCTGCTGTACAGCAGACTTGATCACTGGTTCTTTAGGCACAATGATGTCACAGATCTGGCCTAATATGTAAAATGATAACAATGATGTAAAATGATAAGATTCACAGATAGTTGCTGAACTGAGCAAACACCCTTCAAAATGCAAATAACTTTGAAGTGACTATCTTCCTGTACCCCTCTCACCAGTAAAAAAATAATACAAAAAATTATCTCTTCAGTTAGTTCTGTAATTACAGCAGATGCACACCATTTCCATATCTGAAGCCTTTCCTAATAGGTCTGTGATCATGTCCTCAGTCATGTGCTCCTCAGAGTAAGTCTGTGTGTATGGACTGTAACTAATCCTCTTCATTATTGTGATGCATAAGAGCTAGAGCATTCCTAAGCAAAGTTTGTAAGAGTAAGGAAACTGCTGCAACAGGATTTTTAAGGCAATAGATAGTAGAACACAGAAAGTTGTGGCTGTCCATTAGAGGGATAGTGCTGTGTAGTTGTTTTTGAAATGTAGAATAACATTGCAGAATTGTTAAATTGTGCAGCTAAAGTACCAGTTCTTACTTGTAAAAAGGTTTTCTAGAGTGCTCTATTACAGGTTTTATACAGTTTTACTAAGCTAATGAAATTTTAGGAAGGATGCCATTGTATGTTAAGTGCTTGCATAGGGTACTTTGTCAGACATTTCAAATGTTCATTCTATGTTATAGATGTGTAGAAATATTTCTAGGTAAACTCTGCTTATTGAAAGGTCATCTAGCATCTGAGAAAGCAGTACAGGGCAGTTATCTAATAAACTTACAACTTCTTCCCCAGAAGTAGTCTTACTCATGTAACTGGTAAACACCAAAGGCATTTCAGTGGGTGTTTTGGGCTAGGTAGTTGTTAAAGTTCTCTGTCTCTCTCTCTCTCTCTCCTTCCTTTCCATCTGATCTCTAACAGTATCCTTCCCATGCAAAACTCTGCTAAACACAGCAATTGTAATCCCTCTGCTAAGTACTGTTTATTTGTCTCTCTTTTTGAGGAATATGTCCCTCAAAATAACAACACACTTTTCCATCAATTAACACAGTCCGGGCATAGAAGTATACCAGTCATCCCAGAAGCAGATTATCTCCAAATAAAAACTTTCAACTTATGTAAAAACAGCAATACCGTTTTAACTATTAATTGTATAATCCAGGTATTTACACAGCTCAACTGCTGCCATATGAACTCCCCCACAGCTGATCATGTTCATACTTGTCACTGCCCCTCGTTTTTGTAACATCTAGAAGTCCTTACAGGACATTCGGTTCCAAGCCAGTAACAGCCCTGACCATCTTCTTTAAATTAGTACACCCTCCTATTTCTCTTTCATCTTTCCCATTTCAGGGATATAGGTTATCTGAGGTCATTCTGGCACAAAAGCTCTGTCTGCATAAATACATTTTAAATTTAGAAGTAACCTCTAATGCAGATATCGGTGTGATAACTCATAGCTTCTGTCTTCCTGACACATCCACACTAATTGCCTTCTGCTGGTGTGGTGATTTTGCCTGCTTTACTCCCTTCCTACACTGCTAGTGTGGTTCTGTTGCCTGCTTTACTCTTCTCTCACCCCCCATTCTGCAGCCAGCCTCATACCATTACATTTATAGGAACTGTTCTTAACCCACAACTCCACCTACTTCCCACCTCTCTTAAAGGCATATACATAGTTGTAGACATACACACATATAAGACATACCTCATTACAATAAAACACATACAACTCTAAACTATCAGTATGCAAGTAACCTCTTTCTTCCCTTGTGCTTACTTATGTAATGACCCCCAATGAGCAGATCTTACTCCCATCCTTCCACTTAGCTATCAAATCCTACTCCTCTTATATTCCTTACCCTAATGTATTTTCTCCTGTTTTACTGACCTATCAAAGTATACCCACCAGTATACCTTTCTCTCTCCAGCAAATGAAATCACTTAAATTACTACAGTCCCACTCCTGCACTCATTCCATCAACTACAGTCCCTCTCCCTGTCCTTATTCATAAATCTAATGAACATTCACTACATTATTACACATAAGATATATTACCTCTCCGTACAATATAAGGGATATTACCTATCCATACAACATAAGACATGTTACCTACCCATACAACATTTCATTCTAGCTTTAATGGTCAAGCACAAAGCTTATGTGGTCCAGCACACAGAAAATGAAAACTAAATCACCAAAACAGCAGGGTGAACTACCAATGCACCAGGAGAAGAAGACCAAATATTTATTAAAAAAATGTTGAGCGCTATCGTCTAATACATATAAGACTTCATCAGAACATCAGTGTAACCAAAAAAATGATACCATTGTATAACTTCTCTCCATACTTACATGCTCTTAGGCAAGCAATCCTTAAGTCAAGTGCGGAAGCAGTTTACTCCCCAAAATGAATTTTTAAAGGCAACCCAGCCACTGGGGATGCACAAGCCAGTGCATTTCTTTGTGCCGGTCCCAAGCCCGGATAAATGGGGAGGGTTGCGTCAGGAAGGGCATCCGGCATAAAATTTTGCCAAATCATACATGCAGACAAAAGTACACATATACATACTGGATCGGTCGAGGCCCGGGTTAATAACGACCGCCACCAGTACTGTTCGCCAACAGGGTGCTGGTGGAAATTGGGCTACTGTTGGCCGAAGGAGGAGAAGAGGCGGAAGGCATGGCCGAAGGCAGGTAAAGACTAGGACTGTGATAGTGAGGGTCGGAACTTTGAATGTCGGCAGTATGACTGGTACAGGGAGAGAGCTAGCTGATATGATGGACCGAAGGAAGGTTGGTATATTGTGTGTGCAAGATACCAGATGGAAGGGGAGCAAGGCTAGGTATATTGGAGGTGGGTTCAAATTGTTTTATCATGGTGTGGATGGGAGGAGAAATGGCGTAGGCATTATCCTGAAGGAACAGCATGCTAAGAGTATTTTGGAGGTGAAAAGAGTGTCGGATAGAGTGATGTTTATGAAGCTGGAAATTTATGGTGTAATGATGAATGTTGTTAGTGCATATGCCCCACAAGTTGGGTGTGCAATGGATGAGAAAGAAAAATTTTGGAGTGAGTTGGATGAAGTGGTGATGACTGTACCCAGGGGTGAGAGACTGGTGATTGGAGCAGATTTCAATGGGCATGTTGGTGAAGGGAACAGAGGGGATGAGGAAGTGATGGGTAGGTATGGTGTTAAGCAAAGGAATGCAGAAGGTCAGATGGTAGTGGATTTTATGAAAAGGATGGACATGGCTGTGTTGAATATGTATTTTAACAAGAGGGAGGAGCATAGGGTGACATACAAGAGTGGAGGAAGATGCACACAGGTGGATTATATCTTATGTAGAAGGGCCAGTCTGAAGGAGATTGGAGACTGTAAAGTGGTGGCAGGGGAAAGTGTAGTTAGACAGCATAGGATGGTGGTTTGTAGGATGACATTGGTGATCAAGAAGAGGAGGATGAGTGTGAGGGCAGCACCAAGGATCAAATGGTGGAAATTGAAAAATGGTAATTGTGAGGTGATGTTCATGGAAGAGTTAAGACAGGCACTGGGTGGCAGTGAAGAGTTACCGAATAGCTGGGTAACTACAGCAGAGCTAGTAAGAGATGGCTAGAAAGGTGCTTGGTGTGACATCTGGAAAGAGGAAGGAGGACAAGGAGACCTGGTGGTGGAATGAAGAAGTACAGGAGAGTATACAGAGAAAGAGGTTGGCGAAGAAGAAGTGGGATTGTCAGAGAGATGAAGAAAGTAGACAAGAGTATAAGGAGATGAGGTGCATGGCAAAGAGAGAGGTGGCGAAGGCTAAGGTTAAGGTGTATGACGAGTTGTATAAAAGGTTGGACACTAAGGAGGGAGAAAAGGACCTGTACCGACTGGCTTGACAGAGGGACTAAGCTAGTAAAGATGTGCAGCAGGTAAGTGTGATAAAGGATAATGAGGGAAACCTACTCACAAGCAAGGAGAGTTTGTTGAGCAGATGGAAAGAGTACTTTGAGGGGCTGATGAATGAAGAGAATGAGAGGGAGAGAAGGTTGGATGATGTGCGGATAGTGAATCATGAAGTGCAGTGGATTAGCAAGGAGGAAGTAAGGATAGCTATGAAGAGGATGAAGAACGGAAAGGCTGTTGGTCCAGATGACATACCTGTGGAAGCATGGAGGTGTTTAGGTGAAATGGCAGTGGAGTTTTTAACTAGATTGTTTAATGAAATCTTGGAAAGTGAGAGGATGCCTGAGAAATGGAGAAAAAGTGTTTTGGTACTGATTTTTAAGAATAAGGGTGATGTGCAGAGCGGTAGTAACTACAGAGGGATTAAATTGATCAGTCACAGCATGAAGTTATGGGAAAGAGTAGTGGAAGCTAGCTTAAGAAGGGAGGTGATGATTAGTGATCAGCAGTATGGTTTCATGCCAGGAAAGAGCACTACAGATGTGATGTTTGCTTTGAGAGTGTTGATGGAGAAGTACAGAGAATGTCAAAAGGAGTTGCATTGTGTCTTTGTGGATTTAGAGAAAGCATATGACAGGGTGCCTAGAGAGGAGTTGTGGTATTGTATGAGGAAGTCGGGAGTGTCCAAGAAGTATGTAAGAGTGGTACAGGATATGTACGAGGGTAGTGTGACAGCAGTGAGGTCTGCGGTGGGAGTGACGGATGTGTTTAAGGTGGAAGTGGGATTACATCAAGGTTCAGACCTTTCTTATTTGTAATGGTGATGGACAGGTTGACAGATGAGATCAGACAGGAGTCCCTGTGGACTATGATGTTTGCAGATGACATTGTGAGCTGTAGTGAGAGTAGGGAACAGTTGGAGGAGACCCTGGAGAGGTGGAGATATGCTCTAGAGAGAAGAGGAATGAAGGTCAGCAGGACTAAGACAGAATATATGTGTGTGAATGAGAGGGAGGATAGAGGAATGGTGAGGATGCAGGGAGTAGAGGTGGTGAAGGTGGATGAGTTTAAATACTTGGGATCAACAGTTCAGAGTAATGGTGAGTGTGGAAGAGAGGTGAAGAAGAGAGTACAGGCAGGATTGAGTGGGTGGAGAAGAGTGTCAGGAGTGATTTGTGATAGACGAGTACCAGTAATATTGAAAGGGAAGTTCTACAAGAGGGTAGTGAGACCAGCTATGTTATGTGGGTTGGAGACAATGACACTGATAAAAAGGCAGTAGTCAGAGCTTGACATGGCAGAGCTGAAGATGTTAAGATTTGCACTGGGTGTGACGAGGATGGACAGGATTAGGAATAAGTATATTAGAGGGTCAGCCCAGGTTGGAAGCTTTGGAGACAAAGCCAGAGAGGCAAGATTACGTTGGTTTAGACATGTGCTGAGGAGGGATGCAGAGTATATTGGGAAAAAGATGCTAAGGATGAAGCTGCCAGGTAACAGGAAAAGAGGAAGGTCTAAGATAAGGTTTATGGATGTGGTGAGAGAGGACATGCATGTGGTTGGTGTGACAGAGCAAGATGCAGAGGACAGGAAGAAATGGAAGCAGTTGATCTGCTGTGGTGACCCCTGAAGGGAGCAGCCAAAAGAAGAAGAAGAAGAAGATAAAAAAAAGACTCATATAGCCGAATACAATTCACTGAAATGTCAAAAAATTTTTTTACAAAATACATATTACAGGACTACAGCTTAGCTGCTTGGATTTTTAATACCCTAGCTATAGAGATGTTATCATTGAGACCAGGGGGACACAGCCATGTAATTTATGTAATTTTAATTGCCAGTCAAACTCTCTGTAGTCAATTCTGGTCTCCCATGGTCCACCACTAGTGTTGTTTATACTGGCAGTAAATTCAAATCTTTATTTCAACATGGTTATATTTTGAAAGATTCTTGGGACTTCCTTAGGAAAACTAATTCTAGTTTGTATCACAACAATTTGATTTTTTGTAACTGGTGATGTAGTTGATATTTTTTCCAGCATTCCCCATTCCATTGGATTAAAATGGTTTGGGGAAGCTTTTCTGGAATGCGAGTTTCTTATCACTAAAGATGTGAATTGAATTCAAGAATGTATGGATGTGGTCTTAAATAATATTTTTTTTTAGTGGAGAATTTTACAAGCAAGTCAGTGGGGTTGCTAAGGGGACACCATGTGTCCCTATCTGTTCCAACACGGTGTTGTATACGTGGGAAAAGAATTTTAGTTTTAATTCTGGTTTTACCTTCTGTTGGAATATGTACACAATACCTGAATGACATCTGTATTTTGTGGAATAACACTATGAATAATTTAAAGGGATTCATTGATTAAATTCAGAACATGACTTCATTCTTAAGGTTTACTTGTACAGCATGCAGCAATTCTGTTAGCTTTTTGGATGTTAGGTTACACAAGGACAAAGATACATGTGCTTTTCATTCAAAAGCTTACTGCAAAAAATGTTTTTCTAATTCCTACCTACATTATTTGAGGGAACATCCATTTCACCAAAAGAGGATGAGCATCAGAGGCCAGATGGTTAGAGTGGCCTGGATGACATCAAATTGTAGTGGGTTTGTGGATGAGATAAATTATGTAGGTAATTTGTTTCTTGAGAGGAAATAACCCAGGAATTTAGTTACGAATGTGACTGAGATCATCACCAAGGAATGGGGAGATAGATTTAACCCTATTTTCAGCATAGTAAGCCCCCCCCCCCCCCCAGGACTACTAAGGGCATTTGTAAAGATCTTTTTATTGATACATTCATGTTTAACTTTAATAGTGACACAAAAATATTGAAAGTATTGTTACAAAATCCTTTTGAAGAGGGCCAAAGAGGTGCTGTGCTTGACATGTATGGGCAGTCTATTTCAGAGTATGGGGAGTCTCTGGGTCAGGAACCTATCCCTCCAGCATGTTTTGTTCATTGTGATGACAAGGTTTAGATCCCTGGAGTGTGTGGCTCTGAGGGATTGGGATTTCTTTAGGTGGAGCATGTCCAACAGCTCAGGGTTAGACATGGCCTTGTAAGTTAAGCAGAGGTTGCCGCTGAGTAGGTGATATGTGACACAGTATAGCTGGAGTTTTTTTAGATGGTCGGCATAGGGCATCTGCTTTAGGCCTGTGATTCTTTTAGTGAGATATTTCTGAGGCCTTTCCAACTGTTGCAGATGTCTTGTGAGGTACTTACCAAATGGGGGTTGTACTCCATAATGGGTCTAATGAAGGATGAGTACAGTGGGACAATGACCTCCTTCTTTCAGGATGAAAAGCCCTTTGTGATGAGATGTGCCACATAGAAGGATTTCCTCACTGTTGTGGCGATGTGGTTATCAAAGGTGAGACCACTGTCTGTGTTCCTAAGTCTGTCATCACACTTTCAGTGTTTAGAGTATTGCCACCTATGTGGTAGTTCATGGGTACGTGGTTTTTCCCAAAGGGGATAACTATACATTTCTTGGCATTGAGCTTGAGTCCATGACTCTGGCACCAAGCATCTGTTTCTGTAAGGCCCTTTTGTATGATATCTAAATCATTTGGGGAATCAATAATGGCTCCCAGTTTGCAGTCATCTGCGAACTTTGTTAGCCAGAGTCCCTTAGTGTTTGCCTGTACTTCAGAGAAGTAGATGCCAAACAAGAGCAGTCTCAGGACTGAACCCTGAGTTACTCCACTTGTCACTTATCTGGAGCTGGATCTGGAATTGGATATTTTTACAGTATGTGTTCTGTCAGTAAGCCAATTGGCAACCCACCGAGTGATGTAGGGATTAATGCCCAGCTTGGTAAGTTTATCTATGATTCCAGAGTGGGGGATGGTATCAAAGGCCTTGGTGAGGTCCAGATAGGCTGTGTGGGCCGCCTTACCCTCATCCACGACTCTAGAGACTGATTCAAAGAAATCAGTCAGGTTGAGGAGACAGGATAGGCCCTTCACAAACCCGAATTGGGTGGGGTCCAACGTTTGAAGGTTGCCAATGTCCTTCTTTATAAGTTCCATGATAATGCGTTCCATGGCCTTGCAGACCAGGCTTGTCAGACTGATGGGGTGGTAGCTCCCAGGATCCAGGGTGGATCCTCCCTTGTGAAGTGGGATGACTGTAGCTGTTCGCCATTCAGTGGGCATGAAGCCTGAGGTGAGGCTGTGGTTGAACATGATGCTTAGGTGATGTGTCAGTTCATTTTGTAGTTCATGTAGTACACAGCCCGGGATATCATCTGATCCCATGGATGCTGTATTTTTAGCTTTGGAGAGTGTGTTTTTACCTGTGTGACTGAGATAACCGGAGTTTGGCAATTTTCCGGTATTGGGATGGGCCCTTTAGGGGGTGAGGGGGGGTGAAATTGGCACTGAATCGATTTGCCAGGATATTGGCGATATCCTTGGGATCAGTATATTCAATGCCATTCTGTTGTAGCTCAGAGCAGATCTGAGCATTGCCACTTAGATTTCTGACATATGTATAGAATGCCTTGTGGTTGTCTTTGGAATTCTATTTTTGTAACTAGCTTTGGAGGATTTTAAGAGGGATCTCAGCTTTTTGCTAAGGCTGATAATGGAGTTTTTTACGTCTTGGGATTTTTCTCTTTTCTGCAACAGTTTCTTCCTAATGTTGTATATTTTGTTTATGGCTGGAGACCACCAGACTGGCTTCCTTTTTTGGAGGAGAGCATCTTGGTTCTGTTAGGGATGGCATGACTCATGCATGAGTGTATGTGCTTGTACAGTGCCTTAGTGTAGGATTCAGCCGTTTAACATTTAGTTCCCTTCTGCATGGGTATCATGAAGTTTGTCACATCTGACTTGAGTAGCATGAAGTTGGCTTTGGCGAAGTTTTTAATGGTAGTTTCCTTACTGGGGGGGGGGTTGTGGATGTCAAGGGTGATTAGTTTATGGTCAAACCTGGCCAACGGGGGGGGTGACCACTGGTGTGGAGCATCTATTTCCCATGTTGGTAATGTCCAGGCCTAGGATATTTGAGCCCCTGCTGGGACTATGAATTAGTTGGTCTAGGACACTGGAATTAAAGAATTCCAAAAAATGTTGGGCGAAGGTGTTGGTACCTGAGTAGATTTCCCAGTTAATTGTGGGGTAGTTGAAATCACCAAGTATTAGGGTGTTTGGTTGTATCCTAATATTTTTCAATATGTTTAGAAAGGTGTGGTGGGACTCTTGGGGCATGGTGGGGGATCTGTAGCAAGCTACAATTTGGACTGCAGCCTTACCTAGTGTCAGTTGCACCTGGAGAATTTCAGATGCATTATGTTGGGTGACTAGCCTGGAGGTGTGAATGTCCTTGGTGAATATGGACACTCCTCCACCTTTCGTGATTCAGTCCTGGTTTGGTGGCCGAAAAGTGTGGTAAGAGTTGTAGCCTGGTACTGCGGGGGTGCTCTCTGGAGCCTTGAACCAGATCTTGGTTACTGCACAGATATCGATGTTCTCCATTTTTAGGAGTGCCTTGAGAGAGTGCATTTTGAGGTTTAGACTTCTAGCATTGAGTAGCATTATTCTCAGATTTTGCATGTTTGTGTTTGTCACGTTGGTGGTTTTGTCATTTGAACCTTGCCTAAAAAAGGCACTATAGGGGTGGCAAGGGCCTTGGCCAGTAATCTGAATCCCAGGGGCGACAGTTGTAGACCATTTCTGGCAAAGCATCGTGGTTTGTGGCAATTGAAGAGTTGGTACTTTTAAATGTAGATCTGGTCATCAGCGCAGATGTTTTGAGTGACACTGAGCAGGTTTATTTAAATGCAATGGATTTGCTTATTAAATCTAAGAATCGCTATAATTGTAGTACTAAAGGGATGATTTAATTGTCTTGTTGCCAAAGTTGCTGCAGCTTTCATGTAGGGAAAATGGATTGAACTTTAAGGAAACATGCATATGAACATTTGTATGACATAAAATGTAGGGTTGATACTAATGCCTCATATAGACACACAAAAGCTTGTGTTCACAGCAGTTTTAAGTTTTTTGTATTTGATCAAATTTTAATGAACACTTGCGGTGAACCATGGGAGACAAGGACTGAATACAGAGTGCTTTATTAACAATTATAATTATGTGCCAGTTCTCCCCCAGGTCTCAATGATAACATCTCTGCTGTTAGAGTATTAAAAATCCGAGCAGCTAAGCTGTAGTTCTGTGATATGCACTGTAAATATTTTTTGACATTTCAGTTAATTATATATGAGCTGTTTTTTTTATATGTCTTTAAGAATTCAATTTGGGAGAGTATACTGCTTCATGTTTTACTCAAGTATTGGTTGTCTAAGATCATGTGACTATGGATAGAAGTTATAAAATGGTATCATTTTTTGGTTATATTGATGTTCTGCTGAAGTCTTATACATATTAGACAAAAGCTCTAAACATCTTTTTAAATAAATGTTTTATTTTGGACTTCTGGTGTATTCATACTTCAGCCCACAGTTTTGGTGGCTTAGCTTTCATATTTACCATGCTCATACACTCCTCCTCCTACTATATCTACAATCCCTCCAATGATTTTCTAGTACCCCAATGATATTACTGCCAGTATCCCTTCCCCTATATATCACCAAACCACCATAACAGCTCCTACTCAGACTTCTTTAAACACCCAGATGTAGCAGTCTCATCCATCCATACCAATACTCGCCCCAGAGCCAGAATAAAACATAAACCACTATTTCCCTATGCACTCCATCCTTAAAAAATGCAACTGTGTGGCAATATTCATCACAATCTTAGGCCTAATATACATATGCCTGGGTGTTTTTCACCCTCATACCTACATACTTAGTCAACAGTTCAGCATACAATAAAAGTTCTAACATATCAACACCCAAAGCATCAGTGAGAAAACAACTGGCCTTCATGCATGGTTAAATACTCACACCCCAGACACCTGCGCTATCTCTGAAACTTGGCTGAAGCAAGGCGTCAACGATGAGGTAATTATCCCAACAGGTTACATAGACTCAACAGAAAGGCAAAAAAGATGGTGGTGGTGTAGCTATAATGTAGTCTAACACCCTGGAACTCTTTCTCTCCCCAAGTACTACTCCTCCCCACACCTTCAACAATGCCAAGATGCTTATCTTCCTCCTCAGACTAAATGACAGGAAAAGCCTCTGTATTGTACCCTATCTATTCACGTGGTGATAACACAAACACTAGAAAGATATCTTTTCTGTATTACATCAAATGTTCACCACAAAATAATAATTTGGGGTGATTTAAACAGAGAATGACTCTTACTCTCCTATGACTCTTCCTCGGTGTCACTAAATTTTTATGGTTACTCATTCATACCACAGCTGGGCTCAACTAGTCAAAAACAAAAAAATCATTACTGGACTGTTTTTTTTATACAAACAAACCTATTAAAATTTCATATTCAGGCACCTTACCAGATATATTTAGTGATCATCTGCCAATCTTTGCCCTTGGATACATACCATTTTAAAGAAGTACAAACTCTAACTGCCTTTAATAGAGGAACTTTCCTAACCATTCTTCTATAAATTGAAGTACTATCAAACCATTCCCTTAGATTCTGCAGTCTACCTTTTTAACATTACTTTTCTCAATGTTCTAAACAAACTAGCAACCATTCACAGAAAGAGGGTCAGAGAAAACAGTATCCCCTGACGATCTGCAACAACTAAAAAGTTAATGCGGGATACGAATTAGGTATGGAAAAACATGGCAAGGTTAACAAAATGCAACAACAGTGTCAGTGGTGCAACAGGTAGCACATTCACCTTGGGTGCAGAAGAATGTGGATTCTATTCCCACATCAGATAGATCAATTGTTGACACTGCAGTGCAGCATAAGGGGATCCTTCCCTCCTGACTGTGCCATCCTTTAGATGAGATGTTAAACCAAGGCCCCATCTGCCTGAGATGGTGGTAGCTTAGGTGGATGTAAAAGATCCCATGACACCTATTGAAAAGAGTAGGGGTTCTTTATTTATACAAAGAAAACAATATTTACAGATTATTTACATATTTGTAAGATTTACAAAATTTACATATTTATATATTTACAAGATACATTTTCCATATCTTTCTTTTGCTTATTAAACATTTATATAAAATGTCTATTCTTATTAGACCCCCACTCCATTTTCCATAACCAATATTTAATTTTGTACAATATTGCTGCCAAAATCCATTTTCCATTGAACATAATTTAATTTATCTTTCGTTCCCATATAACATAACATTTTTATCAAGTCTTTTAACATATATGTACTTCTATTTTTATAATGCCAGCATTTAATCATGTCCATATTTGTCTTATCCACTTTTTCAATACTTTCAAAAATTTCTTTACACGACTTTTCACATAATTTTGCCGCTCTTTTATATTTCAGAAAAACACGCTTGGTAGTTTCCTCTTCACCACAGTATAGACGCAGGAGGGGATTTAATAAAGCCTACATGTTTTTTTTTACCATGTAGGCATCATGCCACAATGCTTGCACAAATGTAAGCAGGTTTGTGATCCTGTAATCACTGCTGTGAGCTAACATGGGAAGTTAAAACCAAGCAACACTTCAAACGAAGTAAAAACCAGGAACACAAAATAAAAAATCCAAACTTATACGTGGAAACACCGGTTTAATAGGACACAGCACAGAATCCCAACAACTAAGTGCTTTCACCATAACAATGGCTTCATCAGACTATTTTTCGGTGGGACAAACAACATTTAAATAACATAAAATTCTATTACCCAGCCAATCAACATTCAATGACATCATCACAGCACTTTTAAATTTAAACAAACAGATGACAAACTATAGCACTAAATATTATCTACTCAAAATCTAAAATATATAATATATAATATGTAAAAAAATATTTTTTACCAAAAGATGTTAAAAAATTGAACCTGTACTAGAATTAAACTCAAACACAGATCAAAAAAATGTGTACAAGACCTTTTTATGTACAAAAAAATGTGAAACACGTTCATATCCTAGTTGCTTTAGTCTTAAGTATAGGGAGAAAGGCAATACTGTCATTAAGTCCCGGTGGATAAGTAGCATTTAATCTAAGTTGCCACATAGTCTTCAAATTTTCCACCTTGAGTTTTAAATCACCCCCTCTTTCATTGCATTTCACCCTGTCTATAACAAAAAAAATGAATTTTATGAAATTGGCACAGTTTAAACTATGCCTATACAATGCGTTGTGGGCATCTTTAATTCTAATGTCCCTGACATGTTCAGCTATTCTCTCCCTCAGTTTACGTACAGTTTTACCAACGTAAAAATGTGTGCAACTGGTGCAGGTTGCCACATACACTAACATATTATTGTTGCAACAACACCTACCCGGGCAAGCTAATGTACGATTATAACCAGTGACAGACACATAAGGGCCATCATTTATTTATTTATTTATTTTATTTTATTTTATTTTATTTTACATTTGTTGACCGGGAAAATCCGACTGGATACATGTCCATTTTCAGCGGAGGCCCGGGGAGAAAAGCTCCACATCGACAATAGTTACATACTTATAAATTCCACATTGACATTAGTTTACATACTTATGAACAGAGAAAAAATTCCCACATTGACATTAGTTTACATACTTATAAACAGAGAAAATGTTACAAGTTTTGATAGTTAATACATAGGTATTAAGAGACAAGAGATCAGAGAAACTCCTGATCTATATTAAGACTAATACATAGGTACGATGAGGTAATATAATTGATAAATATATAGGACTATTATGTAGGTACAGTAGGAATGTGTAATTGAAGAACTCACTACATATAAGGTTTAAAAGGTGAAAAATGTCAGGGTAGATGCTAGATAGAGGAAGAGCCTAGAGGAAGACATGAGGGGAAGTGGGGTTACGGAGGGTAGAAGGTTTAGTCAGGCTTGGAACATTGACAGAGCCATAGATTTTTAAAGTGAAGGGTTAGATTTTGCTTGAATTTGGATAAAGAGGTGATGGTGGTGAGTTGAGGCGGAAGGGAGTTCCATATTTTACCAATGGAATTTGCAATCATTGATGTACTTACATGCCCTGCACGCTCCACATTTGTACATACTAGAAATCAAGGATTTTTTTGGAGGGATTTTCCATAATATCTTTTACATTCCTCCCTGGACTATGCACTATCCTTGGTTTGGGTCCTAAGATCTCCTTATATGTGTCTGTGAGACCCAAATGCCATGCATTGCTGAACAATGTCCTGAGCAAGATGATTGTACCTAAGAACCATTACAGCAGAAATATCAATTGAATCTTGAAGAGACTTCGCAGGAAGCCCTGCACCAAGAATAGGTTGGTAAAGGGTGTTCCTTTTCTTCAAAATTTCATGCTTAATCCTCAAAATTAGTTTTAAGGGGTAACCCCTATCTTGGAACATATCCACAAGTTGAAACAGCTCTTGTCTGAATATATCAGGGTTACTCACCAACCTGTAGAGCCTAACCATCTGCTCCTTGATGATACCCTTCTTCTGATGGTAAGGGTGACAGCTGCTATAATGGAGCATTGAACTGGAAAATGTGCCCTAGTTTTTGCCAATTTAGTACTCCTGTTTTGGGAAGAAAGTTTTGTCTTCTCCTCTAGGTTTATGTCCAAAATTCATCTGGACGATATTCTCATTCTATGGAAGGGAAATGAACAGGAAGCCAATGAGTTCATTGAGTTTGTCAACAGTACCACTACTTTTTTCACATTTACTCACTCCTGGCATCCAAGTGAAATTAATTACTTGGACATTAATCTTTAATCTGATGGTACAGTTTTGGAAAGTAGTATCCACAGGAAGAAAACCTTTTCAAATTCAATACTCCATTATAGCAGCTGTCACCCTTACCATCAGAAGAAGGGTATCATCAAGGGGCAGATGGTTAGGCTGTCCAGGTTGGTGAGTAACCCTGATATATTCAAACAAAAGCTGTTCCAACTTGTGGATATGTTCCTAGATAGGGATTACCCCTTAAAACTAATTTTGAGGATTAAGCATGACATTTTGAAGAAAAGGAACACCCTTTACCAACCTATTCTTGGTGCAGGGCTTCCTGTGAAGTCTCTTCAAGATGTAGTTGATGTTTCTGCTGTAATGGTTCTTAGGTACAATCATCTTGCTTAGGACATTGTTTCGGTGTTCAACAATGCATGGCATTTGGGTCTCACAGACACATATAAGGAAATCTTAGGACTCAAACCAAGGATAGTGTATAGTCGAGGGAGGAATGTAAATGATGTTATGGAAAATCCTTCCAAAAAGTCCTTTATTTCTAGAATGTGGACGAGGGTAAGGCAGTCCACACAGCCTATCTGGACCTCGCCAAGGCCTTTGACACCATCCCCCACTCTGGAATCATAGATAAACTTACTAAGCTGGGCATAAATCCCTACATCACTCAATGGGTTGCTAACTGGCTTACTGACAGAACCCAGACAGTAAAAGTAGCCGACTCCAAATCCAGCTCCAGACAAGTGACAAGTGGAGTACCTCAGGGTTCAGTCCTGGGACCACTCTTGTTTGGCATCTACTTCTCTGAAGTACAGGCCAACACTAAGGGACTCTGGTTAACAAAGTTTGCAGATGACTGCAAACTGGGAGCCATTATTGAATCCCCAAATGATGTGGATATTCTACAAAAGGGCCTTACAGAAACAGATGCCTGGTGCTAGAGCCATGGGCTCAAGCTTAATGCCAAGAAATGTATAGATGTGAGAGTGTTCAATCTCGCCTTTGTTCTTACACATGGGTTCGGAGCAGATCCTCGGCTCCGTGTCGGCCGCTTGCAAGCTCTGCATCGAGAAGAAGCTCGAGATCACCTAATACCCACAATCCCCCTCTGCCTTTACCTCAGATCTAGTTTGCCGCTGCAGCGTTCGCATCACTAGGTCGAGCTCGAGCACCTGAGATAAGATTTAGAATTTTATTCTTGTATTTTTTCTTGGTACTTTAGTGTTATAAACTGTTTAGTGATAATTTGTGTGTGTGTGGTAAGGTATAAGGGAATCTCGGTACCGTTAAGTTATAAAACTTAGTTAGAGTTCTCTTCGGGCCTACCACCCCTTATTGGATTTGACAACCGGATTGACTTTCACTACTGGATTTGACAATTTTACCGGACTTGACTTTTACTGGATTTGACTATTTTCTACTTAGAGTGACATGTCTGAAAAGGCCAAATCAGGGTTCAAGCTGCCAATGTGGGCAAAAATGTCAGTTACTGACAATCATAGTTCCTGTGTCTACTGTCTTGGCCCTCTCCATCTGCAAGACAACTGCTCTATTTGTCATTCTTTCAGTGGGAGGGTCATGACAGATAGGCGAGGAAACTAATGGACAGGGGTTTATTAAAACCTTCCTTTCAGGAGGCTCTGGATGCTTCTGACCAGGCATCCAAGTCTCGAAGGAATCAAGACGCCGGAGCCCAAGTCATCGGCCCCGAGCTCTTCGACTAAAGTTAGATCACCGGTTCCACAGACTTGGGCCGAGTGTTCAACTGTTGTCAGTTTCGAGCCTCGAGTCTTGGAACCGGTGATGGAGCTCCTCCCTCGACACTATTGAGGGCGGCTCCGCCTTCGGTTCCTTCGACCCGTCTTCAAGCTCTCCGATATCGATGTGGACCGTGTGGTGCAGAAGTTATTGGAACATTCGGCCCTATCCAAACTTATCTTGGTTTCCACCCAATTGGTGTCGAAACTTGAAGGCCTCCCATTATCTCCATCCCTTCCTCCTCCGAGACCTGTCCAGTCTTTGGAGCCGGAAGAGGTTGATCTACTGATTGTGGAGCCCTCGGTGCCAGAACCATCCTTTTCTCGGTCTGCTCCTTTCACCTCGACTCCGTCGGATCCGGTACCGGAGTCTCGGAGCCGACGATCCATCCTTGGTTCCGGGGCCGAGAGTCGAACCGACGTTTCAGTTCCGACTCTTCCTCTCGGGGCCTCGGCGCAGATCGATTCGGCTCCGTCCTCGGGGTCGATGCCTTCGGTGCCTGTCTCTGGGATTCTTCCCATTTCTTCGGAAGCGGGAGATTCCTCGACTCGGGACCCGGGGGCCTTCGATCTCATGAGGAAGGTGTTGTCTACCCAGACAACCACATCAGTAGAAGCAGCCTCTACTCCCCATAAAGGACTGTTATCTTCCTCTGCACCAACGGCCACATCCAAGCGTCGAGCACCGGTGTCTCAGCCACCCCTGGAGGGTGCCCTCTCATCCTCGGTGGCTTGTTCGGATGCTCCCAAGAGGTCCCTAGGAAAAGATTGTGTAAGAGGAGACACTTAGATTCTCCACAAGAATCTTTAACATCCGATACTGACTTGGATGAGTCAGAAGGGTCCCCAAAGTCACCTTCAGAAGATGTCTCTTTTTCTGACATCTTGGAGATCCTGAAGCAGAGACGTTATTGGCAGTCCCTCCCCCCTTCTGCGGACGAGTCAGTCTTGCTGAAGGCATTTGGTGCTCACCCTTCCTCCTCCTGGGTCACTCCGCCGATGAGTTAATGGAGTTGATTGCTCAAGGGCGTGGGAGACACCTGACACGGTGGAACTGGTCCCTAGGAAGCCTAATAAGTACATCACTGCACCCCAAGACAAGGCTTACCTCACTAAAGAAGTTCCAGTGGACGCCATGGTGGTGGCAGCGGCCATGAAAAAGGAGATGTCGGAATCTTCCTCATCTGTCCATCCGCCTAACAGAGATTCTAGGACTATGGACAGATACGGGAAGCGCATTTTTAGTTCAGCGGCTTTTTCTATGCGGTCCCTGAACTATTTGACCCATTTTACATGCTTACAGAGGGATCTAGTCAAAGAGTTGGGAGATACCCTCCAGGGTACTACAGATGCTGCGGTCTCAGAGAAAGTTTCAGCACATCTAAATACCCTTACATCCATTGTTAACTCATCCATGAGGCTGATATCATACGCAGTCAAGGATCGAGTAGGGCAGCGGCTTCAGCGATTGCTCTTCGTAGGCAATCCTGGATGCGCTTATGTTCATTTGCGGAAGCCTTCAAGTCTTCCTTTACTAACGCCCCATTTGATGGTGCCACACTTTTGGCCCTAAAGTAAAGGAGACCTTTACCCGGTGTGAACAGGAGGGAAAGACTCTGTCTGCTGTCGGAGTCCGTTTTTCCACCCCTTCCAGACCGTACCCCAAAGGGCAACGTGGTGGGAAAATGTGGTTTCGAAAACCCCAAGGATCTTTCCCAGGCACACAGGGTGATGCCCCCTCTAGAGGCAGAGGAGGGGGCAGAGGTGGAAGACGCCACCCTGGCGGCAGAGGGGGTCCACAAAACCAAGGTGACAGGGATATCCCCCCTGGAAAACCTTTCCAGCACTCCTGAGAGGAGGCCCGACTGTCCTGCTCTGGAGGCAGTCGGGGGTTGCTTAGCTTTATACCCTCAGGCCTGGCAAAACTTTACTACAGACAACTGGGTAAAAAGCGTTGTTACCAGAGGTTACAAAATACCATTCCTATCCACCCCATTCCAAAGAAAAACTCCCAGATGTACCCCATCTGCGAGACCCAGCAGCTATAGAAATTTCAAAGCTGCTAGAAAAAAGAGTCATCCAACCAGTCCCAGCGGACCAAATAGGATTCGGGACTTACTTCTTTTTAGTTCCAAAGAAGACAGGGGACTGGAGGCCGATTCTGGACCTAAGCAACCTCAACACCTTTGTCAAGAAGGAAAAGTTCCGAATGGTCACGCTTTAATCAATCCTTCCATTCCTACAGAAGGACGACTGGATGTGCTCAATAGATCTGAAGGACGCATACTACCACATCAAAATGGCCAGGGCGTCCAGGATCATTTGCGCTTCCGGCTGGGAGCCAGTCACTACCAGTTTCGAGCCCTGCCCTTTGGTCTGACCTCAGCCCCCAGGGTTTTCACCAAATGCATGGCAGTGGTAGCGTCTCATCTGAGGCGCCTAGGATTCCAGGTGTTTCCGTATCTGGACGACTGGCTCCTGTCTGCCACCACCCGGTGTCAACTGATACAGGTCAGGGATTACACCCTACAACTTTGTATTCACCTCGGAATTTCCGTAAATTTCGAAAAATCTTTACTACAGCCATCACAGCATATCTTATTCATAGGAGCGGAATTAGATACGCATCATTTGATTCTAAGGCTTCCTACAGAAAGGATAGTTGCACTTCAAAACAACATTTCTCTCCTTCTGTCGTCCAAAAAATCCCCGGCAAAGCTGGTTCTAAAGGTCTTGGGGCTCATGGCAGCTTCTCTCATTGCGATACCATTGGGAAGACTGCATATGAGAGTCCTACAATGGCTGCTGTTTGCACAATGGTCGTTCCAACAGCTACTTCTGACACACGAAATTCTGATAACAAACACATGCAAGTCACACCTAACTTGGTGGCTTCAGACTTGCAACCTTTCCAGCGGAAGACCATTTGTGCTACCCACACTGTCAGCGACGATAACCACGGACGCTTCCCTGATAGGGTGGGGGGGGGCATCTTTCAGGGACAGACAGTCCAAGGCGAATGGACCAATCTGGAGTACAATCTGCACATCAATATTCTGGAGTTGAGGGCAGTGTTTTTAGCGTTGCAACACTTTGCTCCCCTTCTTCCTCTAGGGACTATTGCAGTTCAGACAGACAACATGTCCGTAGTCTGGTACATAAACAAGCAAGGGGGAACCAGGTCTTATCAACTATGCAGAGAGGCCATGAGAATTTGGCAATGGGCAGAGTCCACGGGTCGCTTTCTGATCGCAACGCACAACCCGGGTCAGCCAACGCCATAGCCGACAGGCTGAGCAGAGCAATACTGTTGCCTCACGAGTGGTCCCTCAAACAGTCAATTGCGAACATGATATTTCGCAAGTGGGGCCAGCCTTCCTGCGACCTGTTTGCCTCCAATGAACGCCAAATGCAGGAGCTACTTTGCCCTATTACCCCTCCAGGGAAGTCCCCAGGACGCTGGTGCACGATTGGCCCCCGGGTCTCCTGTATGCTTTTCCTCCATTTCCCCTGATTACAAAGTTTCTGCAGAAAGCCAACAACCTTCAGAGGATGATAATCCTCATTGCCCCATTCTGGCCTCGTCAAATTTGGTTCCCCTTTCTATTGCATCACCGCATTCGGGGACCTTGGATGCTGGACCCAGAGCCAGATCTACTGACTCACTCCAGGAGTTCCTCACCCATCTCGAATCACTCCATCTAGCAGCTTGGCTGCCCGCTTCCCTTTCTAGCCAGGTCTGATTCCCTTACACCGGTGGTTCAGAATATTTTGGTGGCTTCTCATAAAGCTTCCACTACAAAAACCTACACCAGTAAATGGAAACGTTTCGTCTTCTGGGCTAATTCACATCATTTGGACCCTGTTACAGCTCCGTTGAACAAGATCTTGGAGTTTTTGACAGAATTGTTTCATGAAGGAGCTTCTCCTGCTACTTTAAGAGTGCAATTGGCTGCCATTTCTAACTTTCATGTGGAAGAATGTGGTGCGCCTATTATGGCTCAGAGACTTTGTAAAGCTTTTTTAAAAGGATCTTTTCATATCAGACCACCAGTTAGAGTTCCTACATCACCATGGAATCTGAACCTCTTACTTTCTAAATTGATGTTGCCCCCCTTTGAACCAGCCTCAGTTTGCCCATTGAAATTTTTATCGTGGAAAACTCTATTCCTGGTGGCCATTACATCCACTAGGCGAGTGTCTGAGCTTCAGGCTCTTTCTATTAAACACCCTTATTTAATTTTCCACTCTGACAGAGTATCCCTTCGCACTAATCCATCCTTTCTCCCCAAAGTTTGCTCTACTAATAATATTAATCAGTCCATTGAATTACCCACCTTCTTCAAAAATCACTCTAATAAATTAGAGTATATGTTGCACAAATTGGATGTACATAGACAACTCAGGTTTTATTTGGATAGAACAAAAGATCACAGGAAATCTGATCAACTGTTTGTAGCCTTTGCTGACAGCAGGAAGGGTGTAGCAGTTACGGTTTAACTCTTTCCAAATGGCTAACTGATTGTATCACATACGTTTATGATGCTTCTAATCAAACCTTATCGGTCAAACCTAAAGGACATTCTACGAGATCAGTGTCTACATCCTTAGCTCACGCAGCTCGCTACCATTAGACACGATTTGTGCGGCTGCTACTTGGGCTAAACCACATACATTTATCTCTCATTAAAAGTGGACAGGGTTTCTAGGATAGGGCAACCTTTGGTTCCACTGTGCTCAAGAACGTTCTCCCGTGAGTTCCTCAGGATCATGGAGCTAGACGCTACCCATGTGTAAGAACAGATTGAACACTCTCACATAGAAGTTATGTCCTTACCATAACGTTCCATGTGGAGTGTTCATCTCGCTTTGTTCTTACCCACCCTTCCCACCCTTAGGAAGAACGCTCGATTTGGTGCCTGGTCTGGAGTATTCTCCTTCTGCAGTTGCAATAGTTGTATCGTATGATACACTTGTGTATATATATATATATATATATATATATATATATGTATATATGTATATAGATGATCCTATCATTATGTAAATTTTGGTATGTGTGTGTGCTCTCTATGGCTGGTTTGCTTGCAAACTAGATCTGAGGTAAAGGCAGAGGGGGATTGTGGGTATTAGGTGATCTCGAGCTTCTTCGATGCAGAGCTTGCAGCGACACGGAGCCGAGGATCGGCTCCGAACCCATGTGTAAGAACAAAGGCGAGATGAGCACTCCACATGGAACGTTATGGTAAGGACATAACTTCTATTTTTCCCCTTTGGAAAAAAACATGTACCCATGAATTACCACATAGGTGGCAGAACACTAAACATCAAAAGTGTGATAAGAGACTTAGGGACACAGGTGGACAGTGGTCTCACTTTCGATAACCACATTGCCACAACAGTTAGGAAATCCTTCTATGTAGCACACCTCATCACTAAGGGCTTTTCATCCAGAAAAAAGGAGGTCATTGTCCCACTGTACGCATCCCTCATTAGACCCATTATAGAGTATAATGCCCCGTTTGGTATGTACCTCACAAGACATCTGCAACAGCTGGAAAGACCACAGAAATACCTCACTAAAAGAATCACAGGCCTAAAGCAGATGCCATATACTCCAGCTATACTCTGTGGCATATCGTCTACTCAGAGGCGATCTCTGCTTAACATACAAGGCCATGTCAAACCCTGAGCTGTTGGACATGCTCCACTTAAAGAAATCCCAATCCCTCAGAGCCACACGCTCCAGGGATCTAAACCTTGTCATCACAATGAACAAAACATGCTGGAGGGATAGGTTCCTGACCCAGAGACGCCCCATACTCTGGAATAGACTGCCCATACATATCAAGCAGAGCGCCTCATTGGCCCTCTTCAAAAGGAACCTTGATGATTGGATGGGAGATAGGAAATTCACCCCGGGGATCATGTCAGTCACCCTGCCAGACAGGGGCCTGGAGAAGTAAATATTGTGGGAAGAAATATCCAGGGAATTGTTATGGCTAGGCTTGCATAGGCCTTAGGGCCGATAGCCTAGTACCAACCTATGAACCTATGTACAAATGTGGAGCATGCAGGGCATGTAAATACATCAATGATGGCCCTTATGTGTCTGTCACTAGTTATAATCGTACATTAGCTTGCCCGGGTAGGTGTTGTTGCAGCACTAATATGTTAGTGTATGTAACAACCTGCACCAGTTGCACAAATTTTTATGTTGGTAAAACTGTACGTAAACTGAGGGAGAGAATAGCTGAACATAGGTTCATAGGTTCATACTAGGCTATCTGCCCTGGGGCATTTATAAGCCTAGCCCGATTGTGTTTGGCTTACGCCACCCCTTGATTTGAGTATACTGTGCCCTTTTTAAAGTTTAGTTTACTGTGCCTCTGTCTAATAGTGACACGGAAGTAATCCCTGGGACAAACCTACGATCCCCCATCCACTCATCAAGATTCTTCTTGAAGAGAGTCAGTGAGGTGCTCTGCCTAACATGAATTGGAATTCTATTCCAGAGCAAAGGGAGCCTCTGGGTTATGAATCTGTCCCTCCAGCATGTTCTATTTATTTCTGTGCTGAGGTTCAAGTCCCTCGAGTGCGTGGCTCTAAGGGATTTAGATTTACTGAGGTAGAGCATGTCCATTAATTCTGGGTTGGACATAGCTTTATATGTCAGGCATAGATCGCCTCATAATAGGCGGTATGCAACTGAGTACAGCTGGAGTCTTTTTTAACCTAACAGCATATGGCATCTGTTTGAGTCCCTTGATCCTCCTGTTGAGGTACTTTTGGGGTCTTTCTAATTGCTGCAGGTGTCGGGTAAGGTACATCCCAAAGGGGGCCTTCTATTCTATGATGGGCCTGATGAGGGATGAATAAAGGGGCACGATTACCTCTCTTGATCTAGATGTGAATCCTTTCATGATGAGGTGGGCTATGTAGAAGGTCTTTCTAACCACTTTGGCAATGTGGTTGTCAAAGGAGAGATTGCTATCAACTTGGATCCCCAGATCCCTAATTACTTTCTCTGTACTTAATGGGTTACCACCTATGTGGTAATTTGTGGGCACATTGTTTTTGCCAAAGGGTATGACTATACACTTTTTGGCATTTAGCTTTAGACCATGGCTCTGGCACCAGTTATCTGTCTCTGAGACCTTTTGAAGGATGTTTGTGTCAGCTGGAGAGTCGATTATGGCACCCAGTTTGCAGTCATCTGCGAACTTGGTGAGCCATAGTCCTCCCACATTGGCCTGTACCTCAGAAAAGTAAATACGGAACAAGAGAGGTCCCAGGACAGAACCTTGTGGGATGCCACTTGTGACCGGTTTCGAGTCTGACATGGCTCCAGCAACTCTGACTCAGTGGGTTCTGTCTTTGAGCCAGTTTGCGACCCATCTTGTGACATAGGGGTTTATATTTAGGCTGGATAGCTTATCTATGATGCCCAAGTGGGGTATTGTGT
Organism: Protopterus annectens; assembly: GCF_019279795.1. Lineage (NCBI taxonomy): Eukaryota > Metazoa > Chordata > Ceratodontiformes > Protopteridae > Protopterus > Protopterus annectens. Next base: position 1,246,402,696 of record NC_056746.1, read on the forward strand.
CATATGCCTTTGCAAGGTCCAGATAGGCTGTGTGGACTACCTTCCCTTCATCTATGGCCTTGGTGACTGTTTCGAAGAAGTCGACCAGGTTCAAAAAGCAGGATCTACCCTTGACAAAGCCAAATTGGGTAGGATCTAGTGTCTGTAGGTCCCCAATGTCTTTGTTTATGAGTTCCATGATGATCCTCTCCATAGCCTTGTAGACTAGGCTAGTCAGGCTTATGGGGCGATAGTTTCCAGGGTCCGTAGAGGCACCAACTTTGTGGAGTGGGACCACTGTTGCTGTATGCCATTCTTTGGGCACATATCCTGTTATGAGGCTGAGATTATACAGCAGTTTTACTTGAGGGATTAGTTCTTCTTGGAGTTCATGTAGGACGCAACCCGGGACACCATCTGGTCCCATGGAAGCAGTGTTTTTTGCTCTGGAGAGGGTGGCCTTCACCTGAGCATCAGAGATGTTTGGGAGGCTGCACTCTGCCGGGATAGATACTTGCTCTTTTGTGGGGGAGGGGGTAGAGAAGTTTGCACTGAACCTGTCTGCCAGGATATTGGCGATGTCTGTGGGTTCTGTGTATTTTTTGTCATTTAGAATCAACTCAGAACAAGTCTGGGAGTTGCATCCCAGGTTCCTAACATAACTGAAAAAAGCCTTATGATTGTCTTTAGTGTCCTATGCAATTTTTCCTCTCGAAGCTGGCCTTGGAGGATTTTATGAGGGATCATAATTTTTTGCTAGTACTGATCAGGGATGCCTTCCCTTTTAGGAATTTTGCTCTATCATGTAGTAGCTTCCTCCTTCTGTTGTACAGTTTATTTATGGCTGGGGTCCACCAGACTGGACGCCTGCCTTTGGATGATTGGGTCTTGATTTTGTTTGGGATAGCATGATCCATGCATTCCTGGTGATGTCCGTAGAATGCGTTTATATAGGATTCTGCAGTTTGGGTCATAGTTTCCACTGGCCCTGGGGCCTTGAAGGATTCCACTTCAGTTTTGAGAAGTGTGAAGTTCACTTTTGAGAAGTTTTTCACTGTGGTTTTCTGGGCTGGGGGTGGGGTCGGGATGTGGATATCCAGTGAAATTAATTTATGGTCTGATCTTACCAATGAGGGATGTACTTCTGGTATGGAGCATAGAGTCCCCATGTTGGTAATGATCAGGTCTAGTATGTTTTCCCCTCTTGTGGGAGTGGTGACTAGTTGTTCCATAGCATTTGAGTTTATAAATTCCAGGAACCTTTGGGCTAGGGTGCTGGGGCTTGAGTAATGCTCCCAGTCTATGTTTGGGTAGTTGAAGTCGCCCAATATAATGGTGTTTGGAGAGATCTTCATGTTCTTCAATGTTTTCAGGAAAGCCGAGTGGGATTCCTGACTTTGAGATGGTGGTCTGTAGGATGCTATAAACTGAAAAGCAGTCTTGCCCACTTTCAGTTGCACATGAATGGTCTCCAATACTTCGTGCAATGCCACTAACCTGGAGGTGTGGATATCCTTGATAAATATGGAAACTCCCCCTCCTTTTGTGGTTTGGTCCGGGTTTTGGGGCCGAAAAGCATGATATGAGGTATAACCTGGTAGTGCTGGGGTGCTCTCTGGAGCCTTGAACCAGGTTTCTGTCACTGCACAGATATCGATGTTCTCCATACTGAGGAGAGCTTCGAGTGCGTGCATCTTGAGTTTAAGACTTCTGGCATTTAACAGCATTACCCTTAGTTTCTTGTTCGTTGTGCTGTCTAAGGAGGTAGGTTTGACTTTTGAGCCTTGCCTAAAAAAGGCACTATGGGGGTGGCAAGAGCCTTTACCAATATCTGAAAGCCCAGGGGTGACAGGTGCAAGCCGTCCCTAGTGAAGCAACGTGGCTTGTCGAGCATGTCATCCCAGGCTGACAGACACTGGATCCCCTTTGAATGACACCAACATTTTAGCCAATTGTTAAAATCGATCATTGTGTCTTTATACTGTGGCATCATTCTAAGTGAGGGTAAGATGCTGCTCAAGGTCAGGGTCATACCGGCCTGGGCTACATGATCAGAGAGCTCCTCTATGTCTCTTTTCATGTAGTCGAGGGAGGTACGTCTCAGGTCATTCACGCCAGCATGTACAATGACTGAGTCATATTTGTATTTACTTTGGAGTGACCTGAGTGCTTGCGTTATGTGGCGGATCCTAGCACCTGACAGGCAGCTTACTGTGACCTTCTCTTTATTCAGCCTGGTGAGCAGGACGTCAGTGTGTCTGACAATAGAGTCACCTATTACAAGAGTATCAGGTGTGTTATTCAGCCTTAAGGGCTGTGACTGCTTGGCACACTGACTTTGTGTGCTATGTGTTGTACGTGTTTTGTTTTGGGGTAGCGTTTGCTTGGATGTCTGCTTTGGAGGTCTCTGTTGCTTAGGTAGATTTTTATTTAGAGCCTCTGAGTATGTTTTTGTGTTTTTATGTGTTTGGTTCGCTGTTGTGGTGGGACTATGTGATACTGGAATTGTGTTGTGTGAGGTTACCTTCTCCTCCTGACTGGTTACACCAGTTTTGAGATTAGAGAGCTCAGCCTCCAGTTTGGCTATATGGTTGCATCTCTCACATATATTTGAACCTGTTTGGAGGAGGAGAGGGTTGTCCATGTACATGAGACAGTTGCAACATTGCCTCAAAATTCCCAGATTCACCAGCTGGACTGGAGAGGAAACCATTGACTGACCTTTGGGCATGCTAGAGTAATATAGGGAACTGAATTAAAACGGACCAATAGGGGACAAGGTAATTGTAGAGAGTATAAGAGTAAGTAGTGCTTATGGTTTATTAGTGCTAACTTGTAAGATTACTTATTTGGACCAGTGAGGGGCCTTAGAATGAGAATATGGTGTTTAATTTGAGAGATAGAGCAGTTCTAAGTGAAAAAGTGAAGAGCAGACTTTGTGGAGCCAGGAATAGTTTAGACCCAATTAGGCGGCACTGCCCAATGTTGCGCTATGCGCAAAAACGCACAAAACCGAGCAAAGGGAGATCAAGGAGTTTGGAATTGACGCAAAATGGCCAATAAAACTACAGTTTCAAGGCAGTAACCACTCCCACAGGGGCAGGCAGGCTGCTCAATGTTTATCACTGCCACTGATGAACACAGAGACTTCCCTTTAGCCCAAGCAAACAATGGCCTCCAAGAAACTTACAAACAGTTCAGAACAGCAAATCTGTAACTGAACTTTTTTAAATCTCAGAAAAGTGGGAAAAAAGCAAGATTTTTTGTTTTTTTTAAGGAAAGCAGAGGTTCACAAGTATCAACAAGTTAGAACAGTGCAGTAAATGACCCCACACTTGAGTGCTAGGCCAGAGACAGATAAAATGCAAGTTTTAAGAAAAACGATTTTAAAAATAAGTGCATGCAGGAAATTCAGTAATCAGCTCTAGGTTGTGTTCTAAATACAGTTACCAACACAGAAATCAAGTTTAACAAGCCAGAAAATGCTCAAAAGTAGGCGGCAATGCAGAAAAACTTAACAAATAATCTGAAGCAAAATACTTAAAATCTCAAAAGTGGCTCCTTTCTTCTCTCAGCGTTTTCTCCTCCTGGTGGGTGCTTCACCAACAGCCAACAAGTCTGAAAAGACGCCAAAACCACGAGGCAATCAGGTTTTAAGAGAGGGAGATCAAGGAGTTTGGAATTGACCCAAAATGGCCAATAAAACTACAGTTTCAAGGCAGTAACCACTCCCACAGGGGCAGGCAGGCTGCTCAATGTTTATCACTGCCACTGATGAACACAGAGACTTCCCTTTAGCCCAAGCAAACAATGGCCTCCAAGAAACTTACAAACAGTTCAGAACAGCAAATCTGTAACTGAACTTTTTTTAAATCTCAGAAAAGTGGGGAAAAGCAAGATTTTTTGTTTTTTTTTTTAAGGAAAGCAGAGGTTCACAAGTATCAACAAGTTAGAACAGTGCAGTAAATGACCCCACACTTGAGTGCTAGGCCAGAGACAGATAAAATGCAAGTTTTAAGAAAAAAACGATTTTAAAAATAAGTGCACGCAGGAAATTCAGTAATCAGCTCTAGGTTGTGTTCTAAATACAGTTACCAACACAAAAATCAAGTTTAACAAGCCAGAAAATGCTCAAAAGTAGGCGGCAATGCAGAAAAACTTAACAAATAATCTGAAGCAAAATACTTAAAATCTCAAAAGTGGCTCCTTTCTTCTCTTAGCGTTTTCTCCTCCTGGTGGGTGCTTCACCAACAGCCAACAAGTCTGAAAAGACGCCAAAACCACGAGGCAATCAGGTTTTAAGAGAGGGAGATCAAGGAGTTTGGAATTGACCCAAAATGGCCAATAAAACTACAGTTTCAAGGCAGTAACCACTCCCACAGGGGCAGGCAGGCTGCTCAATGTTTATCACTGCCACTGATGAACACAGAGACTTCCCTTTAGCCCAAGCAAACAATGGCCTCCAAGAAACTTACAAACAGTTCAGAACAGCAAATCTGTAACTGAACTTTTTTTAAATCTCAGAAAAGTGGGAAAAAAGCAAGATTTTTTGTTTTTTGTTTTTTTAAGGAAAGCAGAGGTTCACAAGTATCAACAAGTTAGAAAAGTGCAGTAAATGACCCCACACTTGAGTGCTAGGCCAGAGACAGATAAAATGCAAGTTTTAAGAAAAAAACAATTTTAAAAATAAGTGCACGCAGGAAATTCAGTAATCAGCTCTATGTTGTGTTCTAAATACAATTACCAATACAAAAATCAAGTTTAACAAGCCAGAAAATGCTCAAAAGTAGGCGGCAATGCAGAAAAACTTAACAAATAATCTGAAGCAAAATACTTAAAATCTCAAAAGTGGCTCCTTTCTTCTCTCAGCGTTTTCTCCTCCTGGTGGGTGCTTCACCAACAGCCAACAAGTCTGAAAAGATGTTAGAACCACGAGGCAATCGGGTTTTAAGAGAGGGAGATCAAGGAGTTTGGAATTGACCCAAAATGGCCAATAAAACGACAGTTTCAACATGTCAGGGCCATTACAATTAAAGATGCCCACAATGCATTGTATAGGCATAGTTTAAACTGTGCCAGTTTCAAAAAATTCACTTTTTTTTGTTGTAGACAGGGTGAAATGCAGTGAAAGAGGGGGTGATTTAAAACTCAAGGTGGAAAATTTGGAGACTGTGTGGCAAATTAGATTAAATGCCACTCATCCACTGGGAGTTAATGACAGTATTGCCATTCTCCCTATGCTTAAGACTAAAGCAACTAGAATATGAACGTGTTTCACATTTTTTGTACATAAAAAGGACTTATACACATTTTTTAGATCTGTGTTTGAGTTTAATTCAAGTACAGGTTCAAATTTTTAACATATTTTGGTAAAAAGTATTTTTTACATATATATTTTAGATTTTGAGTAGATAATATTTAGTGCTATAATTTGTCATCTGTGTTTAAATTTAAAAGTGTTGTGATGATGTCATTGAATGTTGATTGGCCGGGTAATAGAATTTTATGTTATTTAAATGTAGTTTGTACCACCCAACAGTACTCTGATGAAGCCATTTTTATGATGAAAGCGCTTAGTCGTTGGGATTCTGTGCTGTGTCCTATTAAACTGGTCTTTCCACGTATGTTTGGATTTTTTATTTTATAACATGGGAAGTTCCATGGCATGCAAATCACCTCATAATCAGGTCAGTCTCATGCAAATGAAGCAGGTTTTGCAATTCAGCAAGCAGACAGGCAGCCCTGCAGACCCCATGCCAGTGTCCATAGTGTACACGGAAAAATTCCATGTACAGGAATGTAGACAGACAAAAGGGGCTGTAAAAATATAGGCAGATAGATAGAAATGGCATAGCACACACAGATATGAGTGAAGCTATCCTCTGTGTGTCCCAAAAGTTACAGTAAATATGTCAAAATATTTTTTTTAATAATCTGGGCATGTTTGTGTGGCGTGCCGCAGTGCACAAATATGCCTTATATAAAAAAAAAAAAAAAAGAAAAGTGGAAAAATCAAAAATGAATATCACGAGACAGAAATGTATTACAGGACCCTGCCTGCAGTATCTATAATGGTGCATTGGTGCTATTGCTAACATGGTAGGGCTAGGAAGCGTGTAGTATCCAGGTTGTGAGCACAGATCCCTATGCAAATGAAGTGGAGTTACTGAATAGCATAATGGGGTAATCCTGTCCACAGATCCCCTCCATGTAGGCAGAGAGCCATGTTGGTGTCCACAGAGGAGGTAGCTGACGTCAGGAGAGGTTTTGTCCACTAACTTCTGAGCTGATCGGAGCATACTGCTCCTGTTTGCAAGTCTGGGTGTGTGTGCACTGACTGCTAAGCATTGTTTACCTACGGGGCATGCGTTTGCATGGTGCACCACAGTGCTCAGAGTATCTAAACGGCCAGTGATGTATTAATTAGCATTGATCCTCTCTTAACTTAAACTAGGGCTATTAAATGATGTCAGTCATATACTAGGATCATATGATCATATGAGATTACTAGGCTAATGGCCCTGGGGCCCTTACAAGCCTAGCCAAGAGTTTATCCCAAAAAAAGAAACCTCAGTCAGCACCTGTCTCCCCTGTCAGTGAGGGACACAGGTGGAACCCCTGGGACAAATTTGTGGTTTCCCATCCACTCATCAAAGTTGCGCTAGAAGAGGGTCAGCAAAGTACTTTGTTTGATGTGTATGTGGAGTCTATTCCAGAGACGGGGCAGCCTCTGGGAGACAAACCTTTCTCTCCATCAGGTTTTGTCAATGTCAAATATTGGATTTAAGCCTTTCAATTGGATAATGCTCGAGGAGTCAGACTTATGGATATGGAGCATCTCTAGTAGAGCATGGTCTGAGACTGCCTTGTAAGCGAAACACAGATCACCCCCTGAGCAATCTGTACAATACTGAGTAGAGTGATAGTGATTTGAGCCTGTCCACATAGGACAAGTATTGGAGGCCATGGATTCTCTTTGTGAGGCATTTCTGTGGCCTTTCCAGTTGGTGCAGGTGTTTGGAGAGGTACATACCAAATGAGGCATTGTACTCAATTACTGGCCTAACAAGGGAGGAGTACAAAGAGGTATTAAGCTCCTTTTTTCTGGATGCAATCCCTTTACTTATGAGATGAACCAAGTAAAAGGCTTTTCTGATCACTGCTGCTACATGATCATCAAATGTGAGATTGTTGTCAATCTGTGTACCCAGGTCTCTCACCACAGGCTGTATGCTTAGGGGGTTGCTGTTGATGTGGTAATCAGTAGGGCCCGTGTTTTTGATGAATGGTGTAATAATACATTTTTTTTGCATTTAATTTAAGGCCATGACTTTGGCATCAGTCATTTGTTGCTGTGAGACCCTCTTGAAGTATGATAACATCATTTGGGGAGTCAATGACAGCAAACAACTTACAGTCGTCCACAAACTTGGTCAGTCACAGGCCTTTTGTCTTGCCTGGACCTCTGAGAAGTAGATGCTAACCAATAGGGGTCCTGGGACAGATCCCTGTAGGACACCACTAGTTACAGGTCTGCTGTCAGAAGTGGTGCACCTATTTTGACCTTGTGGGTCCTGTAGGTGAGCCAGTTGGCCAGCCACCTGATGAGATGAGGTTTTACGCCAAGCTGTGTTAGCTTTTTGATGATGCCCGAGTGAGGGATTGTATTAAAGGCTTTGGCCTAGTCAAGGTAAGCTGAGTCAGTAGACTTTCCCTCATCCAGTGTCTTGGTGACAGTCTCAAAAAAGTCAACCAGGTTCAAAAGGCAAGATCTGCCCTTGACGAATCTGAAGTGGGTGGAGTCAAGTGCTTGGAGATTGCCTATGTCCTTGTTTATGAGGTCCATAATAATACACTCCATGACCTTACAGATCAGACTTGTCAAGCTAATAGGGCGATAGTTTCCAGGGTCAGTAGTGGCACCAACTTTGTGCAAAGGGATGACAGTGGCAGTTCTCCACTCTGCTGGAATGAAGCCTGTACTTAGGTTATGGTTGAATGGGGTGCTCAATGGCGAGGTTAGTTCTTGCTGGAGATGTTGCAGAATACAGCTTGAGATACTATCAGGTTCCATGGAAGCTGTGTTTTTTTTGCCTTGCATAGAGTCTTTAACACTTGATCTACAGAGATGTGAGGTGCAGGGCAAGTATTGGTGATGTTGAATTGACCTTTGGGGGGACAGGGGGTGAAGTTTGTGCTGAACCTATCTGCTAGTAGGTGCAATGCATCATAGGTAGCCAATCACACAGTCAGCACCTACAGTAGAGCAATATAAAGTATGCATACAGCCTACAATCTGATTTTTTCTCATATCCTGCACCATTGGAGTACAGATTTGGGAATTTTAACTGAAGCAATGCTAGGGGCTGCTGCAGGTCTGCTACATCTGTATGTGCTAGATGCTGATGTCACTGCTGCTGCTGCTGCTGACAATAGACTAGCCAGAGAAGAAGAGTGCTCAGGTCCATGTTAAACTTCCAGGAACTACATGAGCTGGAGATTGAGAGCACTACAGGGTGGACAGGGACATACTACAAGAACTCACTGAGCTCTGCCTTCCTCAACTCAGGCCCAGAGCCAACAGAGGGGAACCCATCTCAGTGGAAACAAAGGTATGCGTAGCCCTTAGGATAATAGCAATAGGTACCTTCCAAAGACCAACTGGGGACATGATGGGGGTCTCACAGGCATCAGCATCCAGGGTACTGCACCAGTTGTTGGATGACATGCTACCACATGCCAGTGAGCACATATATTTTCCCCTCACCCATGAGGAGAGGGCCAGCAATATGCAACACTTCTACGATGTAGCACACTACCCTGAGGTACTGGTTGCCATAGATTGCACTCATGTGCACATCAAGGCACCACCTAGTGAGGAGGGTAGAATGTACGTCAACCACAAGGGGTACCACTCCATCAACTACCAGGTTATGTGCAATGCTCAGGGCATTATCATGAATGTGTGTGCTGGCACTGGCAGCTATCACGACTCCCATATCTGGCATGCATCGTAGCTGTACCAGATGTTTGCTAAGGGGGACATCCCACACAGCCATTTAGTGGGGGATGCTGGCTATGCACTAGAACTGTGAATGGTGACACCCATCAGAAATGCACACACACCCACGGAAGAATGCCATAATGAGGCACAAACTAGAAACATCATAGAGTGTGTGTTTGGATTGCTGAAGTCATGGTTTCGGTGCCATGATTTATCTGGTGGAGCCCTGCACCACCACAGAATCTCCAGCCACATGTGCACATATGTTCCCAGTATGTGCCATGCTACACAGTATGATCCTGCGGAAGCAGCTGCAGCAGGGTCAGCATAGGGAAGGGATACACAGCCCCCCACCAGTGCCTAGGTCACCACAGCTACACTCACAGGAGGACTCTGAGGAAGAGCCCTGATGATGTCCCTGTAGGCAGACATAGGTGTGCCCAGTATGTCCTAGCACTGGCTAAGAAACAACGCATAGCACATTCACTGACAACCTAGAGCCCTAGGGACTGACACCTTACTCCTACTCACATAAATATATTAAAATAGCTGATGCCAGGCAACCCACACATCCTGTACCTATCCATATCCCTGGCTGTGTACTACTTGCATCACACAGAGTCAACCCTGAAGTACAGTTCTGTCAAGTGTTGCATTCTCAAGGTAAGTCTCTAACCTACACACTAATTGTAAGGATTTCTATAATAGGGTATTGTATGTATGGATCTGCTGCTGTTATGCAAGGAAATATAGTGGGCTATTTGGTCAGATTTAACATCCGCATAGGACTACTGATACCCAGTCCAATAGTATGTGTTCCTTAATATTCACTAGGCCTCATGGTTGGAATATTCACATTAGGCAAGGGAGCTGTTAAACAGTGGGCACACATGATATTTGGACTACTGTCTACCCAAGCTAATCATGTGCTGTTGTTCCTCCACCCCCAACACAGCAGTGTACCCATATAAATGCTTTAACGTAAGATCAGCTATTGTATGTCAGTGGACCAGGCAATCTCAGGGCTGTAACATAGATAGCACTCACACACTGTATGTCTCTCTTCACGCAGGACAATAATGTACATATGTATGCTGTTGATTGTGTTATGAATGACCCCTCTCTGTCTAGCGACCTGTGTGGCTCAGTAAACTAGAGAAGCTAGCATGGGTGATGGTGTTGATGGTTCTAATCTGGAACTACTCACATCTTTTGCATATGAGGTAGTAGTATGTTGGTGTTTTCACAGAATCTCATACCTCCCAACCTTTTAGTGCCAGAAATCTGGCCAAAGCCAGAAAGATTGGGGTGACATATACCCAAACCTAGGGACAGAGTTTTAATATTGATCACATAAACCTAGACAGTTACTGGAATTAAAGGTGTTGCATTAGTACATATTTTCTGAAGGATATAAAGTCTAACACACAATTGTCTGTCTGTAGTTAGTAGAATGTATTGATGTCAACATTCAATAAAGCACCAGAAGACCACAAATGTGTGAGAAACAGACCAAACATTTGAGGCAAACTCTTAACATTCTGTGAAAAATCAGGACAGTTGAGAGGTATGCAGACTGTCAGTCTGTTGGTGGTATACCATTGCCAACCTCAGTCACATATTAAGTACAGCAGACAGCTGGGGAATGCTGTGGACATTTTGAGTGAAGTGCAGTACTGCAGAAACAGGGGTGGATGTTAATGTCTGTAACATACAAAATCCCAGACTGTAATACAGGTAGGTGTGACTTGGAATCACATTATAAGTACTGACAGTCCCCCTGGGCATGCCCGTACATTTAGTAAAAATTAGTGGAATTCTGTTGGTTCCTTCATTGAAATGACCTGTTATGTGTAAATGTCTATACATACAGACATATACGTATGCATATCCATCTATCAGTATCTCTCTCTCTCACATGCATAGTATATCTATCACTATATAGTGTCAAATAGATATATACTTTTATATATATATATATATATATATATATATAGCTATATATATTAAAATGATATAGACTCCCCCCATAGATCTACAGAACACATGTACAAATCATACACACACACAGCTATATTAATATATAAATCCCTGTATGGATGTCTGCATTGTCCAACATACCTTAGTAATGGTGAGTAAACTGCACTATCATACAGCCATAATGTTGCTCAAAGGATCCAAACTAAGGGTGCAACAGTATGCAATCCACTTACCTACAGACCCCAATGCCTGCTGGATGTCACCATGTAGACAGACACATGTGAGCAGGTGGTGTAATGTATAATGGTGTTAATGCACATATGGACAGGGCACTTTGTCCCTGCCCACAGTGTCGCCTATTGACACATATGGCCATACTGGTCACTGTACACACATTGCTAGGATAACAACAGATCTTTCCATTCATCACTGATGGGTTTGGTTCTGAGCCCTCGGAACGGAGTCGACCTTTTTACCAAGCTCATGCCAGCCAAAGCAACTCTCAAGCTAAGTCTACCCAAAATGCTCTTCTCCCTGTTACCTCAGATCTCGTTTGCCACACAGCTGTAAAGCCACATTTCAGCCGATCTCTCAGCTAAGTGAAACTTTTTTTGATATTTGTGTGAAAAACTTTGGATATCTTCAGATTTTATTAAGAGATTAGTTTTTCTAGTGTCTTTTCTTCTGTCTGCCCTTGTTTTTTCCTCTCTACCCATATTTACCATAGGTACACTTTCAAGTACCATTGTTGGTACGGCCTTTCCTTCCTTGCCCTTGTGGTATTTCTTCAATAACATAGTTGGTATTGTTTAACCTATTAGCTTACTTTTATTCAGGTGTTTCCCTTATTTTCTCTATCATACCAGTGTATTGTTATATTTGTGACATTTTTGAACGGAGTTGACTTTGATTATAGTTGGAGTATACATTTGGCCTGTGGTGTTTTTTCTCTATTAAGATGTTGGATAAGAAGGGTACTTCAGGTTTTAAGCATTGTACTTCATGTAAGGGCAAGTTACCTAACAGTGATTTTCATGATGACTGCCTATACTGTTTGGGGTGTCCCACCTTTCATTGCAGCCTCCATGTGACATTTGTCAGAGTTTCAGTCAATGCACTCTTAATGAGTGCAAAAATAAACTCATTCTGAAAGGGTTACTCAAGTCTCTCTTCTCAGAGTCCATTTCTGCGACGGAGGTCTCAACCCTTCCTTCTGAGGGCAAAAAGAGATTCCACTCTATTCCATCTTCACCTTCGGGTGATCAGAGCAAGCCTAGGAAATCAAAGGTCCCAAAGTTATCTTCGGATCATAAATCAGCCTCCTCGGCTCTGTCTTCTTTGACTCCGACCATCTCAAAACCTTCGATACCGGCACCTGTTTTGGCACCGGTCCTGCCTCCGGCACCGATCATAGACCTTACTACACCTGTTTTGACTTTGGCATCTGTGGCCACTTTGGCTCAGGGCCTACCTTTGACTATGCCATTAGTTTCCATTTTGGAACCTATCGTTTCGGCTCTGAGTCCCACTTCAGCACTGAGCATTGTACCGACCTCACTGGATTTGACCCCTTTACTTCCGGTCTTGAAACTAGAGACTTCAGTGCCAGCAGACCTTGCACCACAGACCCAATACTCTCCCTCTGTAGATCCATTTCTGGGCCAAGCGTATAGCCCCTTCATCGAACGTCCTGACTCCCCGTCCAGAGTATCCACTAAATCCACCAGGAGCCTTTCTGAACACAAAGTGGTGCATCTTATAGACCAGCTGTGGTTAGCCATGGGGATTCCCTCACTTTCTAAGACCCATCCACCTGCAGGACTTGGGTTGCCTTTTCCACGGACTCCATCTTACACTCCTCTTTTGACCATCTCAGTTCCGAAGCCTTCTGCTCCAACATCCTTCTTCGAACCCAGCACCTACAGTACATCTCACTCTGGCTCCAAGTTTGTCCCTTTGGTCTTTGGTTCTCTCTGAAATGGTTCTTACTCAATCTGGGGTTTGGGGGACAGGCTCGTCAGTCAGGGGTATGGAGCATTCTACTCGGTTCCATCCTCGGTGCCGATAGCCATGTCCACACCGATCCTGCTTGAGGCTCCATCCATGGGGGCAGGTTCATCAGAGCAGCATGTGACCCAGGTCCCGAGGTTGTCCTTCTCGGATCTGGGCTCCCATCCCTCTTCTGGTGGGCCTACCTTCTGCGCGATGGAGAGGGCTCTTGCTTCTGGCAGCACGCCGATGTCTTTGCCCCAATTTTCACCCCCTGAGCTACAGCTGTCACAGACAACCCCCCCAGGACACCAGGCAGAGAAGTCACAGGACATCCCTATTCAGGGTACCTGCTCTTTGAGTCCTCCTCAGAGACCCCCACTGAGGAGCCCTCTCGAAGACAGACGTGCAAGAGGAAGCACATGGACTCACCCGAGGAGTCCTTAATTGAAGACATGGATTATGATGCTGGTGAAGGGTCCCCACGGTCATCTCCTGATGATGTCTCCTTCAGAGACATCCTGAAAATATTAAAGCAGAGAGGTGACTGGAAGCCCTCCAAGCCTTCATCTGAGGAGTCCGTGTTCCTGCAGTCTTTTCATGCCCGGCCTTCTACCTCTTGGGTGACCCCGCCTGCTGAAAATCTCATCCAGCTCATTGTGCAGCATGCTTGGAAGAACCCTGATTCCATTGAGGAGTTCGCTCAGAGACCAGACAGAATTCTTTACCCTGCCGAGGAGAACCCACATTGGTCCAAAGGGCTACCAGTTGATGCTATGGTGGTGGCGGTGGCCATGAAAAAGGACTTGGCTTGGGAAAGTCCTACTGTCCACCCACCAAACAGGGAGTTCCGGGTAGTGGACTGACTTGGGAAGCATGATTTTGCATCAGGGACCTTTGCCATACATTCCCTGAATTATTTGGCACATTGTACAAGGCTCCAGAGGGACTCTGAACTCTCTTGGATGCTTGCAGGACAGTTGTCTGATGAGGTGAGGGACAAAGTGGCCTCGCAGCTCACAAACCTGGAATCAGTATCCAACTCGTCCATGAGGTTGCTGTCATATGCAACTGAAGGGGGCGGCTAGTGCAGCGGGTTTGGGCATTGTTATGAGGCGTCATGCCTGGATGCGTATTTGTGACCTCGCGGACCCCTTCAAGTCTTCCTTTCTGAATCCTCCCATCGGAGCTTCATCCCTTTTTGACTCCAAAGTGAAGGACATGCTAGCCAGGTGCGAGCAAGATGGAAAGACCCTGTCTGTCATAGGCCTACAGTTTTCCAACCCTCAACGTACCTTCTCCGGGAATAAGAGGAGTGGAAAGATGTGACATAAGAAATATTAGGGTCCCTTCCGTGCCACACATGGCGATGATACTCCCAGAGGAAGAGGGGGTAACAATTCTGGAAGACAATCAGAGCTCCAGGGAGTCCTTCTCTGGACAGCCTTACCAGCACTCCTGAGGAGCAGCCTGATTGCTTACCTCTGGAAGCAGTCAGGGGTCGTTTCTCTCTGCACCAAGCTGCCTGGCAATCCATCACCACTGATCATTGGGTGCAGAGCATTATCACTAGAGGTTACACCATTCCCCTTTCTTGTCAGCCAAATTTCCCAAGAAAACTTCCTGATGTTCTATCCACTTAAAGGGAAGAAGCAGCTTCAGAGATTATAAAGCTGTCTCAAAAAAGAGCAGTTGCGGCTGCTGACTTCAAAATAAAGGGGGGCTGCAGGAGATAGCTGAATGGGTGGGGCCACTGTGAAGGGGTGTGGCCAACTAGAAAGGGGTGGAGATATGCTCAAAACCACAACAACTGGAATTTCAATTAAATACGCTGCCCTGGGTGCCAAACTGTCATTACAAGAGTCCAATCAAGACAAAATGAAGTGCAGAAGAAAAAATATTTCAGTGCATTGGCTACATGACAGCTTACTTAATATCTAGATGGAAACGCAAAGGTTGTGAGGCATGAAAAAATAAATTACTTTTTAAATACTTTACTGGAATGCCAGTCAAAATAAAATATAAAAAAAAAAACAAGCAGCACTCAACTCAAACCACTTCTCCTTGCACTGCAGTTCTAATTATAATTTATATTCAGCTTTATAAAATTACCGAGTAACATGCAGAAAGTGGCAATCTCTGTGATACCCCCACTTGTAAAAATGCTTCTTATCCAAAAAAGACCTGCTGCCTGACAACAACTATCTACTTGTTTCATGGGGAAGACATGATCAAAGTAAAAAATGAACAGCAAAGAAACAAGCTCAAGATAAATTGCTTAAAGGATTACTGCAGAAATTATGGACCACACACAACAGACTGGCAGTTTAGTTTATGGGTAAAGCCTGCAAAGATGACTGCAAGTCTCCAACAGATGTAATGAGCTTCTGAAAATACTGTAATCCTGTCCTTTATTACAAATACTGTCATATGCATTTCATTAACTAGGGCTTATATGTTATCTAGTTATGTAAATATTCTCTGCATGGCAACAACAAAAAGGCTTTCAATGTTGGTAATTATTTAACAGTATGCTTATTAAAGCTTACTTGCATCTTACAATCTTCGACAATCTTACCTGATGGTCATTAAAGTATTGCTACTTAAACACAGAGCAACAGGGCACTGTGACAGCATGCATTTTCTGAATAATAAGAAGCATAAATCAACAGTATAAAAATGTGACAGAAAACCAGAACATTCTGGAAAATGAAGGACAGATGAAAAGCCACTGTTGTACTTGTGTCTACCTTGGATGGGGGAGTACTCTGCACATTTACACTGCATAACTGCTCCTTGCCTTGCTTGGACACATCCAGAGTCACTACATGGGGGAGTGGGGTGAAACAAGTATGTCACAATTTGAAATGTCTCTGGCTGACGGTGATGGCTCTGAAACTTATACCTTTCAACCTCAAGCAAGAAATCTGGACAAAGCCATACACAGAAGTGGGACACAGGCCCAAATATAAGGACAATTTTTAAATATTGCTCTTATAAACTTAGAAAGTTAATAGAATAGTAGTAGGTCTTGCATTAGTACGAATTTTCTGAAGGGTATGAAATCTGAAACTCAAATGTCTGCCATTATTTTCTAACTTCAGTCTTTAATGATTTGCCACTTATTTGCCAGAAAACCACAATTTTATGAAAAACGGACCGAAAATGTGATGCAAAAATATAAAATTGCCACACAATATAGCTGGGAACCTGTCAAAGAAGGGACACCTTTTTAATATTAGTACTGTTAACTTGAGCAGCTGACAAAATAAGAGAATCTACATGCACTTCTGAAATAAAAGTAATCTATATCTCTGATCATTACAGTTATTTATAATTGTAAACCCAACGCAGACAGTATGTTGACCAAGACAGACACTGTCTCAGCCCATTGTCTGTCATCTGCATCAGTGAACTGATCCAAGGTGTCCCCAATGCTGCAGAGGCAGTCACGGATGTCAGACTGTGCTGCATCCATAACCCTAAGCATATGCCTGGTGTTCCATTTAGAACGTGCCTGTGCCTCCACGATGGCCCAAAACATGTGTTGAGTGACACATGATGTGACACCTGCAACAGGTGGTGGACTGACAGCAGTCCTACTATGGCGCCCCTGTCAATCTGCCTGTGTGGGACCTTGCCAGCTCCCTGGCTGTGGCCAGTGTCTATACTCACTGAAGCCATAGTTGCCACACTGGCCTGTTCAATGTCTCCACCCTCTGACTGTCCAATATTTGAGGCCTGTGCACACTGGGTATTTGTGGGTATACTGACTGTGTGCAGTGACAATGGGGGCAGAAGAGGGATGTCAACCTCTGAGACAGATTCAGCCCTCAACAACACCACCTGTGCCTCACTGTGGCCACCATCATCATCAGAGTCTGAAGAGACACTAATATCACATTGTGTGTCCGAGAGACCCCAACCTCCCTGGTCACCCGTAGAAACCAAGACAAAAGCAGTACATTATTACCTGCACAATTATGTATGGAAAATCCACAAAGGGTCGTAATAATGAAGATTCATAACTGCATTACCAGTCTCACATCTTCTCATCTCCGCTTTCATGCACAACAGACTTCTTCACAACAAAATACACATTCAATTCAAGGCCTTTTTAACAATCACGTCAAGTAAATCACATGAAACCTGACCAGTACAATTTACCTTTTAGGTATGCGATATGACACTATACCCAATAAAACAGCACATAAAACCCAGTAGACCTATCTTAAAAAATATATACAAATACAAGTTTGAATGCCTAAGGTATGTAGCATCAACCTTTCATTTTTTAAAAGGCACGTTGGATTAATTACCTCATGTACACCAGGAGGCTTATTCGCTCTGAACTAAAACTGCAAAAGTGTTTCTGCTCATTTAACTACACTCCTGTGATTACCACTCTAGAAACTTAGATAAATGTTCCAGACCAGAACATACAAACATTCTATTCTGTTTACACACAACATTAAGTGTACATAGGGAATTATCCTGGCCCTTAACAAAAAAAAAAAAAATATATATATATATATATATATATATATATATATATATATATATATATACACACACCATAACAAAACAGTGTCAAGCTTACCAGGAGCAGGAACACAGTCTTGGACCACTCCAGATAGACCTGTAAAAAGGTGAGGGTGAGGTAATTTCAGTACCACCACATGTTGCCGCACAACAAGGTAATACCTGCATACATCTCACATGTACAGTAGCTACTGTGTTGATTGATGTATTGCTGACATTCTGAGTATGAGTGTACAACTGAGCTAACCCCCCCCCCCCACAGCACATAGACCTGACACCCACGTAAAGGTATGTACAGCCTGACAGAATGACTACTACAGTATTACAATGGTGACCACAGTAAACTTAACTGCATGCTCCTCTGCTTTGGATACTGTGGCACCCACCTCCATGATGTATGGTGTGAGGGATGCCTGGGAGCTGTTGTGTGTCCTTTAGGAATTCCCCAATGGCCATCAGTGATTGTTCCATTGCAGGCCCTCCACTGGTGATGGCATGATCCCTGGCTCCATCAGTTTCCCATCATCGTGCGGCATTCACCATGTCTGTAGCGTGATGTCGAACCTGCTCATATGTCCTGTCCTGGTGGCCACTGTCATTCACATCCCAGACAAGGTCTGCCCACAATGCAGCCCACTGTTCCTTGTTATGCCTCCCCCTGGATAGAAGGATGTGATAATGCTGCCATAGTCCTTGAAGTATTAGTTCATTCTTTACATCTGAGAAGGGGGCATGGCATCTATGATACATTAGTCCTGAAAGACACCAAAAGGAAACACATTACAGGACAGGATCAAATAAATGGATGTCCACTTTGTACAGATACAGCAAGAACAAAATGGTCAGCACTATCCACTGTTTGCTCACACATGTCATACCCCACAGTGTGACAATATAGTACATGTGTGGATACAGCCGAGATAGTATCATTACTGAGGTAGTTCCCTGTGTGATATGAGAGATTCTGCTGTATGACCATATACCCAACACGCTGGTCCACTGTGGTATGAAATCTAAAATCCAGGATCCGCAAGTATGGCAGGTACAATGGCCAAACAATGTAACTCAAAAGCAGAAGACGGCCAGCACCAAATAGTGAAACAAAATATATTTATTGTGACAGCTCCAAAATGGCGGTGTATATATACACCACCAGACTAGAATCAGACCAGTTTCGACATCAAAGTGCCTTCATCAGTGAAATTAACAAATGAATGCTCAGAAGCATTAAATAGATAATCAATACATAATGCCACTTCCTATTGTCTATTCATAATTGCTCATTAAGGCCAGGTTTGAACAATCTCCCAAGCCTAATGATCCAACTTCTTTCCTTATTGTTTAGAATGGAATGCCAACCCATTTTAGTCATCCTACTTCCCTGTACGTGATCAGTAATAAACTTGAACTGTGCTGTAACATGATGAATAGTATGTTTATAAAGGGAGCTAGACATTCTTTTATTTCTAATGTCACTAAGGTACTCTGAAATACAAATCGGATGATAAGCTTTCTGAATTTTTGACCTCCGAACATTTATTTTCCTTCCGTCATGGCCCAACATTAGGGTCACATTTTAGTCACTGTAAACATAGTATGGAAGTTACTCAGCAACAGGCTACCTTATTTGGAGATTAACTAATTGGTTGTACACCTTGTGGTCATTGTTCTTCTTGCAGTCATGTACTTAAGTCCAAAGAATTTACGAGTGCAAATACCCCCAAGGTTTGTGATACAACTTTTTTTGGAAATTGCAGCACAGATTGCCTTGTATATCTAATCAGTTGTTACTGTTCTGCTGTTTATGTAGGCCAAACCTCTAGGTCATTTCAAACTCTAGTCTGATGGTGTATATATACACAACCATTTTGGTGCTGTCACAATAAATATATTTTTGTTTCACTATTTGGTGCTGCCTGTTTTTTGTTTTTCCACTGTGGTGTGTTCCCTAAGACCAGCCATACAATAATATGTCATAAGACCAGTGCCAGAAAATAGCAGTGTGCTATTACAACCACTATATAGGGACAGTCCAGCAACACCAGTGTGCCACAATGATAAAAGACTATGCAACCCTGATATAGCGTACATCCCCTGTATGTGTAGGACAGTAGGGTATCAATGACATGTCATTATTACAGGTCTAAAACAGGCTTACTGCTGTAATTCCTATTCCCTATACCTCTGTCCTCCCATCTGCATCCTGTTATACACAAAAAACAGATCTGATATCGTTAATCCTCGTTCATTCCTTACACATGGGTATCGGTTCCGAGCTCGGAACCGAGCAAGCCATTTTCCAAGCTCGCGTCAGCTTCAAACTCTCGAGCTAAACTCTTACCCACAATCCCCCTCTCCCTGTTACCTCAGATTTCATTTGCCGCATTGCCATCCAGTCGTGTGAAGCTACTTCTCTTGAGCTAAGTACTGTCAATTGTTTTTTAATTGCTTTACAAATTACTTTTCTGTCAGAAAAGTTGATATTTTATTGTCTCTTGCCCTATCGCATCTAGCGTTCATAATTTCCTCAGGTTTTTTCTGTCCTTTACTTACCCTTTTTATCGTGAGGTAATTTTCTCCATACCATCGTTGGTAATCCTTTTCCCTTTTTCTTTCATACCTTCGGGTACTCTCTTGTACCATTGTTGGTACTTTTCTATTTGTTAATATGGCAGATAAAAAGGGTAGTCCGGGGTTTAAGCGTTGTTCTGATTGTGGACACACACTGCCTACTTCTGATGCACACTCTTTATGTGTTTATTGTGTGGGAGCTTTCCATTTATCTGTTGAACCACCTTGTACTATTTGTGAGAACTTTTCTAATAGAACTTTGTTAGAAAGGAAAAACAAGCTGATACTGAAGGGACTTCTAAAATTTCCCTTTTAAGAGGCTATTTCTGGGTCAGAGGTCTCAACCCCTCCTAAAGCCCATAAGAAAATGGATGTTTCTACTAAGGCTAAATCCTTGCCTTCGTCCCCGGCTGGGGACTCTCACCAACCAAAACCTAAAAAGGCTAAAATTTCGGCTCCGGAGCTCTCTCAGTCAGCCCCAGTGCTTTCGGTGCCCAGACCTTCGTCACCGAGGCCTTCGGCTCCATTAGTGATTTAGGCTCCGTCCTCTCCTGCAGCCTTCTAGATATCGGCACCGAGGGGCTCCTTGTTTCAGACCATTACCACTGTATCGGCACTGACCATTCAGTCAGCGCAGACCTTGACCGTGTCGGCTCCGAGATCTTCCTCGGAACCTAAGCCTTTATTGTTGACTCCGGTTTTGTCAGTTCCAGCTTCGGCATCGATGATCCCAAATACACCTTATTTATTCTCCTCCTTCATTGCCTTTGAAGTCCATGGATGTAGTACAGTCTTCCCCTTCTGTGGTTCCCTTTCTGAATCACACTAAGGAACCGCAGTTGCCTTCATGGCAGGGAAGTTTTGCAATGACCCAGGGTGTCAGCTGTGACACACATAGCTTGCTGCTCCACAGCCATCCAGGGACTCCGAGTCGGCAGGCTGAGCCACTTAGGGAAGGAGTGTCCCCTGTCCTAAACATGCACTCCTCTTCGGGTGGACCAGCCGTCCAACTGATGGAGAAGGCTTTTGCTGTTGCTGGCGATACCGGACTGTCTATATCTCCGACCTCCTCTGGTACACTGGTTTCACAAGTCGCACCTAGTGAACACCGGGTGCAAGGGCCTCAGGATATATTCCCTCAGGAAGCTCCTTTTCCGTTGTCTTCTGCAGCTTCTCCCGCTGAGGAGGTCCACTGGAAAAGTTCATGTAAGAGGAAGCACATGGACTCCACAGAGGAGTCCCTCACCGAAGACACAGATTTCGATGAGGGGGAAGGATCCCCTCGGTCACCCTCTGAGGTATCCTTTAGTGATATCCTCAAAATCCTGAAACAGAAAGGTGACTGGCAGCCCTGTAATCCGACCCCTGACGAATCTGTGTTCCCACAGGCCTTTCACACTCTCCCCCCTGCCTCCTGGGTTACTCCATCTGCCGATGAACTTGTCAAGTTCATCGTGCAGCATGCTTGGAAGGCCTCTGATATGGTTGAAGTTATTCCCTGGAGGCCAGATAAGATCTTGTCCCCTCCTGCTTCGGATCCCCATTGATCCAAAGGTCTTCCTGTAGATGCTTTGGTGGTGGCGGCAGCAACACAAAAGGATCTGGCAGAAGAAGAAAGCCAGACTGTCCATCCGCCTAACAAGAGAGTCCCGGGCCCTGGACAGAATAGAGAAGCGCACCTTTGCTTCAGTGACCTTTGCTATCAGGTCCCTGAATTATATGGCACATTTTACCAGGCTTCAAAGGGATCTGGTTTCTGAGCTCTCTGAAACCTTGGCTGGTGCAGTGTCTGATGAGGTCCATGACAAAGTGGCCTCTAAGCTGGCCACCATTGAGGCTATATCTAACTCCTCTATGAGATTGATATCTCACGCATCAGAAGGAGCAGCTAGAGCGGCGGGTTCAGCTGCGGCCTTGAGACGACACGCCTGGATGCGCTTGTGCAACTTCGTGGAACCTTTTAAGTGTTCCTTTCTTAATGCCCCCATCGAGCCCTCCTCGCTGTTTGGGCCCAAAGTTAAAAGGACACTGGCCAGATGTGAACAGGACTGTAAGACCCTTTCTGCCATAGGTGTGCGTTATTCTTCACCTCAACGTGCTTTCTCCCGAAACCAAAAGAGTGGGAAGATATTGTTCAAAAAATCTCAAGGTCCTTTCCGTGACACACAGGCCGAGTTCTCCCCCAGAGGCAGAGGGGGAAACTCACAGGGAAGACACTCCTTTCGGGGCAGAGGGAGACCGTGTAACCAGGGTTCCAGGGATTCTTTCCCTGGTCAATCCTACCAGCGCTCCGGAAGAGCGGCCGAACTCCTTTCCTCTGGATGTGGTTGGGGGACGTTTCTCCTTGTACTCTTCTGCCTGGCTAACCATCACCACCGATTCTTGGGTACAAAGGATCATAACCAGAGGTTATCACATCCCCTTCGATCTTTGTCCCGTCCCTTCAACAAATCTTCCTGACGTTCCACCCAGTCAAAGGGAAGAAGCAGCACTAGAGATAGAAAAGCTGCTAAGAAAAAGAGTCATCCAAGTAGTCCCTCCAGAGCAGATAGGATTCGGATTCTACTCAAGACTATTTTTGGTGCCAGAGAAAACCGGGGACTGGAGACCAATTTTGGATCTCAGTGTATTGAACAAGTTTGTGAGAGTACAAAAATTCCAGATGGTCACTATACAGTCTATCCTCCCATTTTTGGAAAAAGATGATTGGATGTGCTCTATAGATCTTCAAGATGTGTACTACCACATAAAGGTGGATAGGCCAACAAGATGATTTCTGCACTTCCGTGCGGGAGCCAGTCACTACCATTCGGAGTACTGCCCTTCGGACTCTCTACAACCCCCAGAGTGTTCACAAAGTGCATGGCAGTTGTCACAGCTCACTTGCGACTTCAAGGATTCCGGGTGTTTCCATACCTAGACGACTGGCTCATTTCCGCCTCCACCAGACATCTACTGGAAAAAGCCCTGGCATACTCTCTCCTCACTGCTCAAAGGCTAGGCATCACCATAAACTGGCAGAAATCCAATCTTACCCCATCTCAATCGACAGAATTCATACGGGTTATCTTGGACACAAAAAACTGCAGAGCTGCTATTCCAGAGCACAGAATTTTAAGGCTAAAGCAACAACTAATTCCAATCCTTTCAAAGGAAAAATCCACGGCTCACTTGGTTCTACAGCAGTTGGGTTCCATGGCCGCCTCCATCACCAATGTTCCCCTGACCAGGTTTCACATGAGGCTTCCACAATGGCTACTGCTCACCCAATGGTATCCTTTTCAGCATCCACTTTCAGTCATGATTCGAGTAACCCACAGGTGCAAACAGGATTTAAATTGGTGGATGACACACAATCTCTCACAATGGTCTTGCCCCTTTCTCCCCCAGCAACTCAAGGCCACAGTGACCAGAGACACCTCCCTGATGGGGGTCTATGTCAGGGACAGACAGTCCAAGGCACTTGGTCCCAACTGGAGGCCCATCTGCATATAAATGTTCTAGAGCTGAGGATGGTGCTTCTGGCGTTGTAAGCATTCCATCCCCTGCTGCCATCTGGGACAATTGCGATTCAATCAGACAGCATGGCAGTGGTCTGGTACATCAACAAACAAGGTGGAACCAAATCTTACCCCCTTTGTCGAGAAGCCATGAGGATATGACAATGGGCGATGGCTACCAACCGTTTTCTTCTAGCAACGTACATTCCCGGAAGTTCAAATGTGATAGCAGACAGACTCAGCAGGTGCATTCTTCAACCTCACGAGTGGTCCCTGAATCCCTTTATAGTGGCGGAGATCTTCCACCGCTGGGGCCATCCTTGCAGTGACCTCTTTCATCCCTGACCAACTACAAATGCAGCAACTACTTCGCCCTGATTCCTCATCCGGGACAGTCACCCAGGGACGCTCTAGTTCACGATTGGCCCTTGGGTCTTCTCTATGCATTTCCGCCCTTTCCTCTCATTCCCCAGTTTCTGAAGAAAGCCCAATGGTTGAAGAGCAAGGTAATCCTCATAGCACCATATTGGCCACAACAGATTTGGTTCCCATTCCTTTGGCCTCACCTACTAGATCGAACATGGATTCTCCATCCAATCCCGGAGTTGATCTCACACCCACAGAACCTGATTCATCCCAACCTGAACAGCCTGAAGCTAATGGCTTGGCTACTCCAATTCCCTTGATTGCCAGGCAGAATGATCTCTCTTTACCAGTACGTGATATTCTCATTGCTTCTCATAAGTCTTCCACTAGAATTACTTATCTGAGCAAGTGGAAAAGATTTACCTGTTGGCTGAAAGATAAACAAGTAGACCCCTTTTCAGCACCAGTGTCGATAATACTAGACTATCTGGCCAACCTGTTTCAATCAGGTCTATCGGCCTCTACCATTAGAGTTCATTTGGCTGCAATTTTTAATTTTCATGAGGGTGTCCAAGATTCCTGTCTTATGTCCCATAAATTGTGCAAGACCTTCATAAAAGGTGTGAATCATCTGAAGCCACCTTTTAGAGAACCTATTCAACCATGGGATTTATCATTAGTTCTACAAGCTCTGACAATGGCACCTTTTGAACCAGCCTCTTCTTGCGACATCAAGTATTTGTCATGGAAAACCTTGTTTTTGGTCACTATTACTTCTGCCAGATGTATTTCTGAACTTCAAGCTTTATGTATCAAGAGTCCATACTTGATTTTTTATAGAGATAGAGTGTCTCTGAGAACTAATCCATCATTTCTACCTAAAGTGATCTCTGAAATGTCCATTAACCAAGCCATTGAATTGCCAATTTTCTTTCCCAACCATTCAAACAGAGGAGAGTATTGCCTACATACCCTAGATATAGACAGGCAAATCCGTTTTTACTTAAACAGGACTAAACCCTTTCGTAAATCTAACCAGTTATTTTTGGCTTTTTCTGGATCTAGATTAGGATCGGCTGCTGCTAAGGTCACATTAGCTAGATGGTTGAAGGACTGTGTGATCTTTATTTACACACAACATAATATCTCGTTGCCTACTACCATGAAAGCTCAATCAACAAGGTCGGTGGCAACTTCTGCTGCCTTCCATGCCAGAGCTTCTTTACATGACATCTGTGCAGCTGCAACTTGGGCTGCGCCTCATACCTTCATCAATCATTACAACTTGGATTTGGCCTCCAGGGGAAGAGCATCTTTCGGTTCTATGGTGCTCAGGAATGTCCTTCCATGAGAGCCTCCCAGGAATAGAGGTAGCTGGGAACTCTGTCCCATGTGTAAATAATGAACGAGCTTTAACAATATCAGATAAAGAAATTATGTCTTACCATAATGTTCCATCTGTTTTGTTGATCCTCATTCAGTCATTACGACCCTCCCTCCTTCCCCCTCCTGTGGTTTCTAGTGGATCTCACCATCCAGTTCTCTTAGGTTATTTGACCAAAGGTAGCCGCTACCTTTTTTAACTTGCAAACTCAATCTGAGGTAACAGGGAGAGGGGGATTGCGGGTAAGAGTTTAGCTCGAGAGTTTGAAGCTGACACAAGCTAAAATGGCCGGCTCGGTTCCGAGCTCGGAACCGATACCCATGCGTAATGACTGAACGAGGATCAACAATACAGATGGAACATTATGGTAAGACATAACTTCTTTTTACATACCTAGTGGAGTGCAGTACTCCTCTGTTGAAATGTGCATCTGGTAATGTTTCTCAAATGCGTGCTTTGTGTGAGAAAGTCTCATGCAGAATGTTTCCCCATAGGCAGCTGCTTGTATTTTTAAAATGCTTCTCATTAGCAGGTAATTCCCTCTAAACCAATATGTGGCTTTGATATGCTAATTGCAGCCTAAACAGCTGAATTCCACTATCATTAGCCAATTGCATGCAACCACTGTGGAATATATAAAGCCTTCATGTACACCAGGGACCCTTTTTTAGCTGTTAAGATGGACATTACTGGGGTGAGGAGACTACACGATCGCAGATGGTAGGTCTGTAGCAGAAACCTTTCCATACAGCTGTGTGTACCACAGGCTGCAGCTGCTGCTGCAGGTAATAGACAAGAGGCTGAGGGTGTGAACACTTTGGAGGACAACAAGCTGTAGGTGTACGTGTGTCAGCTGTGTCAGCCTTGTTGTAGAGGCAGAGACAGGGTGAGGGTAACCATTACACTCCAATTAAGGCAAGTGTGTATGGTATGTATGTTAGGCAACTGTGTCACTAACAGAGTACTAGGTGACATATAGTTATGCTATATGGATATGTGAAGTGTGCCCCTACCTGCAGGCCTGTGACATCCAGCAATGAAAAGCAGTTATTTCATGTGCAGCTCTTGTTGTGGATAAAGAGTGCATGAGTAATTCATTAGTTGCTGCCTTCAGAATAATGTAATTGAAATGCAACACAAGACTGTATTTGAACCCAGGACTGTGTGTGGCAAAATGTACTATATGCAAGGAATTTAACAGACTGAGCTACTGAGTCACTACTACTGCAACTCTGTTTGCAAGATATATGTGCACACATACAGGTTGTGACAAACATTTTTTACATTCATCAGTATGTGCTTGGTTTTATATGGATGTATTTCTGCACAAGGGTCCCAGATGTACATGTACTTTGCCATTGATACCTTAGCAGGTCTCTTTCTTCATGTTGTTGATAAAAGGGCACATGTACCTGCTATCACAGGCCTCGCTTACAGTGGATATAAAAAAGTGTACACACCCCTGTTAAAATGCCAGGTTTTATGATATAAAAAAAATGAGACTATAATAAATCATTTAAAAACTTTTTCCACCATTAATGTGACCTGTAACCTGTACAGTTCAATTGAAAAACAAACAAATCTGTTAGGGGAAAAAATATAAAAAATAAAAAACGTACAATAAGCTGGTTGCAGAAGTGTGCACACCCTTAAACTAATACTTTGTTGAAGCAGCTTTTGATTTAATTACAACATTCACTCTTCTTGGTAGGGGTCTATCAGCATGGCACATCTTGACTTGGCAATATTTGCCCACTCTTCCTTGCAAAAGTGCTCCAACTCTGTCAGATTGTGAGGGTATCTCTTATGTACAGCCCTCTTCAGGTCACCCCACAGATTTTCTATTGGATTTAGGTCTGGGGTCTGGCTGGGCCATTCCAAAACTTTAATTTTCTTCTGTTGAAGCCATTCTTTTGTTAATCTGGATGTATGCTTGGGGTCATTGTCGGGATGAAAGGTGAAATTCCTCTTCATCATCAGCTTTCTAGCAGATGCCTGAAGGTTTTGGGCCAAAAGTGACTGGTATTTGGAACTGTTCATAATTCCCTACACCTTGACTAAAGCCCCAGTTTCAGCTAAAGAAAAGCAACCCCAAAGCATGATACTGCCACCACCATGCTTTACCGTGGATATGGTGTTCTTTTGGTGATGCAAAGTGTTGTTTTTATGCCAAACATACCTTTTGGAATTGTGGCCAAAAAGTTCAACCTTGGTCTCATCAGACCATAACACATTTTCCCACATGCTTTTGGGAGATTTGATATATTGTTTTACAAATTTTAGCCGGGCCTGGATGTTTTTCTGTGTAAGAAAAGGCTTCCTCCTTGCAATCCTACCCCATAGCCCAGACATATGGAGAATACGGGAGATTGTTGTCACATGTAGTACACGACCAGTACTTGCCAGAAATTCCTGCAGCTCCTTCAATGTTACTGTAGGTCTCTTGGCAACCTCCCTGACCAGTTTTGGTCTTGTCTTTTCATCAATTTTGGAGGGGCGTCCAGTTCTTTGCAATGGCACTGTTTTCCCATATTTTCTCCACTTTTTGATGACTGTCTTCACTGTGTTCCATGATATATCCAATGCTGTGTTAATTTTTTGTACCTTTCTCCTGACTGATACCTTTCAACAATGAGATTCTTGTGATGCTTTCTAAGCTCTCTGTGAACCATAACTTTTGCTGTAGCAGGCAACTGAGTAAATGTCAAGAAAATCCTACTAGGACAGCTGAACTTTATTTGGGGTTAATCAGAGTCTCTTTAATTGATGGCAGGTGTGTACCCAAGAAGACTGAATGCTGTAATTAAAACAAAAAGTGCTTCAACAAAGTATTATTTTAAGGGTGTGCACACTTATGCAACCAGCTTATTGTACATTTTTTATTTTTTATATTTTTTCCCCTAACAGATTTATTTGTTTTTCAATTGAATTGTACAGGTTATAGGTCACATTAAAGGTGAGAAAAGTTTTGAAATAATTTATTGTGGTCTCATTTTTTTATATCACAAAAACCTGGCATTTTAACATGAGTGTGTACACTTTTTATATCCACTGTACATCCATAATCACGTCTTTGGCTGTCTAGTGGTATACTATTGCACTAGAGTCCAAGGTACACTCCCACTTTTTCCATTACATTGTATTCCAGTTTGTGTGGTGCAGCATGGCGTGCAGGTCCACTGAAACATGCCTAATGACTGTAATTGTCGATTGTTATATTTTGTTTAAACCACTTGTTTTAATTTAGAGTTGTGTGACGTGACAGGTTAATTCAGTGTACTGCAGTTGTGATGCTCTCGGGTTTGATACATGGCAGAGGTGCTTATTTTGTACATGTGTCTTAGGATGTGATAGCCACATAGTCATTATAGTTCTATTTAGCTGAGTTAAGTGAAGCTGCTCAATGTGGTATGTCGCTCAGCACCGCACTAAAAAATATAAAGAAAAGAAAACAGGGATGATAGCAAAGTGGTGAAATGAGGGCAAGCAGGGGAAAACATAGTGAAAAGCAGGTAAGGATGTAAGGGACGTGTGTAGGAAAGAACCATAGCTATCCATTTGTTGTACAGCAACAACCATGTACCTTAACAGAATTTGTACATGACTTTGAACTCTCCAACCCAGAGAGAGGGGTGAGGACAACATAACTGCATTGTCAAGCCAAATGGAATGAATTACGTGTCCATTACACATATGTGTGAAATGCAGAGCTATGTATGGGATGGTATTGTTTTGGGACTGGTGCCCATTTTTTTTCAAGGTGAGAGTGGAATGTTGGGGAGGGGACATTGGTGCATGTGGGGGGGTTGGGTAGGTGAGGATGCATTTGCAACAAACAAGACAGCAGACAGGGGCAGTTTGTGACACATGATGGGGGGTAAACACCTTGGACAGGGAGGGTGCTGTTGAATCCAAGTCCCATGTACCTCCAGGTGGCAGGAGAGTGACTCACATCCCCACCCATGCGAATATCAACACTGCTCCTTCACTGCCCCAGGGATGGCTGTGCTGGAGGCTGGGCAGCAGGGCGAGGCTGCCCTACCAGGTTGGCCAGCATGCCCTCAATCTGGCATAGGTGGCAGTCATAGCCAAGGTGGACTGTCCTGCATACTAAGACTGGCAACTCCACCTGGGTGACAACTCCCCCTCTGCCACCTCCCCAGAGGGGGGCCCATCCCCATTCTGTGGGGGGTACTACCCAGCGACACAGGTAGTGCAGGGACAGCAGAGGGGGCACCACCAGTTTAGGTCCCCAATATGCTAGGACCCAGTGCCACGGCCGGTTGAGGTAAGGTAAGGAGATCAGCTGGAACCAGCCTACCTTAACATGCTGTGGTAAATGAGGTATAGCAATAAGTTACAGTTAGTAATAACTAAACCATTGTTAGTAATAACCAAACCATTGTTAGTATTAACAGAATCGTATTTATTCATCCAAATGCATATTAATGTATATTATGTGCAACACAACATTTACCAGATATGTTAATATTGCATCATAATAAAACATAGCAATAATCAACCACATTTTCCAAAATATAGTTAGTTTAACAAAATATGTTATTATTAAATCATAATAAAACAACAATAAACAACCACAGTTTTCCAAAATATAGTTAGCTTAAAACAAATGGTAATATTAAATCATAATAATAAATAACAGTAATAAATGAAAATAAGGGGTGGGGAGAGAGAGAGAGAGACATTCCATAGGTTCATAGCTTCATAGATTAGTACTAGGCTAATTGCCCTTGTGGGCCATTTTAAGCCTAGCCAGTTACCCCATATGAGAATCAAACCCTGCACCTTGTGTCTGCAAGGTAAACACCTTAACCATTATGCCAATCTCCCACCCTTTGCTGACATTGCAGATTATATCCATGAAAACACTGATAATAAATACTCTACAGGTGTGTAGTGTCAAGTTTTGAGTACAGTGACTAGTATTCTCCTATAGCTGATGTAGCACGTACATATCTCTCAAGCTGTTAGTATGGGTCAGTATGAGCCAAGCAATAACAAATGCAGGTACACTAATAAACAGAACAGTTTCACATAATGTGGACTTGTATAACTACTCAGGTGTTCTGTAAATGGATTTGGTAATACATTGCATTCCAGGTAATAATTTATTTGCTAATCATGTGACAGGCGGAAAAATAAAAATTGATAAAATAGAAAAGGACAGAAAACTGTGATACAAGAATATAAAGAAACAACATTATTTTGTTAAACAGTGGGAAAAGTTAGCAGAAGATAAAAACACAAAACTATAAAAATAAGAAATGTAATAAAAAATAATGCCAAGACATTTTGTGGAGACTGGTAATAGAAAAATTCCCAGTAAAAGAGAATATGCCTTATAAAAAGAAAAGTGAAAGAATACCCCCAAGATTTAATAAAATCGGTGTGGGCACCATGTAGAGCATATACAGAATGTATCCATGTATACAGCCACGGTTCTCCCTCGGCAGCACGCCATGCATATTAATGATAGTGCTCTGTTGAGGGAGAGCTGAGGAACATGGATATTGAATCAGTATAGGGAGAGGTGTAGCAGCTAACGGTGGTTGCAGATGTGTTTCAGGCTCCCTGGAATTCTTCCCGCCACTGTAGTAATGTTGTGAAGTGTGTCAAATGTGTAATATGTAATTTTTATGATGTTTTATGTTTTTATCGAAAATTTTTTTAACTGCAGTTTGCGCGGCGCAGAGTGCAGCAATGCCAAGCTGCACTCACATATAGACAGCTGACACCTGCCAGACATCTAAAAATAGAAACTGGATGTAATTAATTATCATAATTACATTTATAGTTTTTTTAATTGCCGTTTGCACGGCGCACAGCACAGCAGAGTTGAGTGGAGCTCATACATACATAACCGACACTTCTCGGACATCTAAAAATAGAAATCGGATATATTTCATTATTTATTTCCAGGTTTGTTTATGAGTGTTTGTGTGGCACATAAATAGATAAAAAGAGAAGTGTGTATGTGTATATACCTATATATACATTTTATTTTAAATGTTTGGATGGTGAATGTTTTTATTGCAACATATTATGCATTTTATGGTTTATAATGAGAGTGTTATTTATCTTTTATACAGTTTTCTATACCTTTTTAAAAAAGAACTATCCAGCTGTTGAATAATTTATGAAATTCTAATTGATGAATGTAACTTATTGGGGGGTTGTCTTTTACTATTTTAAAAAAAGGACTGTTGACTGTGTGTTTTATCTTGAAAAGGTCTCTGAATGAACAGAGACAAAAGCACTTGATTTATTGCTGATTTAGTGCTGCTATTCAACTATTTTATTAACATATTTCATCATTTTATTTTTCCGCAAATAAAGTGCTCTTAGAGATAAAACAATAACAATACCAATAACAGTAAGTAAAATGTTATTCAGCAGGATTATGTTGTCAAAACCATTGTAGTAGAGCTGTATGCACTGATTGTCTATGTTAAGGTTGCTGCAGCCAAGTGTAATGCTGTAATAGCTGTAGCCTGCAAATCTAATGGCCTGGAAACTGTATTGCTTAATTCATAGCACTGTCCAAGGCTGTCTCCAGGCCAGTATCATTCACATAATGCTCTCTCTTCCTCAAGCATCAGGTAATAAAGGTATATGGGTGAGGTAGCCCAGTCCATGGGCAGATATTGTGTGTGGACTTCACAGATATTTCAAACCAATAACTATAAAATGTGTTCACTAACATTGTTGATTCTAAAATAAAGTTGTTTTAATATATGCAGTGTGGTTGTATTCCATGCATGTGTATTCTACTGTCACTGCAGTCTAGTATAAAACTAATAGTACTAGAATGCCAGAGGAATGTCCTGTAACTTGTATTACTCAGTTCATAGTAAAGTTCCAGGTGATTTCCAGGCAAGTATCAGTCACTTAATAGTCAGCAGCAACTCAGTAGCTCAGTCTCTTAAAAGCTTTGTATGCAGTATACTTTGCCACACAACAGCCCTGGGTGCGAATCCAATGGTATGTGGCACTACATTTTCAGTATCAGTCATGTAATGCTCACATTTTCTCACTCACCAGAAACACAAAAATATATGGGTGAGGTAGCCCATATTATGAGCAGATATTGTGTTTAGATTTCACAGAATGTTAACATCAATACCAAGAATGTGTTCATCAGCATTGTTGATTCATAAATAAAGCTGTGTAATCCCAGTATGGCTGTATCCCTGCATGTCTGTACTAGGTTGCTACAGTCAATTATTACATTATTTATAGATGCCCCCTGCACTCACAGCTATTGAGTTCTACTCCCATGCCTGTCAAAGAAGGCATGACAGTTGTCTAGTTTACTTATTGTACACAAATATGCCTCTCAAGTGTCACGATTTCTTGTAATGTAATCAAAACTGCCTAAACATTATTTTTTGATAACATTTCATTTCTTCATTTTTACATTATTTTTCTCTTTTATTATTTATTATCATCTCCCCAAAATTTCCATACATATATTTAAATATTCTTACCACCAAACTTTCTTCTTTTTCATTTATCTATTTTAACACTTTATACAAATTTAGAGAAGCCAAGTATACCACTGCATTAACTAACTCTAAACCATCTTCATCTTTATTTTCATACAAAATTCCTCTTTTTACTTTATTCAGTCTTGATGCAAATATGAATGAAAAAAATGTTTGTAACAATTCTTTTGCCAGTATCATTGGTAGCATTAATATACTTGATAGATATGCTACTTTTCCCATTAAGACCTATATTTATCAGGTAAACCTTTTTTCTAAATGATAGTCTCTATGTTTTCCAAAACAAGTAATTTCATTTTATCTCTTCTGTTATTGTATCCCATTACATCTTACTTACATTTTATTACCAAATTTTAAACCTTAGACAGAAATTTCATTAATTGTAAATCATATTCCTCCCATCTTAGCCATGCCTCCTGTTCTTTTACTTTTGTGTTTGTATAGTATCATCCCTGTTGTTTCCAACCATAAATTTAAATAACATATTCCTTCTTTTATCCACAACTTGTTTTTTTTTTTTTTGGCAATTACTATAATGTTATCTACCTAAGTAAATAAGACTGGGATTCTTAAGCCTCCAGGTGTTACATAATCTGCTTTCTTCATTTTATTATTTATTTTACAGACAATTACATTCATAGTTAAAACAAAGAATATATGACTCATTGGACACCCCTGTGTCATATCCCTCCTCATTCGTACCTCTTTACTTAACCAACCATTTACCAACATTTTTACTTTATTATTTCTATAGGCAGACATACATACTTTCCTAATTGTCTCACTTATATTGCATGCTTTCATTATGGCCCATAAGATTACATATTCCATTGTATCAAATGCCTTATTAAGATCTCCTTTCACAAGCTTAGCTTTTTCTCTATTGATAATATCATTTACAATCTCTCTTATTATTAATAATTCTTGACACCCTTCCCTTTTATTCTATGCATACTATATGCCATAATACTTTCATCTTTGTTTGAAATCTTTTTGTAATATTTTCATAAAAATCATATAATCATTATTGTTCAGTACTGTCAGTTTCCATTTTTTTCATTATTTTTTCTTTTTTACTTTCAGATAAAGTTAAATATTCCACTACATAATTCTTTGTACATAAAACCTTTATTTAGCCATTCATTCAAAATCTTTAAAACATATTATTTTGCCATTCTAAGTTTTTTTACATTTCATATCCCATTCCATTTGCCTCTGCAACATAACCTATATGTACTTATCTTAATACTTTATCTAATTCATATAAAGAAATCAGCTTTTCAAATTCCTTATTTTCTTGTTCTGAAAACATTTTTACCACTCCTTTTATTTTTTATTTTTTATTTTCTCCTTCAAAAAATTGTTGTACATATTCTGCAACAATAGTCGTAATTTGCTCCTGAGTTCTTTGTATTTCTCCTTTTATATTTTTTATTTCCATCATTATGATATTATCTTACCTTACTAGTCTACATAAATATGCACAAACTTCTCTTTTTCTTTGGAAAATATTTTTGTTTGAATAATAGCTCTTTAATTTTCTGTTGATTTTTATTATACATTTATTTTTCTTTATCAAAATATTCTCTATCATTATTTTCTAAATGTTCCAATACATCTTTATGTGCTGTTTTATACTTTTCCTTATCTGCTTTTCTTACATGTAATCATTGTAAATTTATATTTAATTCTTAAAATTCATCCACCATTCAGACCAATCTTTATAGAATGTTCTAATCGTAATACAATCTCTCCATAACTGCATTATTAATCTTTTCTTCTTCTGTAACCCACATTTTCTTCATTTAACCCTTTTTTTATTCCTTTGCCTATTTTTATATAATAAAACACAAAACACTGCCTTTGGAGCACCAGTAGCAGAAAAAAGTAGTCCATAGGGGTAGGTTGTAATGAAGTTCAATGTGTTTGAATGATAGCACTAAACTGTTGTGTTTTACTTGCTGTGATTTATTAAAGAATTTGGGACTACACCTACGGACTACTTATTTCTGCTACTGGTGTTCTGAAGGCAGTGTTTTGTGTTTTTTGTGTTTTAGTGGTACTTGGTTCTGCTTTTCTGCTGCTTTTTGTTTTTAATATTTTTATATATTCCTTATTTTCCTCTGTCTCTGTCATTATTGCTAAATGATCTGAAAAAAACTGTTTCAGTTGAGTCTCTATCCCCTATGATTAGTTCTTTTAATATTATAAAATTCCATTCTGTGGGTACCCCTTCTATAAGTCCATGAAATTTATCCCAGAGTATTAATTTACCACATCTCACAACTTCTAATAGTTTTCTTATATAATTTCCTTTATTTTTATTCTTAGTACTTAAGTCACAATTAAAGTCTCCTGTCGCTATAATATCCATATTTACCACTATATAATTTAGAATTTGATGAAATAAACTTTCTGTTTCTTTCAAGTAACATCGGTATATAAAGCTATAATTCTATATACTTGTTCTTCCCATTTTAAATTCATGATAGTTAATCTTCACATTGTTGCTAAAGTTATACCTAATATTTTACTGTATTTCTACAAAGAATTCCTATTTCAAAACATCTATCATTTCCCAGATTCCAAATTATCTTCCCTGTAATCTTTCTGTTTGTAATTTTTCTTCATTTGATAAGAATCTTGTATCTTCTAGTAAGTACATTTGCATCTGTATCACATTTATTGCACCATTCCAATACCCCTATACTTCTTGGTATATTTTTAATTCATATTCTGTGAAAGTATCCTAAAGTTATTACTTTTTCTTTTTGTTAACTTTCTAGAGATTAAAATTATATTTCATTTCTCTCCCATTTCCTTTAATTTTTCTTTTATGCTTATTCCATTAAATTTTCTTTTTCTATCTTTTACCCTTTTGCAAATTGAATTCTTTTTTCCTTCTACTTCCCAGTTTATATCGTCATCATCAGTTATTTCAGAATCTTCCTCCATTTATTCTTTCTTTTCTCTTTCTTTATCTTCTGTATTTAACCTTACTTCTATTTCTGCCACTTCTACCATTTCTTATTTTTTCTTTTTTTCTTCTCTTTCATCATTGTCAGTCTTACAATCCATCCATAAATGCCTAACTTTGTTATATTTATAACATTTCAGCTCTCGTTTTTTGCACAATGACCTAGTTCCCTACAAATGTAACATTTCTTTTTATCATAATTATTTATCAAATGTCCATCTTTTTCACAAAAGAAACATGTTTTGGGTTGTCCCCAATATTTTACTATACCCTTATTTCCTTCAACATTTATCGCGGCTGGAATATATAATTTTGTCCTTTTCTATTTTTAACACAGTATTACATTCCCACCCACCTATCCATAAAACCCTTTTATCATAAACTTTTACAATATCTGATACTTCTTTACATAAACATTTCAAATGTCCTTTTAACGTCTCTCTTTCTACTTCCATTCAAAATTGTACCTGAATCTTCTTTTTTTGTTTCTTTGGTAAAGTGTTTTTATTGCATATATGTTCCATGGATTACAGTCTTTCATTTTTCATATTCTCCAAGAAAATTTACCATTGCTTAAGCAGTCTCAAATATAATGTCACAAAATGTCTCTTTGCTTATAAGAATTAAATCTCTTACCTCTTGGGCCTTTACACTGAAAGGAACCATTAAGTTCCCCCAAACTTCATACATACCCAATTTTTGTTCTTCTTTATTTTGTATTCTCATCACATACTTCTACTTCACATTTGCTTTTTGGTTCTTTTCTATTATTTCCCTGGCACCTTTCTTCACATTTTCTGCATATGACATCCTTTCTGCTCCACCATATTATTTCAAGATTGATTCTGCTTCTTCTTCTTTTCATATTTTATCAGTGATATCACCCCATGAAGCATCTCTTTCATCTTCTGGCTTCCTCTACATCAACATTTTCTTTACTATATCATCCCGCAACCCTCCAACCGGAGGGCGGTGATCACATAACACTTGCTCATCAGTTCCTCTTTTTCCGTTTCAGCAAAGAGGAATTGCTTAAAAACAACCCCTGAATCCACCATATCTCTGTTAGAAATCTCTGCAGCACTAGTGTTCACCTCCATGTCTTCTGCCATTCTCTCCACATCACACTCCATGCCTTCTGGCATTCTCTCAACATCACACTCCATTTTCTCAGCCACCACTGCTCTAGGAATGGGGCATGCATGCTGTCTAATTACCTGCAGGGTTCTGAGCAGGGGAAGCTCCCCAGTGCCCTTGCAAACTTTTTTCTAGTAGTTTAAATACAACCTTGAGTCTTCCCTGAAAAGAGGTGACTAGCTAAGTGGGACTAACCCTTTCAACAGAGGATAACTAAATAAATGAGTAAAAATCTCCTAAGCCGCAGACACTTCTGCAATTAAATCAAAATAAAAGTTAAAAACAATAAAATAAATCACAATTTTTACCCTACAAAACAATTAAAAAATTCTGTTACTTTTTGGAGCTCCATCAAAAAACTTTTATTACCCAGATAGGCACATAGACAATACTTAACTCCCACTTCATTGTTGTCATAAAACCACTACTTAACATAGACACTAACAATTCACCAAAGCTTAGTATTAAAGTCAGTGCTAACTAGAACACTGTCCTAACTTCAGTCATTAAAAAGCACCTCCAAAAATGAAAACCAGCCATCCAAGCTTTGATAACCTTCCTGCTAATACCTAAAAATTGTAGATAATGCCATTTCCAACCTCATCTTAATACTTGTTAACAGATCCATCCAACCGTCTTATGTATCGTCCCTATGGAAGAAATTATACGTTTTAATACAGCACAAAGTGGGAAACACAACTGATTTTTCCAAATATAAACCCATAGCCCCCCTGTGACAAAGAGACATACTGCTAGCACAGCTGTCTGGAATTTTGTAAATAATTATATGCCATTTGTGAATATCAACATGATTTATATAAGATGCTTGTGTTACAACTGTATTAGAACTGTATGTCATGTATATATATCAAACTGGTCTGTACAGACGTGTTAAAAATGTATTTTATAAAATGCTTGTGCTTAAAATGTAACCACAGTGTGCCCTGCTGGAGGAGAACAGAACTGCTCATGCAGTATTGAACTGTTTAAATGTATGTATTTTAACAGTGGAAACTGGAATACAGGAGGTTAACTTCAGAAAAATAGCTCAAATTAAATTACTTTATAGGCTAGGCCAGATACATAATGTCTGTGCTGAAAAGCTTCCTGTATTGCCCTTAGAGTGGAATAATTACTAGTCTTAAAATGTGGAGGACTGTAATTGTTTTATGACTTCCAGCATCTGCCAAAGATCTGAGGTCTTTGTATTTTCACAGGTTGATGCTAAATACTGGTAGCTTCTAGCAGTGTGTGGGGGGGGGGGGTTCACCTGGGATAGAGTCAGATGACTAAAAATTATGTCATTCTGCAAGCTATCCCAGCAGTAATATTTGAGATATTAATTTGAAAAGTCTCTTAGTGAGACATGGCATTCTGTATTCTGTCTTGGACCTGACAAGAACCATTCACCATATACATCTACCTTGCTCTGTAAGTAAGTTTCTAGGGTATAGTAACTCTCTTAGATATAGTCAGGAATATAGCAAAGCTTAGTTTAGATATTTTCTTTATTTATTTGAGACTGTTCTGCAATGTTGTTTTAAATATTTCCTGTGATTTTGAACTCTAATGTCACTGTGAATATATACCAAGTATTTTCTTGTTCTTTTATTATTTAATATTAAATATATTTAAACCTTTCATTGTGGCTGACCTGTCTAGAGATATTTAAGTTTTAAGAGTACTGGCATATTTATTTAGTGGCACTGTGTGGGCCACTCCTAATAGTATTGTTCTTGGTCAAACTGCCATTTGTATTAATATTAGCACAGTACGATTAGACACCCTTTGATAAGGGCCTTAAAGTAGCTGATAAGGATTTGGCTTGTGGCAGTGAAAACTACTTTATAGTCTGGGCAAAAGGGGGCATAGCTAGTAAACCTTTTCAGCCTTTCCTGTGTGTGTGTGTGTGTGTGTGTGTGTGTGTGTGTGTGTGTGTGTGTGTGTGTGTGTGTGTGTGTGGCTGAGATCTCAACTCTATAGCTGTGCCAGTGGGGAGTCTTACTGGGGATCTGGAGAAAGAGGTATGTGTGTGTGTGTGTGTGTGTGTGTGTGTGTGTGTGTGTGTGTGTGTGTGTGTGTGTGTGTGTGTGTGTGTGTGTGTGTGTGTGTACCTGTTATCCTCCCAGTGTATGTCCCCCCACTGGTGCCAGTGGTGAGGATTGAGGGTATCTGATTACTGGTCCAGTGCTGGGTCATCACACCCCCCATCAAAGATCTTAGAAAAATGTATCCATTCTCAACTCCTCAACTTTATTCTTATCAATAACTTCCTATCACCCACTTAGCATGCTTTTAGAGCAAAGCACAGTACCACTACTGTACTATGAGATTTCTCTAACTGTGTTAATCATAGCCACAATACAGGTAATATTGCATTTGCTCATATGTTGGACCTATCTAAAGCCTTTAATACTTTATGTCATGATAAATTCTTCCATCAGCTAGTCTCCCTTGATCTGTCTTACTCCAGTGTCTCCTGGTAACTTAGCTACATGTCTGACAGATCCCAAGCAGTTAAGCTTGATTTAGCCACACCTCTAACAACATTGTTCAATCTCGACCTCCATACAGGTTTTGTACCAAGTGAATGAAGAATAGCTACAGTAATTCCTCTGCATAAGGGAGGACCTTCCACAGACCCTGGCAATTACAGACACATAAGTCTGACCAGCCTCATATGAAAAGACATAGAAAGACTTACCATGGAATTAATTAATCAGTCAGGACATAGGTAACCTCCAAACACTGGTTCCATCTCAGTTTAGATTGATCAAGGGCAGGCCATGCTTACTCAACCTGGGGGATTTTTTTGAAAAGGTCACCAAAGCAGTGGATGAAGGCATAACAGTTCAGACTGCATAACTCTACCTGGCCAAAGCTTTTGACACAACTTCCCACTCAGTCATAGTAGAAAAGCTAAATAAACTGGGAATAAACCCCTGTGTTACCCACTGGATTACAGATAGGATTCTGATAATCAAAAACAGGGAAAGTTACATCCACAAAGAGACCAGTCACCAATGGAGTCCTCTTGGGTTTTATGCTGGGACCTCTCCTGCTTGGGATCTACTTTTCTGAAGTAAGAGCCAATAGCAAAGGGCTCCAGCTGACTAAGTTTGCAGATGGCTGGAAGCTAGGAGTGGTCACTGAATCCCCAAATGACTTAGCAGCAGGAAGGTTTGTCTCAAATAAGTAACTGGTGTCAAAATCATGGTCTGAAACTAAATGCCAAAAATGCATTATTGTATCCTTTGGGAAATCATCTACCCCAGGAAACTACCATATTGACAATATGCCCCTAAGAGTTGACCCAGTTTTTCTGGATTTGGGAACCTATATGGCTGTGACCTAACTTTTGACCAACACTTGTCTGTTATTGTTAGAATGTCTTTCTATATTGTACATCTTATAAAAAAAGGATTGTGTCTGGATCTAGGGATGTCATTATTCCCCTTTACTAATCTCTCATTAGGTCAGTCATTGAATATAAGGCATCCTTTGGCATGTGCAGACATGTGCAACAACTGGAATACCCACAGAGATACAAGGCCTAAACAGCATGCCCTACATGGACTGGACTGCTAAGAGGTAACCTGTGTCTGGCATACAAGGCATTCTGTGTCCCATTACTGATGGATTTACTGCACGTCAGCAAGTTAAATTGCATCAGGAATACTCAATCTGGGGATCTAAACCTCTTCTGTAATATCAACAGAATATTTTAGAGGGTCAGATGTATTTCCCAGAAGATACTTCTGCTGTGGAACAAACTCCCATCCACATAAAACAAAGGTCATTCTTGCCCATTTTCAAGTGGAACTTAGATCTATGGATGGGAACAGAAATTTACCCCAGGAGTGCACCCTGTACTACTAATGGACATATGCAGCTCCTAGATGCTTTATCTCATACACAGGTCCCCTCGAATTGTCTGTGGTATGATCCCAGGTATTCTCATTAGGGGTAATATAAAAATATCAACCATGGGATGGGTAAGGCACATCTATAACCAAATGGGAATAGGCTGTTTCGAGCCCAAAACGGGATATTGGCTAGGCTTAAAATGTCCCGCAAGGGCAGCTAGCCTCGTACTTATCTATGAACCTATAAATGTCAATCTAACATCTCAGCTTTTTTATCAGTTTTTGCTGGTATTCTGTAAAGCTCCATACTGCAACTACTCCTGTTCAATGTTGCGGGGCACGATCAGCCAATGCAGATCTCTGTTTAATGCAATACCAGCTTTTAAAAGCCAGTATTGCAATTGCAGTCAAACCTGAGCACTGTAACACTGTGTGTGGTGTAAACTGTAGCAACTGTTTGTTACATAGTAGCAAGCAGTTTATTACAGATTAAAAGTAAAAAAATATATATATGTTATTATTTTATTTTTGCTAAAACCTGAGTGCTGTAGCTCTGTATATGCAGAGTATATCAGCAGCATCACTAAGGTGGGACGAGAGGGGCACCTGCTCTGGGTGCAGAGTGTTCTGGGGTGTGATCAGCTGATCTAGATCTCTCTTTAATGCATTACTAGCTTTTAAAAGCTGTATTGCGTTTGCAATCAAACCTGAGCACTATAACGCTCTAAGTGTAGTCTAAACTGTAGTAAATGCTTGCTAGATTTATAGCAAGCAGTTTGCTACAGTTTAAAAAGAAGAATTTTTTTGTTAACTGAATCATGAGCGCTATAGTGCTCTGTGCAAGCAAGATATAAACTTTATCAGTAGCGTAGCTTGGATGGGGTGAGAGGGGGACCTGTCCTGGGTGCAATCAACCAATCTCAATCTCTCTGTAATGCAATGCTTTAAAAGCCAGTATTACATTTGCGGTCAAACCAGTGCACTGTAGTGCCCTGTGTGTGGTCTAAAGCAGTTTGCTACATTTAACAGGTTCCAGCTGTGCTTTTCTAAATATTTACAAACAACATCCATACCTCAGCCCCACATGCCTCTGTCATTCAGTATGTAGACGATTCTACAGTAATATGTGCTGTTTCTACTGTACAGGAACTACAATCACTAACACTAGAGTCCTTCTTAGTAGTTGGAACATGGCTAACAAACTCCCACCTGATTCTGATCCCCAATAAAACCAAGCTCATGCTGTTGCATCTAACTAAAACTACCATACCCCTCCCCTTATTCAACATTGTATCAACAAACAATACCATCATCTCACCCTCACCTCACACCAAACTTCTGGGCATTGAAATAGACAACAACATGAGATTTAACATCCACATATACCAAACCATAAAAAAGTACACCAAAAACTAGGTGCAGTACATAGGAACAAGCCCTATCTTACAAAAAACACAAAATATACAATATCTCAACTCTGCTCTATGCATTACCCATATTCACTAATCTAAGAAAATCCAAGCTAGAAAAACTAGGGTCATGTTATAACAAAATTGCCAGATTCGCTACAAACTC
This sequence comes from Protopterus annectens, assembly GCF_019279795.1. Taxonomy (NCBI): domain Eukaryota; kingdom Metazoa; phylum Chordata; order Ceratodontiformes; family Protopteridae; genus Protopterus; species Protopterus annectens. Next base: position 1,246,445,092 of record NC_056746.1, read on the forward strand.
ACCCTTTAGGTCACACCACTGTACAGTACTCAAGCAATTCAACTGGTTAGAATTTCCTCAACTCCTACTATATAACCAACTAACCATGGCCCAGAATCTACCAGAGAAAACACCAGCCCTGAAAAACCTACTACAGCCATAGTCCAGTGCCAGAACTCTAAGCTCTAGTAATAAAACCGTAATAAAGATAACCACAGCCAAGAACCATGTTGGAGAATCCCTCTTCTCAAACTATGTAGCTAAAAATTGGAATATACTACCTCCTAACATAACATCCACCACAGCCTTATCTCAGGTCAAATAAATGCTAAAAGCTGACTTAACCAAAACATGGTTATGCCCACATACTGCTCCTGACTACACTGTCTTTTCCCTAGCTGATTCTACTACTACTTCTATGCTGACTTTAACTATCTGGAAAAACTAAATTTTTTCTAACTCTGATGATAAAGAAATACTGTTTGTTAAGAAAAATTACATACTGTTTGATGGTCTCTGTCTCACTCTAACAAATGTACCTGAATGTTTATATGCTATATTTCTGTTTTTCACTTGTATGTATTTTACCGTTATACAAAATGTACTGAAATGTTTAACTATGTATATTTTATGTGGAGCTTTTCTCTCTGGGTCTCTGCTGAAAAAGGACCTGTGTCCATTCGGACTTTCCCGGTAATCAAATGTAAAATAAAATAAATAATAAAATTAAAACAAAGAATATATATATATTTTTTTAACTGAAATATGAGTACTGTAGTGCTCTGTGCAGGCAGACTATAAAATGTAGCAACTGTTTGCTACAGTTTAATCAAAGAAAGTTTTTTTTTTTAACTTAAATATGTTGAAGGAGGGTTGAGGACAGGGCACAAAAATGGGATTTGAGTGGCTAGGGCAGGTGGAAGGTGGGGCATGTCATGGATTTGTCTACTTGGTTGGTGTACCAGTAGAAGCAACATACATTTTTTTATCTCTTCAGTGGAAGAGGTTGGGGTTGGGGCATAGCACTAACTTTAATAAGCCAATCAGTTATAATGTAGCCAGTGACTGCCTTATTAAATTGTTTTTTTTTTTTTTTTTTTTTTGTGTTCTTCATAGGTTCATAGTACTAACCCAGGGAGCTCGTTGAACCAGCTATGCTTCTGTTCCATTTAGCAGGTCCTAGTTTAGAAAATGCTCTCTCACCTACAGCATTTTTAAATGGAGGGTGTACTATAGTGAAACCATTGTCCTGTATACTTCTGAGTACATAAGGATTATCTTGTAAATGGAGTTTCACTCTTAAAGGTGGACAGTGGTCACATTTTAGCAACTTGTAAATAAGAGCGTTTAGATGAAAAGTGGCTCTATGAAGCACTGAAAGCCATTTTGAATTTTTTAGCAAATTGTAATGGTGTATCTGGGGGTCGCTAATTGAATATCTGCACATTTTATTCTTAGCAGTCTATTCTGTGAGTATTGTGGGCTGACTGTATAATGAGAAAAGGAAGGACATATTCAAATGTGGACATTAAAATATTTTTAGCAATGGGTGAAAGGACACAAACTGATCTTGTATCAGTTTTAATTCAGCAAGGACTTTATCAGTTACAAAATCTGTGTGTGCGTGTGGCAAAAGGAAGGGTAGGCTCGAGTATTAGGTTCAAGTATTAGGCCTGGTTACCTCTGTTCGTTGACATTCGGTATTCTGTTCCTATTAAGATCTGTTAAGAGAATAGGAGGAATGGTGGATAATTTCTTGGCAAAGACCACGACATTGGTTTTCTGTGGGTTAATTAATAGTTTGCTAGTAGGAGATCAGGTGCATAACTAAATTAAATTGTCTTTTAACTGGGTTTGCAGCTCAAAGTGGCTAGTGCTGATTGTAGGAGGAGCATATCATCTGCATACATTATTAATTTAAGATTTGGCAATTCTAAGGGTGATCATTAACAGAGAGAGAGAAGAGAAGAGAACAAAACCCATCCCAGACCATTGTGGTACAACTGTGTTAAGTTTATTTATTTGTATTTGTTTTTGGGGTAGAGCACCTACCTCCATGGGCCATTTTTAGACTCAGCCTGGGAGCCATATCTGATTACATGACTTGCTCAGGGTCAAGGAGTTAGGCAATGAAGGCTGAAGGAATCAAACCTTGCACCACTGGACCACAGGAAACAGCTTGTTAATCACTATTTCAACTACAACATCAGGTTACATGCCAGGTGAATGGACAGCCTCAACTGCCATCCCTCTTCATAAGGGCGGACCATAAACTGACCCTAGGAGCTATAGGCCCATCAGTCTGACAAGTCTAATATGCAATGTCATGGAACAAATTGTCATGGAAAAGATCAACAAGGACATTGGAAACCTACAGACACAGGATCCATCCCAGTCTGGCTTTAAGTGAAGTTCTTGCCTACTTAACCTGGTAGACTTCGGGGGATTATGGTGCATACTACCTACCATGATGTGGCCACGGTGTTTGATACATACTCAGGTATTGTTGATAAACTCTCAGAACTAGACATAAATCCATACATAACTCATCAGACTGTTGGATGGCAGATACACAGATAGGAGCAAAGTAGTCAGGATTGGTGAGAACACCTCCATCAAGTGATCAATCACCAGGGGAGTACCCCAGGGCTCTGTGTTGGACCTGCTCCTGTTTGGCATCTATTTCTTAGAAGTCAAGGCTAATGTCAAAGGCTACTGGCTCACCAAGTTTGCAAATGACTGCAAATTGGGAGCAATCATAGATTCCTACCATGACAGCAACATTCTACAAACTGGTCTAACATAAACAAATGACTGATGCAAAAGCCATGGATTAAAACTCAATCCAAAGAAATTCATTATAGCCCCGTTGGGAAATCATTCACCCAAGCTAGTTACTCCATCAATAAAACACCCCTAAAAGTTAACCCAATAGAGATCCGGGAAAATATGGAAGCAATAATGCCTGAGGGTGTGTGTTAATGTGTAATTAATGCCTGCCCAGGGATGTTGTGCGGCTCAACGCCATAGGTGGTGGGCTTGTATACCCCTGTAAGGGCATTAATTGCACATTGACACACACCCTGAAGGGCATTATTGCACTTAGAGAATAAGCCGTCTGTAAAATTGTTGTGTTTTGCTTATTTATATATTTTTTAATACTATATATTTTTTTATATAATTAGGATGTAAAATAGTTCCTCTGCCTAATGTTTCAAAGCTACTGTAGCATATGTAAATGGTGTTAGAGGAAGCATTTTATAGCCAAAAATATCTGTTTTTAAAAGTAACTAGATGTTTGCTTTAATTTTTGGTTCCTTACTGCTAAAATGGTTTCTTGCCAGTCATTGGGTATTGAGGTCACTAAATAACGACATACATTTGACTTTCTAACTTTATTTCCTTCAAAACATTCATGTTAACACAGATCCTGTTATTTAAATTACTTTTTGCATTTTTTAAATATAACATTTAAAATCGGTTCCTGTTTTGTTGCCTTTGCTCCCCCTTTATTTCAGACTTTATCCACATTTTTTGAGCCAAAAGGTTGAGAGGTAAGAAAACCTCTTATCCACTGCTGCTAGTGTTCCATCAATCTCACTGTCTGTCACTCTGTCACACAGACACCGCACCCCCCCACACCTGTACTTCAGAAAATGTGTGCTTACACAAGTCCAATTATTGCAGCAACTTTGTGATTTTTTTTAACAAGAATATGTTCCTGTTTTAAGCCTTTGTTCACCCTTTATTTTAAGTTTTATTCAGTTAACTAGGAGGTGAGAGATACACAAACCTCTTGAATGGTGCTGCTTCCAGTGTTGGATCACTCTCACTCTTCAATCTGTCTCTTTATCACTCACATACACTTCGCTTTCATGCATGCATTCACACACACAGACAGAAACATAACACACACACACACACACACACACACACACACACACACACACACACACACACACACACACACACTTTTTTCTGTTATATTTAGATTTTACACTAAGCACTGCTTAGTGAGTATTAAATAATGACTCAATCATTCTCACTTTCAATCATATGCACACATACACTCACACGCACAGACATAAACACACACACACACTTTTCCAGTTTTCTTTTTTTTAATATATTTTACTCTCGCTAAACAGCAGAAGTGCTGCTTAGTGAGTGTAAAATAATGGCGACCATTGTTTTTTTCAGTCCGAGCTCCACGGCAGCTTGATATGCTGCCATGAAGCGGCGGACTCATTTTTCAGCGGGCATTACTCGTACATTAATACCCTGCTGGAGAACATTCATTCTGCAATCAGGGTGCTGATGTACAGCTTTTCCATTTTCTAAACGTTGCAGAAGCGATAAACAAGACTAGTAAATCCAAAAATGTTCGACAGAAAGGACCGAAAACCAAAGCAGTGATTGAAAACTGGTAATTTATTTCACGACAACAGAACGAAAAATAACATCAAGCGCTTACGCTCGGTTAATACCGAGCTTTATCAAGAAGCTTTATCATTTTATCGTGAAATAAATTACCAGTTTTCAATCACTGCTTTGGTTTTCGGTCCTTTCTGTTGGACATTTTAGGATTTACTTTTCCATTTTCTAAGTAAACAGTAATTTGGCCTTTGATCAACACATGGCTAAGATAGTAAGAAAACCATTCTATGTTACACAACTCATAAGCAAAGCTATGGCATCCAGGTCGAAGAAAGTAATAGTACCACTCTACTCAACCTTTATAAGACCCCGTATTGAGTGCAATGCCCCCTTTGGCATGCACCTAACCAGGTAGTTGCAACAGTTGGAATACCCTGAAAGGTTCCTCACCAGTAGAATACAGGTTATGAATACCCTATCCTAGACAGATTGCCTTAAGGTCCGATCTCTATACTCAGTCTCTTACAAGTTACTGAGAGGTGATCTATGCCTAGCATATAAGGTATTCTCGTATCCAGCTCTGATGGATTTCTTGCACATAAGCAAGGCAAACAACAGCAGAAGCACTAGTTTGAAGGACCTGAACTTTGTGTGTGATGTAAATAGAACCTGCTGGAGGGATCAATATGTGTCTCAAAGGATCTGTGTGCGATGGAATAAGCTCCCCATCTACATGAAGCAGAATTCATCCCTGACCTTGTTCAGAAGAAATCTTTATCATTGGATGGGAAATTGCAAATTCGTCCCTGGTCTGTCCACCATGTCTTTGATGGACAGAGGTCGACGGTAAGTACATTAATCCTTGACTAACATACCCCCATCACACATAAACCTTATCTACTTCTATACTAACATAGCCCACTAGATAGGCATCCAAGGAACTCTGGGACAAAACTGGGTTGGGTTGCACTACTAGACTTATAAAGACTCTGGTGGTCATTAGACTAGTATGACCCAATGAACCTTTGGACCTATGAACAGCTCCTTAATCTCTAAGCCAATTGCCAGACAGCTGCCAGCAGAAGAGGATAAGACATTGCTATGTACTTGGAAAGTTCTGTCTTTTAGATAGTTGCGAAACCAGTAGGTAGTGTTTTCTCCAAAACTGAGACTTTTGAGTTTGTTGAAAAGAAGGGTACAGTTGGCCATTTCAAAAGCTCTTGTCATGTAAACAAAAAGACCTGAAATAAGTCCGTCACGCAGGTTGTAATAAATGGTATCAATGGCCATTACCAGTGCAGTAATGGTATCAAAGGCATTGCAAAAGCCATGCTGTGCCTTACATAACAGGCTATAGCTGTTAATGTGCTAAAGTGATGACTTGTTTATACAGTGGCACTGACAGACCTCAAAATAAATTAATGAGTAAATAGACAGATAAATGGATAGACGAATGAATAAATACAAAAGAGAACTGAGCTGATGTATGCTAACATATGCACCTGTTTTCTGTGCCATAACAAAATATGCAAAAGTTAATTAAAATTATCCATTTCTCTCTTTAAAGAAATATATTTTTAGCTTTAACGAAAAATAAAGTATGTTTTTTTAAAAGGAATGAGAGTAAGAGCATTTTGAAAGCAGAACAATTATGTGACGTAGTGACTTAATAGATGAGATTCATTTGTCCTAGATCAAGCTACAAACACTTATCTTCCTAACTAATAGAGTAACTGCTTTTTAAGTGACTGCTTTGTCTAAAGAGATGAGAAGTAAGGAAACATTACTATTAGCAGCATTAGTATTAGCATTTGTATTATTTTGATGCTTTGTGAATATATTGTTTTTCAGTTCTGAGTACTTTTGAAAAGAATACTTATTACTTGGTTTATTATGTACACCTGGACATTCATCTTTCTCTATCAACTGTCATTGTGTAAAGTGAAAACAAAACCAGTTTTGTTTTTAGTGAACTTCCAGCTAACTAATAATTTAAATGACACACAAGGAGCAACAGGACTAACAAGTTAGGCAGAGTAGAGAGTACATCTAACTTCTGCAATGCCCTCAAGGAGTTTCAAGGGGCTGACAGTTTTTATGACTTTGCAAATATTTTGTGGAAAGGGCTAATTAGATAGGTTGTTACAGATGCTGCCATTATAAAGGAGAACATGGTTAGAAAAAGAAAAACATATTTTATTGTATCTTTTTTTAAACACTTTTATTGAATTATCACTTGTGACATTAGCAAACGTACATTTATATAAATGTAATCAAATCATATTAATAAGTTTACATTTGCAAACATTATGCATCATATATATTGCTGTACATCCTACAGTCTAGGCAACATTACATATATTATTAACTTCCTGCCTTCTCATAAAACATATTCTGCATCCAAAACATTTTTCTGCATGTATCGTTCCCATACTTTACATTTTTTTCTTTGTAATTTACTCCTACCCTCTTTTAAAGATCATACCTCCTGTTATTGTATCTCTGTTACAATGTTCATTACTTCAAGTATAGTTGGGTTAGAATTTGATTACCATTTTTGGTAATTAATTTTTGGCAGCACCAAAATTAAACTTAAGAAGACTGTACCATGTCTAGATAACTCAGATCTGTAGCCCTGATCAAAAAGAAATTTCCTTAGTTACAATCAATTGCAAATCTAGTATTCCTGACAGAGTGCTCTGTTGGCAGTTTTTAAAGTCTGCCAAATCATTAGACTCCCACAACATATGTTCCCTGTTACCTCTTTCTTCCCCATCATTCCTCCATCATTTGTCATCTACCTGATGAAAAATAATTTGGAGTCTGCTTGGGGTATAAAAATATCTACACAAACACTTCCAGGAAAAAAATCTAAATCTTCTAGACTTTGTTGCTTATTTGATAGGCATACATACATATGCCCTCCCATTGTTTGTTTGTGAATTACATTTCAAATCTCTCTTCTCAGTCCTTTCTGACCTCTTCTGATTGATTCCTATACTTATCATGCAATATTTTATATGGCCTATTAATTACCCTTTTTTAAATAGCTTCTGTTCTAGTTTCAGTTAAAAACTTAATCAGTGCAGGTTGTTAATTTGAGATTACCCTAGCCCTTTCTCTATACTCAGTTATCAATCAGTGATAAGGAAGACAATCACTAACCTGCAATCCAAATGTCTTCTTGGCCTCTTCCCAATCTGTTACTTTTCCTTGTATAATTATTTGTTCCAAATGCCTTCATTCCTTTTCCAGCTACCTCCAGTAAATTCCAACCCCCTTGTCTATTCTCTGTACCCTTAATTGCAGACATCCCTATAGCCAGGATCTCCTTAGTATACTTTCTAATGCTTTATGAATATAATATTCTCTATGATTGTTGTTATTCTCCTTAAGGATCTGCATCCAAAATCCCATTTTTTTCCTTATTTTATGGCTTCCCCCGTGCTTCATCATCATCCCTTTCCACTTTGAACTGTAGCTTTCTGCTTGTGTTATGTATAAGTTCCTTAAGTGTATCACTCTAAAATATCCATTCAAATTAGGTAATCCTAAACCTCCTTGTTCTGTTGGGAGGATCAGCTTATCCAACTTGACTGTTGCCCTCTTCTCCTCCCAAAGAAAATCCTTCAATTCTTTATTAATAACTGTCCACAACTTCTCCTCTGGTTCATAAAATATGTCTAAGCTGTGTATAAAACTAAAAGGACTAAAAACATTTTCAATGCTTGTATCCTTCTAGCCATATCCATAGGCAAGAGCTTCTGTTTTCTCAATTTTTATATTATCTGTTGTTTAGTCTCTTCCCACATATCCTTAGCTGCCATAACCAAAAACCTTTTAATCCATACTCATAATTACTTAATTTTATCATGTCACCATAAATATGGATATTTATGGGCCTGTTCATGTGTGGGTGCATAGTTAATAGCTATAGCCTTTGTTTTGTCTTTGTTAATTTTATATCCCGGAAAAAAAAAGAACTATCTCAGAATACTTCAAAGACTGACATGCCCTTTTCTGGTTCCATCAGATACAAAACAATATCACCTGCAAATAAAGCCAACTTTCCTTGAATACCATACCAGTTATATCCTTGAATTTCTGAGTCCCCTTTTTTTATTTGCCAGTTGTTTTAAATATAAGCAAATAAGGTAGGGGGAAAAAGAACAACCTTTTCTGGTTCCTCTATTCAGATACAACTTATCATAGAGGACCCTTCCCACTTTGATTTTTGCCTCCCATCCCTCATATATCCTTCTATTTAACCTTACTGTTGTATCAGGAAATGCATGTTTCTATTGTCTTACTCAAAAAATCCCAACTTTCTCTGTTGCATGCTTTCTCTGCAACAACACTCACTAACAACAGTGGTATTTTCTTAAATTCTGCTTCTTTCTGGATCATCATAATTATATTAATGTTTGCCTCCCCTGCATAAAACCACATTGGTCCACATCTATCAAATTTGGCATGACAGTTGCCATTCTTTTAGCCATTATAGACATAACCACTTTATAGTCATGGTTTAGAATTGAAGTGGGCCTATATGAAGCTGGATAGGATAGGTCTTTGCTGTCTTTAGGTATTACAGCCACCACAGCTTTTTTTCAGGATGTTGGCACCTCCCTTCCTTTTTAAAATACTGTTCAACAAAACCTTGCAACTCTTTATCACTTTTGTCCCTCATAGCTTCCAAACTTCCACTGTTATTATCTCATCTCCTTCTATCATAACTGTTAGTTGCTGAGCCTCACCTACCTCTAACTTTGGCATATTTAGGTTTTCCATAAATATTTCCATTTGTGCTTTTTTTTCCCCAATGTCTACTTTATATAAATTTTCATAAACTTTCCAAAATCTCTATTATACCTCTACAGGTTGTTTTTCTTGTTATAGGCTCCCTAAGTTGGAAACAATACTTTATACATTCTGTTGCCTAAGTGGTTGTGCCAGACATTTTTGTGCTCTCGAGTTATCATCAAAGAACAGTTCATAGGTTCATACTAGGCTAACTGCCCTAGGGCATTTATAAGCCTAGCCAGAGTGTGTTTGGTTTTCACCACCCATTTTGAATTAATTTTGCTATGCCCTTTTTCGAGGTTAGTGTACTGTGCCTCTGTCTAACTGTGACATAGAAGTGATACCCGGGGTAAACCTACGATCTCCCATCCACTCATCAAGATTCCTCTTGAAGAGAGTCAATGAGGGACTCTGCCTAACCTGGACTGGGATTTTATTCCAGAGTGAAGGGAGCCTCTGAGTTATGAATCTGTCCCTCCAACATGTCCTATTTATTTCAGTGCTGAGGTTCAAGTCTCTCGAGCGCGTAGCTCGATGGGATTTGGATTTTCTGAGGTGCAGCATGTCCATTAATTCCGGGTTGGATATGGCTTTATACGTCAGGCACAGATCGCCTCTGAGCAGGTGGTATGCCACTGAGTAGAGCTGAAGTTTCTTTAACCGGGCAGCACATGGCATCTGTTTGAGCCCTTTGATCCTCTTGGTGAGGTACTTTCGGGGTCTTTCCAGTTGCTGCAGGTGTCTGGTAAGGTACATCCCAAAAGGGGCATTGTACTCAATTATGGGCCTGATGAGGGATGAGTAAAGAGGCACGATGACCTCCCTGATCTAGATGTGAATCCCTTCATGATTAGGTAGGCTATATAAAATGTTTTTCTAACCACTTTGGCCACGTGGTTGTCAAATGAGAGATTGCTATCAACTTGGGTCCCCAGGTCCCTAATTACTTCTTCTGTACTTAATGGATTACCACCTATGTGGTAATTTCTGGGCACTTTGTTTTTGCCAAAGGGGATGACTATACACTTTTTGACATTTAGCTTCAAGACATGGCTCTGCCACCAGTTGTCTGTTTCTATGAGGCCCTTTTGGAGGATGCTTGTGTCAGCTGGAGAGTCGATTATGGTGCCCAGTTTGCAGTCATCTGCGAACATGGTCAGCCACAGTCCTTCCATGTTGGCCTGTACCTCCGAGAAATATATACCAAACAAGAGAGGTCCCAGGACTGAGCCTTGTGGGACGCCACTTGTAACTGGTTTGGAGTCTGACATGGCTCCAGCAATTCTAACCATGTGGGTTCTGTCTTTGAGCCAGTTTGCAACCCATCTAGTGACATAGGGGTTTATATTTAAGTTGGTGAGCTTATCTATAATGCCTGAGTGGGGTATTGTATTGAAGGCTTTTGCAAGGTCCAGGTAGGCTGTGTGGACCACCTTCCCCTCGTCAATGGCCTTGGTGACTGGTTTAAAGAAATCGACCAGGTTTAAGAGGCAGGATCTGCCCTTAACAAAGCCAAACTGGGTAGGATCCAATGTCTGTAGGTCCCCAATATCTTTATTTATGAGGTCCATGATGATCCTTTCCATAGCTTTGCAGACCAAGCTAGTCAGGCTTATGGGGCGATAGTTTCCAGGATCCATTGAGGCACCACCTTTGTGGAGAGGGACCACTGTAGTTGTACGCCACTCTTTGGGTACATATCCTGCAGTAAGGCTGAGATTGAACAGTAGTTTTATGTTTGGGTTTAGCTCCTCTTGGAGTTCATGTAGGACACAGCCCGGGACACCATCTGGTCCCATTGATGCTGTGTTTTTTGCTTTGGAGATGGCGGCTCTTACCTGAGCATCTGAGATGTCAGGGGGGCAGCACTCTGCTGGGATAGATATTTGCCCTTTCGGTGGGGAGGGGGGGGGGAGAAGTTTGTGCTGAACCTGTCAGCCTGGATGTTGGCAATGTCTGTGGGTTCGATGTATTTTTTGTCATTTTGGACTAATTCTGAGCATATCTGGGAATCCCCCCCCAGGTTCGTAACATAACTAAAGAAAGCCTTGTGATTATCCTTAGTGTCCTGTGCAATTTTTCTCTCGAAGCTGGCCTTAGATGATTTTATGAGTGCCCGTAGTTTTTTGCTAATACTGATCAGAGATGCCTTCCCTTTTTGGGATTTTGCTCTCTCATGTAGTAGCTTCCTCCTTCTATTGTATAGTTTGTTTATAGCTGGGGTCCACCAGACAGGACATCTGCCTTTGGAGGATTGGGTCTTGGTTTTATTTGGGATTGCATGATCCATGTATTCCTGAAGGTGTTAATAGAATGCGTTTATAAAGGATTCTGAGGTCTGGGCCGTATTTTCCACAGGCTCGGAGGCTTTGAAGGATTCCACCTCGGTTTTGAGAAGTGTGAAATTTGCTTTAGAGACGTTTTTCACTGTGGCTTTCTGGGCAGGGGGTGGGGTCGGGATGTGAATATCCAGTGAGATTAGTTTATGGTCTGATCTTACCAGTGAGGGATACACTTCTAGTCTGGAGCATAGAGTCCCCATGTTGGTGATGATCAGGTCCAGTATGTTTTCCCCTCTTGTGGGAGTGGTAATAAGTTGTTCCATAGCATTCAAGTTTATAAATTCTAGGAACCTTTGGGCTAGGGTGTTGGAGCTAGAGTAATGCTCACAGTCTCTGTTTGGGTAGTTGAAGTTGCCCAATATAATGGTGTTTGGAGAGACCTTCATATTTTCCAGTGTTCTCAGGAAGGCCGAGTGGGGTTCCTGGGTTTGGGAGGGTGGTCTGTAGCAGGCTGTAAACTGGAAGGCAGTTTTACCCACTGTTAGTTGCACATGGATAGTCTCTGATGCTTTGTGCTGTGCCACCAACCTGGAGGTGTGGGTATCTTTGACGAATATTGATACTCCCCCTCCTTTTGTGGTTCGGTCCAAGTTTTGGGGCGAAAAGCATGGTATGAGGTATAACCTGGTAGTGCTGGGGTGCTCTCGAGCCTTGAACCAGGTTTCTGTTACTGCACAGATATCAATGTTCTCCATGCTAAGGAGAGTTTGAGTGCATGCATCTTGAGGTTTAGACTTCTGGCGTTGAGTAGCATTACTCTTAGTTTCTTATCCCTTGTGATACCTATGGAGATGGGTTTGTCTTTTGAGCCCTGCCTAAAAAAGGCACTATGGGGGAAGCAAGAGCCTTTGCCAATATCCGAAAGCCCAGGGGTGACAGGTGCAAGCCGTCCCTAGCGAAGCATCGTGGCTTGTCGAGCATGTCATCCCAGGCTGACAGGCACTGGATCCCCTTTGAATGACACCAATACTTAAGCCAATTGTTGAAATTGATCATCTTGTCTTCATATTGTGGCATCATTCTTGGTGAGAGTAAGATGCTACTCAAGGTCAGGGTCATACCGACCTGGGCTACATGTTCAGAGAGCTCCTCTATGTCTCTTTTCATGTAGTCCAGGGAGGTACGTCTCAGGTCATTCACACCAGCATGGACAATGACCGAGTCATATTTGTACTTGCCTTGGAGTGACCTGAGTGCTTGTGTTATGTGGCGGATCCTAGCGCCCGACAGGCAGCTCACCGTGACCTTCTCCTTGTTCAGCCTGGTGAGCGGGACGTCAGTGTGCCTGACGATAGAGTCACCTATTACAAGTGTATCAGGTGTGTTGTTTAGCCTTAAGGGCTGTGACTGTTTGGCACACTGGCTTTGTGAGCTATGTGTTGCATGTGTTTTGTTTTGGGGTAGCAGTTGCTTGGGTGTCTGCTTTGGAGGTCTCTGGTGCTTAGGCAGATTTTTATTTAGAGCCTCTGAGTATGTTTTTGTGCGTTTATGTGTTTGGTTTGCTGTCGTGGTAGGTCTATGTGAGACTGGAATTGTATTGAGTGTGGTTTCCTTCTCCTCCTGACTGGTTACGCCAGTACTAAGTTGAGAGAGCTTAGCCTCCAGTTTGGCTATATGGTTGCATCTCTCACATGTGTTGGAATTTGTTGGGAGGAGGAGAGGGTTGTCTGTGTACATGAGGCAGTTGTAACATTGCCTCAAGATTCCCAGATTCACCAGCTGGACCAGAGAGGAGATTGACAACTGACCTTTGGACATGCCAGAATAGTATTGGGAATTCCTTTATAATTGAAAAAAAGGGCCAATGGGGAACAAGGTACTCAATGGGAGTTTGTGAGGGTGTAGTGCTTTTAATTTTTTAGTGCTGACTTATATAATTGCTTTAGTGAGCAAGTGCCAGGTAACTTAAATGCAATGTGTTACAGGTAACTTAAATGCAAAAACAACAAACAGTAACTTTCTTTCAAGCGAAACAAGGAAATAAGTACAGTAAGCAGTGCAGATATCACTAGGGATCCACAGAAGCGTTGAAAAGCCAAGTTTTAGGTGGAATTAGTGTTTCAGGGAAATAACAAGCAAACAAACAACAAGCATACAAACAAAGCTAGATTCAGCAGGTCTGGATCTAGTCTGTTCTACAGCAAACAAGGTGTACCAATTTCAGTAAGAAACAGTTCAAATATGCAAGCACTATAAGCCTTTAACCAGAAATTCCCAGCTCAGAAGGGCAGAGTCCAGCCTCTCCTCCCACAAGAGTGCAGACCACAAACCTTCTTAATGTAAAATAACTGGCCTGAAGCCCAAGTGCTTAAACCAGAACTAATACACTTTTAGAATAACAGACACAGTTGCTTAACTGCAATCTTTCTAAACTCATGCATATTATCTAGGTGCTCCCTTATTTTCTCTGTAGCACTCTGCAATTGTATTTCATCTTGTTCTTTGAAATTCCCCTTATTTTCTAATAATTTAACCTCTGTCAACCACTCTAAATAATTATTATTACTTCTTAGCCAGATCTTTTTTTCTTTTATTTATTCCCTGTTTTTAAACTCCACTTTCATTTTATTCCACTCACTAGCTATAACTTCTGGATTACTTTCTATCTTACTTAATAACTCCTGGATAATTTCCAGTACTCATTCCTTAAATTCCTTTCTTTTTAACAGGTAGATGGGGCACACCAGTTTTTCATTGTTATTTCATTATCCTGTATTCTTATCTTATAATTATTGGCACATAAAATAAAATAGTTATGGATGTGTATCAACATTCTCAATTAAATGGACATGTTCATGTGAAATATAATTTCTATCAAGTCTAGGCCCATTTTTGTACTTTGGGGATTAATATGTAAAATTTCTATGTCTTCTGTTACTGAAGTCACATCTTTCGTATGAAATATTTTCTTAAATTTATTTAGAAATTTACCTTCTTTTGTTATATTTTCCATACTAGCCCGCAATACATCTCATAGTTGTGAATCAAATTCCAGTCCCCACCTATAAATAATATGTCCTGCTAAAAGCTAATTATTTCTCCCAACATTTTTAAGCTCCAAAATTGCAGTTTGAGGTTTAATATGTAGATCAGAGTGTGTGTGATATATGTTTAAGAAGCAGTCCAGTCAGTGGGCACGTGCATATAAATACTGAGCATGTGCAGGCAAGAGTGTCATTTTGAGTGAGAAGCCAGAGTGATAGCATGCATGTGTGTAGTAGTCAGTCAGTTTAAGTTTAATATTCCTGCCATCCATCCTGATGTGTTTATATGTAATAAACTACTTAAACGAACACCCAGCCCTCTTTGTCTTACTCAGATGTACAAGACGAGTGACATGGAGTCAGAATGGGATCCAAAGTCACAACCATGAGGCAACCAGTTAGAAATGGAGGAATATACACAAGAGGATCCTCTGAAGCTCAAACGAATTCAAACAGGTCATTAATGATTTTCAGATACTAAAACTGACTTAAATGATTTTTCTCACTACGAATATAAAACAAAGCAGTCAGAATGCTCAAAACAAATTTCTCATTAAAAAATGTCCGAAACTGTAACATATTGATAAAAATATTCAAAATAATTGCGGAAATGTTTGAAACAATATCTGAATCACATAAAATGTATAAGAAAGGGAAAAACGACCGTATTTTTTCCACTATGTACTACTTTCTTGGCAAGCATGTGCAGTATTACAGTGCAGTTATTTCACATAGTACAGTTATTTCAAAGAATATTTCACAAAGTACAGTCCTTAAAAGACTTTATTGTGTATTTGAATATTATTACAAGTACCTGGTGTATGCATGTTCGTACATAATTACAAGGGTCAAGACTGCATTGCATTTTACTATAATCTGTGGGCATGGCAGAAGGATTTTGCAGACCCACGCTGCTTGTTTTTGATAATAATATTGCAGAAAACTGGAGAGTGTTTGAGCAAGATTACGATATTTTCATACAGGCTGCTTTTTCTGACAAAGACACACATACAAATGCATTTATTCTGCTTAATTTAGCTGATTCAGAGGCTATTGAAAGAAAGCATTCATTTGTGTATGCACCTTCTGTGTTTAAAGGAAGGGGGAGATCACCATATTGTGGTACAGGCTGAAATGCGGGAAGACCCTAAATGTTTAAAATATAAATTTAGAGAAATGTGCAACTCCCAACAAATATTACTATGGAAAGGCACTTGTTTTACACAAGAGATCAAAAGCCTGATGAAACTTTTGTAGCATATATAACTGACTTGAGAAATAAGGCTAAAACATGCAGATTTGGTGATCTGAGAGATGAGTTGATAAGAGCCAGGCTTGTGTGTGATATTAATAATGACACAGTGAGAGCAATTTTGCTCTGAGACAGTGATTTAACATTAAACAAGGCCATTAAGATTTGTGAGATATAAGAGTTTACAGAAAGGCACACAAGTATGCTTACAAATGAGAAAGCATGTTTTACAATACCTTCTAAAGCTAATGTAGATACTATGCAGCACAAGGTTAAAAGATAAAGGCCTAAGGGTGGAGCAACTTCAGAAAAACTCAGAGCCACTTCAGTAAGGCCGAGGGCACATGCAGCAAAGCACCGGAGTGACTCAGCAAAACCTGTAGCAAGTCTCATAGTCAACTGTCATAACTGTAGTGGAAATCATGAGCCTAAATGAGAAAAATGCTTAGCTTTTGGTCAGTAATACCACACATGTAAAAAGTGGAATAATTTCAAAAGGTTTTGTAAATCAAACAAGGCACATTCTTTTATTAAAAGAGGTCATTCAAAGAAACAGATTGATCAGTTAGAAAGCTGCAACCCTACACTGATTGTGTGTCTGTGCTTGGTGAAACAGTCAATGCAGTAGATTTGTGGGCAAAGAATGAGATCTTTTGTACTATTCGGATTAATGGGAGTCCTGTAGAGCTCAAAGTAGAAACTGGTTCAAAGTGCAATGTTATGTCAGCAGAAATGTTTGCTAGAGAAAGAACTACAGAACAACTTGATTTGACAAAAGTGTGCGAAGCTTATTGCTTGTGGTGGTGAAAAGATTCAAACCGAAGGCTCAGTAGTGCTTTCATCTTACTCTGCTGGGAACAGCTATGACTTGCAGTATTACATAGTCAAGAAACACATGCAGTCATTATTAGGCCTCAAAGACAGTTTGAAAATGGGACTGGTTTCATTTAATGAGGAAGCCCACCATGTAAGCACATGTAACAGCTCAAATTTCACCCAAAATATTTTTTCTGAGTATGCTGATATTTTCAAAGACAAACTAGACAAACTACCAGTTGTGTACTCCATAAAGTTAGACCCAAAGGTCAACCCAGTTATCAGAGCAGCACAGAAAGTTATGGTAGCTATGCAGAACAGAGTCAAAGCCAAGCTAGACAAAATGGTGCAGATAGGAGTAATTTGTCTAGTAGAAGAACCAGCTGAATGGGTATCATCCATGACAGTAGCTCATAAGAAAAGCTCAGATGATATCAGAATATGTATTGATCCAAGAGACTTGAACAAAGCATTAAAAAGACCTCATCATCCTATGTGCACAGTCAAGGAAGTTGCTGCCCTCATGCCAAATGCCACTGTTTTTTCTGTCTTAGATGCAAAGAGTTCATTTTGGAAAATTTTGCTTGACTGAAAAAAATTAATTGTTAACCACATTCAGTATGCCATTCGAGAGGTACATATTTTTAAGAATGCCATTTGGAACAAATTCTGCCAGTGAAGTCTTTCAGTGTGCAATGGAACAAATTTTTTCTGGCTATCCATGTGCTATAATAGTCAATGATATTCTAGTAGGAGGCAATGGTGAAGTTGAACATGATAGAAACCTCAAGAAGGTTCTGGAAAGAGCTTCTGAAGTGAATCTAGAGCTGAATTCTCAGAAGTGTAAATTCAGGCTACGAGAAGTTACTTATTTTGGTCATTTGTTTCTCTGTTCAGGCTTATGAGCAGATCCTTCAAGCAGACAGCAATTTTTGAGATGCCAGCTCCAGACAATGTCCAAGCCTTACAACGTCTTCTTGGTATGGTCAGCTATTTAGGCAAGTTCATTCCAGACCTAAGTCAACTTTCAGCACCGTTAAGAAAGCTGACACTCAAAGATGTTACCTGGTCCTGCTCAAAATACAACAAAGAGTGTTTGATGTCTTGAAACAGGGAATTACCAGTTCACTAACTCTATGCTAATATGATGTTCACAAACCAGTTACTCTTTACTGTGATGCTTCTATATTTGGTCTTGGTGCAGTTATTCTTCAAGAAGGTTGACCAGTAGCCTATGCATCGAGAACTCTTACCCAAACCAAGATGCAGTATACCCAGATAGAGAAAGAGCTCTTGGTAATTGTGTGTGCATGTTCGAAGTTTCATGATTATATTTATGGCCGACCTATTCAGATTGAAACTGACCACTGACTTCTACTTACTATTTTGAGAAAGCCAATGCACACAGCTCCTGCCAGACTGCAACTCATGATGCTTAAATTACAAAAGTACAATTTCAATCTTGGTTACATAAAAGATAAACTTCTATCTTGTTGATACCTTATCCTGATCACCCAGAAAAAAAAAAAACACAAAACAGAATGAAAATGAGCAATCCGATTGTGCAGGGGCGGCTCGTGGCATCGGGCTGCCGGACTGCAGCCCCCTCAGCTAGACAGCTGAGTAGTTGTTTAGAAGTTTATTTTGTTTTTTTAATGTAAAAAAAAAAAAAATCTTTTTTTCCACTTTATTTCGAGTCTGCGACTTGAAAGTACGCGCATGCGCATTGCGCACTTCAATCGATTCGCAACAGCGTTTTTTTTTTTTTTAAAATGCTTGCAATGTTTTCATTGCAGCCCGGAGGAGCAAAGAAGGCATCATTGTGATGCCCAGAAGTCTATGCGGTTGAGACACAAACCGAATAGATATGGAAGGGGCTCGGACTGCGACGTACGCAGGCACGTACATGACGTGCTTACTGGGCTAAAGGCTGCTGATTGGTTGTCACTCTCTTCCTGGGCTTTATGTGCTGGGAAAAGAGCGAGAATCAAACAGTAAGCCAGTTGTGGGATTGATTCGGTCGTGACTGAGTCAGTCACACAGGAAGGATTTTAATTTGCCATTGGATTTTTTTATTTTTTATTTTGCTGAAGAACAGAAGAAAGAAGTAGTAGAAGAAGAAAGAAGTTAGAAGAAGAGAAGAAGAAGAAGAACAGAGTGAAGGTGCAGAAGTATACCAGGTAAGTAGGAAGGGTAAGCTAAGGGTAAGCAAGCCAGTAGGCTGGTGTACTGTATCTGGCAGCCATTAACGGAAGACAAGGAATGGGTTGTTGATAGAACAATACGATTAACCTTTCTTAAAAATATTTTGTGTTTGTGTGGAAAATAATCTTGGCCATTTCAGTTTCTGTTGGTTACTTTACACTGGAGGACACTGGGCTCTGTCTAAGGTCAGTAAAATCCAGGGGAGCAATTGATTATAACTATTATCTGTAGCTGAATAATTTAAAGGTCAGTCAGGTCTGGTAGTTGCTAGCTATGACTTGAAGAAACAGTAAATATTTGTCATATACTTTTAAGGCTAACAGTCTCGCATATTATTAAGGCCAGTTATCTCTTGTATATTATTTGATGCCAGCATTGCGTATTTAAAGCTCATTCCATCACATGTAACTTGGAGCTGCAACAGCCGTGTAGATCACGAGTCTGCAGTATGTGACTATCGCAGCTTCCCTGTGATCATCTTTGTCAAAAACAAATTAGTGTGGTAGAATTAGTAGATGTTAAGGTGTTCCACAGTACAGTAATATCCACATGGGTAACTTTATCATATATGTGATATGCGTAGTCCTGTAAATAACGTGAAATATAATTGCAAATCAATAATGTGACCTCCTGCATCCAATGCCAACGCTACACCAATTATATGTACTCATGTAAAAGAGTGAAATATCTCTCTCTGTGTATTTGTTTAATATTCCTCCCTGCTTGGTATCAAAGAATACTGCTTGTTGAAGAAAGAAGGCCAAAATACTCTAATTGCCTCCCCCTGAATACTTTTTGTAAGTGCACTTGTGTAGTAGAAGCAATGCACTCACAAGATGCTGCATTTTACAGGCTCCAAAAATGCAAAGTCTATCAGCATGGAACTGTCAAAGTGAATGTTTTTAAATTGTTCAAAGAAAGCTATGATTTTATTGAAATGACTGAGAAGCCAGGGGTCATGCTAGATTAAAGGAAAAACAATTACTATGATGTCAGGCTAAATGAATCAAAACATATTCTTTCTGCTTTGTTTTTTCCCATCTTCCTCTCATGTTTATCTACAGTACCTGTTCTTAAAATACAAATAAGACACTGTCCAGATGCCAAAAGACAGGGATATTAAGTGGTGTATTTTCATACTGGCCTAGATTTTAGGGCAACTGGTAAATGGAAGTCTCTGACTTAATTTAGAGTGGTGGTGTTACTACTGTGCCAGCGACAAAGCAGTAGGAAATTGCAGATTTCTTCCAAGTGTGTTTGTAATGCCCCAGTTACTAATACTGGTGGCTAGAGAGAACAAATGGTGGTGGGTAGAGATACTCAGGCTTGAACCCTGTAGCTTGGATTCAGGTGGCAAGGACCTGAATTCCCTATCCACCACCATTTCTAAAATAAATTTGCAGATTTTTGCCTCATATTTGTTCTGTTCCTCATAAAATCTGTGCTGTATCTACATTTTTCCTTGCAAAGACTGTAGTGCAGTGGTGCACTGATAGCATTGCTGCCTAACAGCTTCAGGTTCTCTGGTTTGATTCTCTGCTGGGGTGCCTTCTGTGTGGTGTCGGCATGTCGTCCCATCTTACAAAGATGTGTCTGGCATTTCTCCCTGCTCTGCTGAAAATTGTCTTTTGTTCCAAGTCAGACTAGTTTCCTGGTTAAATGTTTAAAAATAACAGGCATTTGAATTTCAGACTTCATATTCTTCAGAAAGTACATGGTAACACAAAACTGTTCTAGCAGTTGTCTAAGTTTATAACATGGATATTTGAAATGTGTCCCTATTTTTGGGACTGTATTCCCCCATTATTGGCTTTGTCCAGGCATTTTGTGATGACTTTTACTACTTCAGTGATTGTGCATATTTACTGTTACTGGTGGACTGTAGAAGGTTGAGTAGACTTTTATGATGGAAATGTTCTGAACTGGGTAGTTTTGTCATTGGTCCATGCATTTTATTTAATTGTGAACTGGAAAAATGTTCAAAACAATAAATTAAAAATTTAAAATGATGTCTAACAACTGTACTGTATTGTACAAGGAATATAATTTAGTACAATCAGGAAGGTGTATCAAAGAGCACATGTATTTTTCATGTGCAAGGGGCCTATGATTTTGAAAACAGCCCAAAGTTAATCTTTATCTGCCACTGGCAAAATGTATTTTCTTTGAATGTGGGTTTCAATGCTGTTTCATTGAATGTGAGTTTCAAGAGCAGAGAGTTTTTAATGCTAAGCATGTTTTCATTGTGAGACTGCATTGGTTTGTTTAGCAGATGTCTTAGTGTTTGTGCTGTAAAATGCAAAATAAAACTTTCAAATGAAATCCAAATCATCATAGAAGTAAAGCAGTATGCACATTAGTGTTTATTGTAAATGGAGTGAAATAGCCAAATAATGGATCATTGGAAGGGCTCCATTCAACCATGATTTTGTGAGGGGGAAGGGTGGCAAACTCAAAGACAGCCCCATCTGAACTATACCTCCCAACTGTCCAGATTTTCACAGAATGAATAGATTTTTGCTTCTTATTTTTGGTTTGTTCCTCATAAAATTTGTGGTTTTCTGGAAAATCATTTAGGAATTAAGTCACTAAATAATGACACACTGAGTTTCAGACTTCATAACCTTCAGAAAATGCATGCTAAAGTAAGACCTGTTCTGTCAACTATCTCAGCTTATACAAGAGCAATTTTTAATACTGTTTATATGTTCCCCCAATATATTTGGCCTTGTCCAGATTTATTGCATTAACAGGTTGAGAGGTACATGCAAATTGCTTTATAGAATCAGGCATAGCCAAACCTCTCAACTGTCCCTGCATTTGGCTCAAAATGTTGCTCTTCCCCTAATAATCCCTCCGCAAAATAGCAATTTTGGAAGAAAACATGGGGGGTTTACAATTAAGAAATAACTGTAATAGTCAGAGTTATAGATTACTTTTATTTCAGAAATGCATGTAAACTCTTTTATTTTGTCAGCTGCTCAAGTTAGCAGTACTAATATTAAAACATGTCCCTTCTTTGACAGGTTCCCAGCTGTATTGTGTGGCTATTTTATATTGTTGCATCACATTTTTGGTCCATTTTTCATAAAATTGTGTTTTTTTGGCAAATTAGTGGTAATTCATTAAAGACTGAAGTTAGAAAATAATGACAGGCATTTGAGTTTCAGATTTCATATCCTTCAGAAAATTCATACTAATGCAAGACCTACTATTCTATTATCTTATAAGAGCAATATTTAAAAATTGTCCTTATTTTTGGGCCTTTGTCCCACTTCTATGTATGGCTTTGCCCAGATTTCTTGCTCTGAGGGTGAGAGGTATGACAAATGTGTTAGGGCCATCACCGTCAGCCAGAGACATTTCAAATTGTGACATACTTGTTGCACCCCACTCCCCCATGTAGTGACTCTAGATGTGTCCAAGCAAGGCAAGGAGCAGTTATGCAGTGTAAATGTGCAGGGTATCCCCCCATACAAGGTAGACACAAGTACTACAGTGGCTTTTCATCTGTTCTTGATTTTGCAGAATGGTCTGGTTTCTGTCATATTTTTGTACTGTTGATTTATGCTTATTACTCAAAGTGCCTGTTGCTCTGTGTTTTAAGTAGCAATGCTTTAATGACCATCAAGTAAGCTTGTCTGAGATCATAACATGTAAGTAAGCTTTAATAAGCATACTGTTAAAGAATTGCCAACATTGAAGCCTTTCTGTTGTTGCCATGCAGAGAATACTTAACTAGATAATGTATAAGCATTGGATATTGAAATGCATATGACAGTATTTGTAGTAAAGGACAGGATTACATTATTTTAAGAAGCTCATTACACTTGTTGAAAACTTCTAGTGATCTCTGAGGGCTTTACCAGTAAACTAAACAGAATGCCATTCATGTGTGGTCCATAGCCTGTACAGTAATCATTTAAGCAATGTATCTTGAGCTTGTTTCTTGTTTGCTTTTCATTTTTACTTTGGTCGTGTTTTCCCCATGAAACAAGTAGATAGTTGTCAGGCAGCAGGTCTTTTTTGGATAAGAAACATTTTTACAAGTGCGGGTATCACGGAGATTGCTACTTTCAGCATGTTACGTGGTACTTTAATAAAGCTGAATATAAATTATAATTAGAACTGCAGTGCAAGGAGAAGTGGTTTGAGCTGAGTGCTGCTTGTTTTTCTTATACTTGATTTTGACTGGCATTCCCGTAATGTATTTAAAAAGTAATTTATTTTTTCATGCCTCACAACCTTTTTGTTTCCATCTAGATATTAAGTAAGCTGTCATGCAGCCAATGCATTTAAATATTTTTATTCTTTTACACTTCATTTGTCTTGATTGGACCCTCATAATGAGGGTTTGGCACCCAGGGCAGCATATTTAATTAAAGTTAGTTTTTGTGGTTTTGAGCATAGCTCCTCCCCTTTCTAGTTGGCCGCACCCCTTCCCATTGGCCCCACCAATTCAGCTATCCCCTGCAGCCCCCCTTTGATTTGAAGTCACCAGCCGCTACTGCGATTGTGAAGTCATGTAAGTGAGAAATTTTTCTTCCACATGTCTTGATAAGCTTAGAACTCACACAGCTTCAGATCTAATTCTCCAGAAGCTCCACCCATTTATCAGTCAAGGGTGGCCTTCAAAACAATCTTGTTTACCAGTAGAAGTGCAACAGTATTTTCCTTACAAAGATGAGATTTTGTCAGACAATGGTATCATTGTGAAAGATCCAAAAGTGATTGTTCCAAAATATTTGCAACAAGACTACATTAAAATCTTGCATTGTGGCCACCCAGGAACGGATTCTACCAAAAGAAGGGTGAGAAGACTAACATTTTAGCCTTCTATGTCCAAAGATAATGAGAAAGTACTTTCATCCTGTTCTGTATGTAATAGTACTAAGCTACATTAACAAAAATAACCACTTCAGTTACGCAGATTCCTGAACTACCTTGGTGAGCAGTAACCACAGATATCTTCGAGTGGAATGATCAACATTACTTGGTGTTAGTAGACTCTTCTTCAAACTGGTTCAAGATTGACCTACTTCCTAACCTAACATCCAACACTGTCATTACTAAGTTGAAGAGACATTTTTCTGTCCATGGTAGTCTGCACAGTGTAATTTCTGACAATGATGCACAGTTTACAAGTCAGCAGTTCAAGAAATTTGCTTAAACATGGGGCTTTGTTCATATTATGAGTAGTCCTGAATACCCGCAGTCCAACATCTTAGCTGAGCATCCAGTTCAAAGTGCAAAACAGCTGTTAGAGAAATACAAACATGACAATACAGATGTTTTTTCTAAAAATGCTAAATCTCAGAAACATTCCTCGTGATGATCATCTTGGTTCACCTGCCCAGAGACTTATGTCGAGACAAATCAGAACCGCATTACCAATCATCAGCAATTTATTGGTTCCATGTGCTAAACATAACAAAGCAGTGAAAGGCCAACTGTTGGAAAAGCAATTGTCTCAGAAATCCTACTATGATAAGACCAGCAAACTACTCCATTCATTAAAAGGAGGGGAGATAGTGAGGATGCAGACGTCAAAAGTTTTGATCGCATTGAATTTGTGAAAAGTTTATGTCAAGAACTGTGAGCATACATCATGGAATCACAAGGAATGGAATTTAAGTGGAAATGGAAACAGTTATTACTCGTGCCTGAGCCAGTGTTACAGCATCTTGCCTATAATAAAGACTCAAATTCTCGTAGTGACTTGTCCAGTGTTCCTGTTCCAGAGGACATTCCGTTAGCAATCCCTGTTCCTGAGAATATCCCCAAGAGTCCTAAAGTAGAACATTACCCAGTGACTGATCCTGTTGCTAAACCCAGTCCTAACTATTACATTATGAGATCAGGTTGCATCTCCAGACCTAGTTCCAGATACACGGCAACCTGGACATATCTGTTATTTTGTTTATTATTGTCTGTATAATTGCATGCCTATTCAAATGTCATTGCCTATATGAGACAGCTCAGTAAAGAGGGAGGCTGTAGATCAGAGTGTGTGACATACCTTTAAGAAGCATTCCAGTCAGTGGACGCGTGCATATAAGTACTGAGCATGTGCAAGCAAGAGTGCCATTTTGAGTGAGCAGCCAGAATGATAGCATGCATGTGTGTGGTAGTCAGACAGTTAGTTAGTTCATTTAAGTTTAATGTTCTTGAAAGCCATCCTGATGTGCTTATATGTAATAAACTACTTAAACGAACACCCAAGCCTTTTTGTCTTATTCAGATGTAGAAGACGAGCAACAGACTATAAATACATGCCAGTGTAATCCTCATGCCTTGCCAGTAGCCACTTACTACTACAAATCTGCGATTACTATCTTTTATTTCCTCTTCTATCACTACTGAAGCTCATCTAGCAATTAATATAAGCAATCCTCATTCTCTTTGTTCCTGATATTCTGCAGAATATCCATCCTGAAATCCTGTTTTTTATGAAATTCACATGCTCACTTCTTTCCAATGTGTCTCCTTTTGCATTGTTATTTGCACTCTCCATTTCTTAATATAATTAAGTTTTCTTTTCTTTTTGTCTATACCCATCTGTTGTATATAGTAGTTTTTTTAAATGTCTCATTTCACCCCTTAACACACACACACACACACACACACACACACACACACACACACACACACACACACACACACAAAACACCCCTTAACCTATTCATTTAATAGAAATACACATTACTATGAACATCTTGAAATAATGAAGTTTAACCCTCCTAACAGGAATATTTCTGCCAAATAGACAGCTACTAACATAGGCCCTAGTTAACTTGAAATCAAAGTTGTTCATGCTAAGGCACATTATTGTATCTGCTTCTACTTACACTAATTGGTGTCCATTTTTTTAATCTATATTCCCCTCCTCAGATGTGAAAACTAATTGCATACTTTCAGAAACCATTAACTTTTAGCCTTAAAGAAACCAGCATTCTGTTCTTATTGCACTATTATTAGCTTGCCTCCATAGAAAAGTAAGAGAAAAAAGAAAAATGCATTCCTCTGCTGCAACCTGAAATACAAGCTAAAACATTTATTACTAAAGGAAAACCTCATTATATGCACTGTTCTTATATTTACTTGCTTCCATTTAAAATGTTTTAGATTAAGCCAACAGTCTTAATCCAGATCTATGTAAAAGTAAGAGAGACTATATTATGATCTGTGTACATCCCATCCCCCACCTCAGCCACCCAAGATTACAGCCTATTATCTTAAACATGCTTTTTTTCTAACTTTTCTTCTCTTTTTGTGCTATAATGCCTGTATTTCTTAATACCAAAAATGAAGAAAGAGAAAAGGAAAAAAGGCATCTGTTTACTTTAAAAACTTTACACATACAAAACAATCAAAAATTCTTTACTATAAAATATGCAATTTCTATTGTGAACATTTTCATAGAACTGTTGTTAAGAAAAAATTTGTTTTATTTACAGATACCTTCCTCCTCCCTTCCCCACAGGGTCCTTCCAAATATTAATGGCACTAAGTGAGGCAAATGCCTTTCAGGTCCTCACAAATTTAACAAAGTAAACAAAAGTCCACTCTTTCCACTTTTTCTTATAAAGCAGCATTTTACAAATGCTTTAGATGGTTTCCAGTCTCACATGTATTC
The DNA here is from genome assembly GCF_019279795.1 of Protopterus annectens. Taxonomy (NCBI): domain Eukaryota; kingdom Metazoa; phylum Chordata; order Ceratodontiformes; family Protopteridae; genus Protopterus; species Protopterus annectens. Next base: position 1,246,471,486 of record NC_056746.1, read on the forward strand.
ACTAATTTTAATGTTGCTGGACTTCTTCCTGATCATCACCATCTCCTAACTATTATGTCCTCACATTTCAAACAAATGTTCATATCTCTGGAACCATAGGGGTTATGAAAGAAGTATAAATGGCAAACCCTTCAGCACAAACTATTTTTATAGTGGTAGTATTATTTAGGTTTTAGGTCTTAAAGTGAATTTTATAAGTCACAGTAAACACAGTAACTATTACATTTGTAATATTTTGTAAACAACTTAGAATATCTCAGCAACCACTCAATATATTGCCAGCAGCATTTTATTCAACTAGCTGAGAGCTTTCATATGATGCTAAGGAGTTCTGTCTGTGTTACTTGTTTGTTGAGATATTTAGAAAAAATGTGAAAATTATATCTATATAAATTAATATCATTAAAGCAATCGTTACATGCACTAGACAGAGGTCAAATATTATTGCATTTGAGTTTGCCATTGTGTAAGCTTTAAGATGATTCCAGGTCAATTCCACAGTGATCGCAATACTTTTGGTCAGCTGTTGTCCTTTTCTCTGTCTCCCAAGCATTTTACTTTAGAACACTGGAAAAGGTTTCACTGGCAAAATCTCTATGTGTGCTTTGTTATCAGAAGAATGAGAATCAGAGTCCACCTCTGCTTGCCAGCTCATTTTTTGTTGGACAAACTTTTGCATTTCTTCCTTAGCCTGTTCTGCATCAAAAATAACTTTGATCCTCCAGGAAAGAATAATCTGATATTGTTAATCCTCGTTCAGTCCTTACATGTGGGTATCGGTTCCTACCTCGGAACCGAGCCGGCCATCTTCCAAGCTCGTGCCAGCTACAAACTCTCGAGCTAAAATCTCTTACCCAGAATTCCCCTCTCCCTGTTACCTCAGATTTCGTTTGCCGCGTTGCCATTCAGTCATGTCACACTACTTCTCTTGAGCCAATTACCGTATTTTTCTTCATACTAAGTTCTAAGACAGCTTTTTTTCACAAAAAAGTTATTAAATAGTTATCTCTTACCTTATCGCATTTAGCAACTACCCTTTTTCGAATCCTTTTCAACTCCTTTTCCTCTCTGTTTACCGCGAGGTAATTCTTTTTTTTTTTACCATCGTTGGTAAACCCCTTTTCCTTCTTACCTTCGGGTATTTCTTGTACCATTGCTGGTATTTTTCTGTTTTTTCTTTCTTTCCTTCTAACATGACAGATAAAAAAGGTAGCCCAGGGTTTAAAAGATGTTTAGATTGTGGCCATAAATTACCTACTTCAGATGCACATTCCCTGTGTGTCTATTGCTTGGGTGTGCCTCATTTAACAGTTGACCCGCCTTGCGGGATTTGTAAGAATTTATCTAACAGAACGTTAATTGAGAGGAAAAATTAATTAATATTGAAAGGGCTACTTAAATCTAAATTTTTAGAGGCTATTTCTGAGTCGGAGGCTTCAACCCCTCCAAGATCCCATAAGAAAAGGAGTGATGAACATAAACAGACCAAGTCTCTTCCTTCGTCCCTAGCTGGGGACCCTCAGGAACCAAGACCCAAGGAAGCTAAGCTTCCCAATTCGGATTTGACTTCTTCGGCTCCAGTGCTTTCGGTGCTTAGACCTTTGGCACTGAGGCCATCAGCACCATCTGCGATCTTGGCACCAACTAGTGTGCCCCATACCACATCGGTACCGAGGAGCTCCTCAGTTCAGACTCCCTTACCGGCACCGACTGTCCAGTCGATGCAGACTGTTATGACATCGATGGATGTTTCGATGCCCATTTCCTTTTTGGCTCAGACAACTTACCCGGCAACGACTACCCTCTCAGTACCGACCATTCAGTTTTCATCACTGATGTTTTTGGCTCAGGCTTTAGCGCCGACAACCACTTCGGTACTGACCTCATCATCGGTGCAGACCATGCCTTCAGCACCAATGATTTCCTCAGTGCAGACACCAGTAGTTCAGTCCATTACAGCTCCGTTGTTCTCAGTGCAGACCACCTCCATGGTGAGCACTGAGTTTGCTCCGTCCTTGGATAGACCTGACTCTCCCTCAGCCACGTCTGTGAAATCCGCTAGAAACCTCTCTGAACACGATGTGTTGCGTCTTGTGGATCAAGTGCTTTTGGCCAGAGGTATCCCGCCCCCCAGGACCTATCCTTCCTCGGGAGGTGATCACCCTTTACCAAAACCCATACTTATTCTCCTCCTTCATTGCCTTTGAACCCCATTGATATAGCACAGTCTTCTCCCACTACAGTTCCCTGGCAGAAGAAGAAAGCCAGACTGTCCATCCACCCAACAAAGAGTCCCAGGCTCTGGACAGAATAGGGAAGCATATTTTCGCATCAGCGACCTTTGCAGTCAGGTCCCTGAACTATATGGCACATTTTGCCAGGCTTCAAAGAGACTTAATTTCTGAGCTCTCTGAAACTTTGGCTGGAGCTGTGTCTGATGAGGTCTGTGACAAAGTTGCCTCTCAGCTAGCCACCATTGAATCGATATCTAACTCCTCCATGCGCCTGATATCTCACGCATCAGAAGGAGCAGCTAGAGCGGCGGGTTTAGGCATTGTTCTGAGACAACATGCCTGGATGCACTTGTGTAATTTCGCAGAACCCTTCAAAGCTTGCTTTCTCAACGCTCCCATCAAAGCCTCGTCGTTGTTTGGACCCAAGCTTAAAAGCACACTGGCCAGATGTGAACAGGACGGTAAGACCCTTTCTGCTGTGGGTGTCCATTATTCTTCCCCTCAACGGGCTTTCTCCAGAAACCAGAAGAGTGGGAAGATAAGGCACAAAAAGTTTCAAAGTTCTTTCCGTGACACACAGGCTGAGTTCTCCCCTAGAGGCAGAGGGGGAAACTCACAGGGAAGACGCCCCTTTTGGGGCAGAGGGGGTCCATGTAACCAGGGTTCCAGGGATTCTTTCCCTGGCCATTCCTACCAGTGCTCCTGAAGAGCGGCCCAACTGCTTTCCTCTGGAAGTGGTTGGGGGTCATTTCTCTTTGTACCCTTCTGCCTGGCTGACCATTACCACTGATTCTTGGGTACAAAGGATAATAACCAGAGGTTATCATATCCCCTTTGACCTTTGTCCCACTCCCCTAACAAGTTTACCCGACGTTCCACCCAGTCAAAGGGAAGAAGCAGTGTTAGAGATTTCAAAGCTGCTAAGAAAAAGAGTCATCCAAATAGTCCCTCCAGACCAGATAGGATCCAGATTCTACTCAAGACTATTTTTGGTGCCAAAGAAAACCGGGACTGGAGACCAATTTTGGATCTCAGTGTATTGAACAAGTTTGTAAAGGTACAGAAATTCCGGATGGTCACAATACAGTCTATCCTTCTGCTTTGGAAAAAGATGATTGAATGTGCTCGATAGATCTTCAAGATGCGTACTACCACATAAAAGTGGACAGACCATCAAGAAGATTCCTTCACTTCTGTGCGGGAGCCAGTCATTACCAGTTCAGAGTACTGACCTTCGGACTCTCTACAGCCCCAGAGTGTTCACAAAGTGCATGGCAGTCATCACAGCTCACTTGCGACTACAAGGATTCCAGGTGTTTCCATACCTAGACAACTGGCTCATCTCCACCCTCGCCAGACATCTGTTGGAAGAAGCCCTGGCATACTCTCTCATCACTGCAGAAAGGCTAGGCATAACCATAAACTGGCAAAAATCCAATCTCACCCCATCTCAGTCCACAGAATTCATAGGGGTCATGTTGAATACAAAGAATTACAGAACATCCATTCCAGAGCACAGAATTCTAAGGATAAAGCAGCAACTGATTCCAATCCTTTCAAGGGAGAACTCCACAGCTCATTCTGTTCTCCAGTTGTTGGGTTCCATGGCAGCCTCCATTACGATTGTCCCCCTGGCCAGGTTTCACATGAGTCTTCTACAATGGCTACTGCTCACCCAGTGGTATCCCTTTCAGTACCCTCTTTCAGCCATGATTCGGGTAACTCACAGATGCAAACAAGATTTAAATTGGTGGATGGTGAACAATCCGTCACAATGGTCTCGCCCCTTCTCCCCCCAACAACCCAAGGTTACAGTGACCACTGACGCCTCCCGGATGGGGTGGGGGGCTATTTCAGGACAGACAGTCCAAGGTACTTGGTCCGAAATGGAGGCCCATCTGCATATAAATGTTCTAGAGCTGAGGGCGGTGCTTCTGGTGTTGCAAACATTCCATCCCCTGCTGCCGTCTGGGACTATTGCGATACAATCAGACAACATGACGGTGGTCTGGTACATCAACAAACAGGTGGAACCAAATCTTACCCACTCTGTCGAGAGGCCATGAGGATATGGCAGTGGGAGATGGCTACCAACCGCTTTCTTCTAGCAATGCACATTCCCGAGAGTTCCAACATGATAGCAGACAGACTCAGCAGGTGTATTCTACAACCTCACGAGTGGTCCCTGAATCCCTTAATAGCAGCAGAGATTTTCAACCGCTGGGGTCTTCCTTGCTGCGAGCTCTTTATGTCCCCAACCAACTACAAATGCAGCAACTATTTCACCCTGATTCCCCAGTCACCCAAGGACGCTCTAGCCCATGATTGGTCTCGGGTCTGCTTTATGCATTTCCACCTCTCCCCCTCATTCCCCAGTTTCTAAAGAAAGTCCGCCGGTTGAAGAGCAAAGTAATCCTCATAGCACTATATTGGCCTCATCAGATTTGGTTTCCCTTCCTTTGGCCTCACCAGCTAGATCAACCGTGGATTCTCCATCCAACCCCAGGGTTGATCTCCCATCCACAGAATCTGATTCACCCCAACTTGAACAGCCTGAAGCTCACAGCTTGGCTCCTCCAAATCCTTTGATTGCTATGCAGAATGATCTTTCTTTGCCAGTACGTGACATTCTTATTGCATCTCATAAGTCTTCCACCAGAATTACATATCTCAGCAAGTGGAAAAGATTTACTTTTTGGCTAAAAGAAAAACAAGTAGATCCTTTTTCAGCACCAGTGTTGATAGTACTGGAATATCTGTCTACCCTATTTCAGTCCGGTCTATCTGCCTCTACCATTAGAGTTCATTTGGCTGCAATATCTAATTTTCATGATGGTGTCCAAGACTCTTCTCTTATGTCACACAAGTTATGCAAGACTTTCATAAAAGGCGTGAATCATCTAAGACCCCCTTTTAGAGAACCTACTCAACCATGGGACCTGTCATTAGTCCTAGAAGCTTTGACAATGCCACCTTTCAAACCAGCTTCTTCTTGCGACCTCAAATATTTGTCATGGAAAACCTTGTTTTTGGTCGCCATTACTTCTGCCAGACGTATCTCTGAGCTTCAAGCCTTATGCATCAAGAGACCATATTTGATTTTTCATAGAGATAGAGTGTCATTGAGAACTAATCCTTCCTTTCTGCCAAAAGTGATCTCTGAAATGTCCATTAATCAAACCATTGAATTGCCAGTTTTCTTCTCCAATCATTCAAACAGAGGAGAGTATTGCCTACATACCCTAGATATTCACAGGCAAATTCACTTCTACTTGAACAGGACTAAGGCTTCTCGTAAATCAGACCAGTTTTTTTTGGCCTATTCTGGACCTAGATTAGGATGTGCTGTTGCTAAGGTCACATTGACTAAATGGTTAAAAGACTGCGTAACCTTCATTTATAGAAAACATAATATTCCATTACCTACTACCATAAAGGCTCATTCTACATGGTCGGTGGCAATTTCTGCTGCATTCCATGCCAGAGCCTCTTTACATGACATTTGTGCAGCTGCAACTTGGGCTATTCCTCATACCTTCATCAATCATTACAAATTAGACTTGGCCTCCAGGGGAAGAGCATCTTTTGGTTCTATGGTACTCCAGAATGTCCTTCCCTGAGAGCTTCCCAGAAATAAAGGTAGCTGGGGACTCTGTCCCACATGTAAGGACTGAACGAGGATTAACAATATCAGATAAAGAAGTTATGTCTTACCATAACGTTCCATCTGTATTCTTGATCCTTGTTCACTCATTACGACCCTCCCTCAGTCCCCCTCATGTGGCTTCTAGTGGATCTCACCATCCAGTTCTGTTAGGTCATTTGACCAGAGGTAGCCTCTACCTTCTTTTGACTTGCAAACTCAATCAGATGTAACAGGGAGAGGGGAATTCTGGGTAAGAGTTTTTAGCTCGAGAGTTTGTAGCTGGCGCGTGCTTGGAAGATGGCCGGCTCGGTTCCGAGGTCAGAACCAATACCCGCATGTAATGACTGAATGAAGATCAACAATGCAGATGGAACATTATGGTAAGACATAACTTCTTTTTATGAAGACAGCTGGATAAAGCAGCTTGAGTCTCACACCTAGCTTTCAAGATTCTCTGATTACTGGAATACATTTGTTTCTCTTCTGCCTTTTGTACAGTGAATAATCATTTTCCACTCCAACCTTTAATACTTTCGCATTTTGCTAGTTTTTTTCAGGATCATCTCTTTCTACTTATACATTTGCATCTTTACTAATAAAGGTCTTGGTTGCTTTCTCATAGCTGTACTTGGAGCATACACATGGTGTGTTCTTAAATTAACAATTTCTGCTGTAGGATACCAGCTTGTTTGTGCCTTCATAAAATGATTGCAGTCTGCTCCTACTACTTTCTCTAGTACAGCAGAAAATCTCAGATTTTTTCCTACATGCTCTGTCCTCAAATTCTACCATTTTTTGAAACATCTCTTCTTGGGCAGTTTCATACTGAGCCAGCCATTTCTTCATTTCAGCCCAATTTTTGCAGTTTTATTGGCTCATCAGAATATCTGTTTAAAGCTTCTTCCATTTTCCCAGCCTTTTGTTATTTGAGTTGATATATTCCTTCAGTGTTTCATTTATTGTATTCAGTTCTGTACACATTTGACTTATTGTTTCCTCTAGTTTGCAGAAAGCCATGTCTTGCACTAAAACTAGATCTTGAACTGCTTTTTCTGAACACCTGCAGGATTCTTCCCACTCAATGTTTTTTGTTACCTTTTCTAGTTGGTTTTCTTTCAGGAACTCTTAATTTCTTCCTTTCATGCATCCATGCAGTGTACTTACTAGCTAGTAACTGAACTTTACTGAAATTGACCATATCTCTGGCTGCAATTTCTTAGTTCTTGTTTTCATAGTAGGAGAGCTGAAGATACATCAGTGTGCAGCTATCATGGAAGTATTTCTTAAATATGTCATGATAATCTATTGAATACTTTTGCCCCAGTGGCACCACAAGTATTTAATTCTGTTTTTAACTTGTTCTAATCCAAAAAGACCTGATGGAGGCATGCCTCCACAAGTATTTAATTCTGTTTTTAACTTGTTCTAATCCAAAAAGACCTGATGGAGGCAGGCCTGCAGTTTTGTTTTTATTTTTTGGGGTAAGCTTTTTCTTTCCCATGACACAGTCAGTGTCTTTAAAACACAAGATTCTAATAGATTATCATTTTATGTGGTTTCTTCTTTCCATTCAGTTAGAGTGGCAGTGCTCAGAATTATTACTAACTTTCACAATATCTGGACGGAATCTCATTGAGTTTTTTTCTCACTGACATTATCTAGTTCATTTTGCTTGTCATATTTTAAACACATTTGAATAACGACTCTTATCTTTTACAGATACAAAACATTATATTACTTATCCTTTTGTTGACTGAGTTAGTCCTGCTAACCTAATAGCCTCTTTTCAGGAGAGACCTGAGGTGGTATTTATACTACTTGGGGAAATTTGGCAAGGTCATCGGGAAACTTCCCTTCTCATGTTTGTGAGAGGGATCCATTTTGCATGAGCAATTTCTATTTTTGTTCCAGGCACAGAGGTGGCCAGGAGAAACAGGGAGGCAGATGGAGAGATAAGAAGATAATGGAGATGTGAAAGAAATGGAAGAGAAAGCCAATATTAAGTCCAAAGAATGTGTGCAGGATTCTGAGGAGATGTTTCAAAGAAATCTGGATGGAGATGAGTTGGCAAATGGTGGATGTATAATTGCAGCCCTCCAGCCAAGAGGGTTGTGGAGTGATTTACTTAAAGAAGTAGTGATGCAGAGTGAGCCAGAAAATGAAAGAGATATCTTCTAGGGGGACACTATGGAGAAAATGCAAAAGGAGGATGCAGGGACAATCCTGAAGAATAGCAATGAGATGGAAAAGAAAACATATACAGAGAAAGTAAAATGAGGCAAAAAGGGAGTAGCAGAAGAGAAAAAGACAGAAGAAAATGAAAAATCAAAGTATTTGGTAAAAATTAAAAATCAATAAGACAAAGAAATGGACGGATATGAAGTGTGGCACAATTTAATAGCTCCTTTGGATGTAAAAGCACATTCAAAAACCAAATGTTCTTGTCATTGGAGACTCTATAGTGAGACACACGGATATCCCACTCACCAGGTTGGACAAGGAGAAAGTCACAGTCAGTTGCCCCTCTGGTGCTAAGATTCATCAGATTGCACATGCACTCGGGTCTCTCAGCAACAAGTACCATTATTACTCTGTCATAGTTCATGTTGGAGTGAATGACCTGAGATGCACCTTAATGGACTATATGAAGAGAGACATGATTGAGCTTTCTGAATGTGTCTCAGGAAGGTATGTCCCTAGCCTTGAGTGGCATACTACCTTCACCTAGAATGATGGCATAGTATAAACAAAAAATTATTGATTTCAATGATTGGCTTAGTTTTTGGTGTCATTCAAAGGGGATCCAGTTTCTGTCAGCCTGGTATGATGTGGTTAACAATCCTCGCGCAGATGGTTTGCACCTGGCACCACTAGGCTTTTGGCTGCTAGCAAAGGCTCTTGCCTCCCCCATAATGCCTTTTTTAGACAAGGTCTCAAAAACAAACTTACCCCAATGAAATTTGCCAATCATAACAAAATAAGGGTCATGCTGCTAAACGCTAGGAGCTTAAACCAAAAACTGCACACCCTGGAAGCACTTCTATCATTGGAAGATGTAGATGCCTATGCAGTCACAGAAACCTGGTTCAAGGCATCAGAGAGTACCCCAGCCTTGCAAGGTTACAATGCCTTCCACACCTTCAGACCATAAAATAAACATGTGAGAACCAAAGGAGACAGTGTTTTGATCTATATTAAAGATATATTTGCTTCTTGTCTAGTTAGACTGGAACACTCCATGGAGTTACTCCAGGTTTAGGTTACTGTGGGCAAGACCCCCATTCAAGTCATAGCCAGTTATAGATTCCCCCTCCATGGATCATGGTGCGCTTTAAGCCTACTTGACCAAACTGGAGTTAATCCAAATATTCCAGAACACTCTGGTTATGGGGATTTCAATTATCCTACCATCAACTGGGAAACTTACTCTAGCCCTAACTCACTAGAACAAAAGTTCCTTGACTTTGTTAACTCTAATGCCCTGGAACAAACTGTTCATGACCTGAAATGAGGAATAAACATGCTAGATCTGGTCCTCACTAACATGACAGACAAATGCACTGCCATAACTGTCGTGTCATCATTAGTTAAATCTGACCACAAATCAGTCACCTTCAAGCTGGCACTAACACCAGAACTCACAAAGGGCAAAGGCAGACTAAAAATTTTATCAAGGTAAATTATACCCTCCTAGGGGAAGGTATAAATACATTCCAAGCCCCACCCCTAGTTGGAAGTGGTAACTACACCAAAGCTTACATTAAAGCCTTGTACAATCATGCATCATCATTCCATTTGGCTAAAACAATGTCCCTTCACACTATCAAATCAACAACAATACCCTAACTACCTATGAAGTGGTAAGGGATCTGGGATCACAAGTTGATTTCGACCTTACCTTTGACCACAGTGCATCTACTATAGTAAGGAAGGCTTTCTACATACCACACTGGATTAGTAAAGGCATCACCTCGACAGCAAAGATGGTTATAACCCCTCTGTACTTGGCACTAATCAGGCCCATAACTGAGTATAATGCCCCTTTCGACATGTACAGTACAAAGCCCCTGCAGCAATTGGAGACACTTCAGAGGTTTCTAACAAAGTAGATCAAGGTACTCCAGCACATGCCTTACACAGACCAATTAAAGTCACTGTCACTATACTCTGTATCATATAGACTTCTTAAGGGAGACTTATGCCTGGCTTACAGAGCAAACTCTGGCCCAAATCTAATGAACTTGCTGCATATACGTAAATCAAATGAGACTAGTGCTATACATTCCAGGGACCTAAATATGGCCTGCAGCTTAAATAGGACATGCTGGGTGGACAGATTTGTCTCTCAGCGACTGCTGCATCTTTGGAATAGGCTACCAATTCATGTAAAACAGAGCACCTCTATGACACTACTCAAAAGCAACCTGGACAAATGGGAGTGACACCGTAAATTTTTACCAGGGATAGTGCCCACAACCCTCATGAACATAGGCTGTCATTACTAAATGTACACCTGGATATTGACTAGGATGAAACAGCTAGGCTTGAAATGACCTCAGGGTCGATAGCCTAGTAAATTTCTATGATGCTGTGATCATATAAGAGCATTTCTTCTTATTAACAGAGAGACACTTTATGACATATTTGAGACTGTTTTTCAATGAAGAATTTTCTTGGAAAAAATAAGACTCTAACCCATGGAATCTTTATTTGATAAATGCATTTAACAGGGAAACAAAAAATAAAATGTGTGTACTATTTTGAACAGAGGTGGAAAGACAGACTTTGAAAGGACATTTGAAAACTTTATGTAAAGAAGTACTGGACATTGCAAACGTTTATGATAAAAAGGGTTTATGGATTGGTAGAGGGGATTATAATGTTGTGTTAAAAATAGAGAAAAAAGTATACATATACCAAGCATGATAAATGTGGAGGGGAATAGGGGTGTTGAGAAATACTGGGGACAACCCAAAATAGGTTCATAGGTTGATAATAGGCTATCGGCCCTAGGGCCTATACAAGCCTAGCCATAAGAATTCCCTGGCTATTTCTTCCCACAATATTTACTTCCCTGGATCCCTGTCTAGCAGGGCAACTGACGTGATCCATGTTTTTTGTGGAAAAGAAGGATATTTAATAAGTAACTGTGATAAAAGAAAATGTATTTATTGGGAATTGGGACACGATGCAAAAAAATGTGAATTGAAATATTACAAATATAACAAAAGTGGACATTTATGAAAGGATGTAAAAATGAAAGTGAGAGTAATGAAAAAAGGAAGAAAAGAAAATGAACAAAGAGAAGAAATTTTAAAAGTTGTAGAAATAGAAGAAAAATTAGATGAAGAAAAATAATAAAGATGACATAGAAGAAGGCTTAGAAATAAGTGATGAAGAAGACATAAATTGGGAGATAGTAAAGAAAAAATAATTCTATTGGTAAAAGGATAAAAGACAGAAAAAGAAAAATTTTAAGGGACAAATACAAAGAAAAAAGAAAGGAACTGAATCAAAAAGAATATATACAGCTAATCATTTGGGGTTGGTTTAATGGTTAAGGTGTTTGACTCACAAACATATGGTACAACATTTGATTCTCACTGTTAGGATATAAATTGGCTAGGCTTAGAATGTCTCATTAAGGCAGCTAGCCTAGTAATTATCTATGAACCTATGCAGTCATGAATCTAAGGAAGCGGAAAAATGAAAATTTTAGGGTGCTTTCTATAAATGTTAATAGTATTAAGCATATAGTAAGAATAGGAATTTTGGACTGGTGTAATACATGTAATGTAGATGAAGACACAAGATTTTTAACAAATGAAGAAAGCTTACAAACAGAGAAACCATGGGAAGGAAAGATAATCTGGAATTTGGGAAATGATAGATGTTCTACAATAACCACATTCTGTAGGAATACTGTAAAGATATTAGATGTACCATTAAGCAAAAATGGGAAGATTAACCATTAGAAATTTAAAATGGAAAAAAAGTATATAACCTTATATGTTTATACTAATTATAAGGAAGGGGAAAACTTGTTTCAACCAATTTAAAACTGTATAGTGATAAATATGATTATCATAATAACAGGAGACTTTAACAGTGATTTAAGAGGCAAGCATAAAGATAATGGATATATTGTAGGAAAAATGTTAGAAGTTATAAGATGTAGAAAGTTAAAAATTTGGCACAAAAATTCATGGACTTACAAAATGGGTATGTGTAGAATTGAAATAGTGTTTTATAGTACCAGACATTTAGTTATAGGAGAAGAGGAGGTAGCTGAAACATTTTCTAACTTTCTTGCAATATGGCTAGAGATAAAGGAAAGCAAGGAATATATATAAATAGGCAAATCAATAAAATGGATAAATGAGAAAGCATGGAAAGAGGAAGGAAAGAGATTAATATTGACAAAAAAATATTATAACATCTTTATGGAGATTTGAAACTAAAATGAAAAAAATATTATGGAAGATAGGTTCATAGGTAGTAAGACAGTTATTGAAGGGTGATATTACTATGAGAACATTTTGTAAAAATCGGTCTGAATGATGGATGATACGTAAGGAAAAATATAAAAAATGTTTTTTTGCAGTGGCAGTATGATGTGAGAAACGTAGAGAAAATATATGAAATAACATATAAAGATGCATTAGAAAATTTAGAACATAATGATAGAAAGTACTTTGATAAAGAAAAATAATTATATGAAATAAATCAAGAGAAAATACACAAATTCTTATTTAAGCAAATATATTTTTTACAAGGAAAAAGAGAAGCAGTCTGGAGTTATTTAAGCAGATTATTAAAGGAAGATGGTAGTGTAAAGACATATAAAAATGTAAGTGGAGAAATAGAAAGAACTCAGGAAAGATTTGTCAGCAATGTAGTACAATATGCACAACAAATGTTTAAAGAAAAAAGAAGGTAGTGAAAAAAACATGGGAAGTAAAAAAAAGTTAACAGAAGAAGAGAATAAGTAGTTGGAAAAGGAGATATCTTTATACGAGCTAGATAAAGTATTAGGTCAAATAAGTATAGATTCACGTATAGGACCAAATGGAATAGAGCATGAAATATATAAAAACTGACTGGATTGGCAAAAAATATATATTTTTTAAGATTTTGAAGGAATGGTTAAATTAAGGTTTTATGTATAAAGAATTATGTAGTGGAATACTTAAATTCATATGGAAGAAGGAAGATAGAAGACAATTTAAAAAATAGAGACCGATAGTATTGACAAAAAAATATTATAACATCTTTATGGAGATTTGAAACTAAAATGAAAAAAAATATTATGGAAGCTAGGTTCATAGGTTGGTACTAGGCTATCGGCCCTAGGGCCTGTACAAGCCTAGCCAAAAAGGTACCCTGGCTTTCACCACCCAAGAAAATTATTTTCCTGTGCCCCTGTCGAGCAGAGCCACAGAGGTGATCCCTGGGGTGAATTTCCTATTTCCCATCCAATCATCAAGATTTTTCTTGAAGAGTGCTAATGAGGAGCTTTGTTTGATATAGATAGGTAGTTTATTTCAGAGTATGGGAAGTCTCTGGGACAGGAATCTATCCCTCCAGCATGTTCTGTATAATGTGGTGACAAGGTTTAGGTCCCTAGAGCGTGTAGCTTGGAGGGACTGGGATTTCTTTAAGTGGAGCATGTCCAACAGCTCTGGGCTTGACATAGCTTTGTATGTTAGGCAGAGATCACCTCTGAGTAGGCGATATGCGACAGAGTAAAGCTGGGTTTTTTTTAGACAGTCTGCGTAGGGCATCTGTTTGAGGCCAGCAATCCTCTTTGTGAGGTATTTCTGTGGCCTTTCCAGTTGTTGTAGATGTCTTGTGATGTACATACCAAAATGGGCATTGTACTCTATAGTGGGTCTAATGAGTGATGTGTAGAAGGGAACAATGACCTATTTTTTTCCTGGATGAGAAACCTTTTGTGATGAGGTGTGCCATGTAGAAGGATTTCCTGACTACTGTGACAATGTGATTATCAAAGGAGAGACTACTGTCCACCTGTGTCCCAAGATCTCTTGTCACACTTTCAGTGTTAAGTAGACTACCACCTATGGGGTAGCTCATGGGTACAGAGTTTTTACCAAAGGGGATGACAGTGCACTTTTTGGCATTGAGCCTGAGGCCATGGCTTTGACATTAGGCTTCTGTCTCAGTAAGGCCCTTCTGTAGGATGTCCACATCGTTAGGAGTTTCAATTATGGCTCCTAGTTTGCAGTCATCTGCGAATTTCATTAGCCAAAGACCTTCTGTGTTAGCCTGTACTTCAGAAAAGTAGATACCAAACAGAAGAGGACCCAGGACTGAACCCTGTGATACTCCACTTTTCACTGGTCTGAAGTCGGATTTGAAGTCTGCTACTTTCACAGTGTGGTTTCTGTCAGTGAGCCAGTTGGCAACCTATCTTGTGACATAGGGATTTATACCTAGTTTAGTGAGTTTATCTATAATTCCAGAGTGGGGGATGGTGGCAAAAGCCTTGGTGAGATCTGGATAGGCACTGTTTACCACCTTACCCTCATCTATGGCTTTGGTGACTGCTTCAAAGAAGTCAGTCAGGTTTAGGAGACATGATCTGCCTTTTACAAACCCGAACTAGGTGGGGTCCAGAGTTTGCAGATTACCAAATTCTCTTCCTACTTTCCACGCTGTATGTTTAAAGTGTCTCTCCTGACTGTTTCTTTTCCTTGCAGTTCTTCTTGCCTATATCTACCTCCTAGTGTTAGATCAATCTGTCCCTGTGTTCTCCGTTACCATTTTCACTACTTCTTAGCCTCCCTTGTAACTATTCTGAAACTGTTTCTCCTGAACTTCATTTATTCCTTTTCCCCTTGCCTCTAGTTAACCTTACTAACTTCTTGTATCCAGCCTACTCCCCTTGGATATTTACTTTCTGATTGTTCTCTCCTCCTCTGCTCTTGACCAAAGTGTTTCTGCCCCACTCCGCTCCCCTTCCTACCCCCAATTCCCACCCACCCCCAGGGGTCCTTAACTTATACCACACTAGACACTCCCCCCTATCCTCCTAACCTATCTCCATCCTTCATACTAGACCTCTCCCCCAACCTTTACCTCTTTTCTTTCCCCTCCACTCCTTCGTATCCTCCCATCATTTTGACTTCTAACTCTAACACTATTTTTTCAAAGCTGCTTCAACCACTATTTAACCTTATATCTACCATCCTCCTCTTACATAACTCTTTCATACCCTGCCTTATTTTACATTCATTCTACTATCTATCTAATACTTACTCCTTATCTGTCTAGCTCTGACTATCCCCTATCTCAACTTCCATATACTTATTCTCCATTTATCCCTTATTTATACATTGTTGCTGATCTACTTGTTCCGAACTAATTATTTTTAACAAGTTACTCTAGTTCTTCAACTCTTCACTACTATGTCACCAACTGTAAAAGCCTTTCTCATCTATGCCCTTCTCTTTACTACTGCTATAGCCTCTCTTTCTTTATCTTACTATATCACCTCCTTGCAAATTTACACTTTATATGAACAAAACCTTCATCTAAAACAAACTTTACCTTCCTCTTTCTTCAGCTCCCTTAATCATAGTAACATTACCTGTTCTTCCAACTATCTACTGCCAAAATACCATAGGGTATCTCACATAACCTTCTATTTTAACAAAAGAATTCTTAATATTTGCCTCAAACTTCTTAAATTACTATCTTTTTCCCATCATCAACTCATCTTACATGGTGACATTCATCCTAATCCCGGTCCCTCTGCCCTATGCAATTATAACCAAAATATTAATTCTTCTCCTCATCTTGCATCAGGTACTAGAGCAGCCAACTCCCTTCTAATAGCTCACGTTAACATTAGAAGTATTAATAACAAAATTCACCATCTTCATGCTCTCCTTCACTTGCATTCATTCGATATATTATGTATAACAGAAACATGGCTAAAACCCTCTACTCAAGACCAGGAAATCACCCCTCCTGGCTATAACATACTAAGAAATGACCGAATAAAGAAGAAAGGTGGCGGTATAGCCATTCTCTATAAATCTAACCTACAAATTACCCATTTTAAGGAACTTCCATTAACAGGCCCCAAAACTGAAATTTTATCAATCAAGCTACAGATTAACAACAATAAAGCAATCTATCTAATTTGTATGTACCTTCCCCCTGGTAATAATACCTAGACTCTAGAAGACCTACTCAGTTCTCTTTCTAACCAACTACCCCAAGAAACCATAATACTTGGTGATTTCAACATCGATTGGAAAACCTGTGCAGCCCAGCAACCTACTAACCATATTAATCTCCATGGTTACTCACAATTAATAACAACTACAACTAGAATCCATAAACCAAATAAGAAAGAAACAATTCTGGACTGGATTCTAACTAATAACCCCCCAGCAACTATACTCCAAGGACACTTCCTGACAGTATTAGTGATCACATACTTACATATGTTATCAGACAAAAATTGAATATTCCTAATATGCATAAACTAAGAAGATGCCGCTCAAAAAGATTTTTCAACCCTAATAACTTCCTTGCTGAATTACAGGCATGTGACTGGTCACCTTTATCACACCTTGAACTTAATGAAGCAGTTACCTATTTTAACACTAAGTTTCTGCAAATCCTTGATTATCATGCTCCATTCCACTCTACCAGGATAAGAGCCAAAACTGCCCCTTGGTTAACAAAGCAAACAAAAGAAACAATTATCCTTGGAAATAAAATCTGGGCTAAATGGAGAGCTACCAAATCTCCATCTGATCATCTCCTCTATAAACAGTTAAGAAATACTACCAAGAAAGATACTCTTAGAGACAAAAAGGAATTTTATCTTCATCTTCAAAAAACTACTCAAAATACCCCTCAAAAATTTTGGTCAGGTGTAAATAAACTTCTTAAACCAGGATCTTCTCCTACTCCTATCCCTTTAGGATTTAACCTTAACAGCTCTACTCAGATCCCAGATGCCTTTAATAACTACTTTACAGAAGCCATTCTAACCCTAGCCAACTCATTACCGACACCTACTGCATCCTCACAAAATATCTCTCCAGCCTCTACTAATGCCTTTCAAATCCAACCTGTCTCATCATCTATTATATATAAGCTTCTCTTAAAACTAAAGCCTTGCACCCCATCTGCTGACCAACTCCCATCAGAATACTTACAAATTGCTGCAAAAGCTATTTATCACCCAATATCTATTCTGATAAATCGGACCATCTCTGAAAGGAAAATCCCTACCATTTGGAAAATATCTCACATAATTCCCCTTCATAAAGGGGGCCCTTCTTCTGAACTATCTAACTATCGTCCTATTGCCTTACTGTCACCATTAGCTAAGATAATGAAAAGGTGCATACACAAACAATTTCTTAACTACCTTCTTCAAAACAACCTTCTAGCTGACTGTCAACATGGTTTCAGGCCACACCACAGCACTACAACTGCCCTTCTTTCCTTTACTGACTCCATCAATAATAATCGAAATAATAATTGTTTCTCTTCTGCACTATTCATAGACCTATCAAAAGCTTTTGATATGGTTAACCATAACATACTTCTTGAAAAACTTAACCTCCTCTCTCTAAGCTCACATTCTTTACAGTGGTTTAGAAGCTATCTCGAAAACAGGCAACAAGCAGTACTTTGGGAGAACAACCTATCATCCTTACTCCCAGTAAATGTTTGCGTTCCACAAGGATCTGTCCTTGGACCCCTTCTTTTCTCAGTATTTATAAATGACCTTTATTTGAATGTGCCACAAGCGTCCTGCATCCAATATGCAGATGACTCAACATTGATCTGCTCTGCTACAAATGTTCCCTCTCTCCAGTCCATCACCCAAACAACCTTTCACAACATTGAAAAATGGTTTATGCAGCACTGCCTCCTCCTTAACCCCAAAAAAACAAAGCTTCTTCTCTTTACTCCTACTAATAAATCTCCTACACCTTTTTTTACTATCTCCTCAAATAATTCTACCTGTATTAACCCCGACAATACCACTCGACTATTAGGTGTAACCATTGACAACCATCTTAACTTTGATGACCAAATTAACACTACTATTAAAGCTGTTAATAAAACAATTGGGAAACTCTACAGAATTAAACCCTTCCTTAACCCAGCAGCTAGAAAAAACATTGCATAGACCCACCTGCTTTCCACCCCCTTTTATGCTTCAGCTATATATACCACACTATCTAAAAATAACATCAACAAACTCTCTACCTGCTATAACAGTATAGCTAGATTCATTAATGCTACTCGCCTTAGAACTCACCACTGTCACAACCTCAAACAACTAAATTGGCTAGAACTAAATAACCACCTACTCTTCCAACAATTACTTATCATTCATAAGACCCTTCATTTCCCTGATAATACTCCGAGCCTGGCTAAACTTATTTCTCCATATAAGAACCTAGCCACACTTCGTTCTGCCAATAAGTTCCTAGTATCCATAACTAAATCATACAATAAAGCTGGGGATGCGTTATTTTCAAATTCCATAGGTAAACACTGGAATCTACTCCCTCAAGAAATAGCTACTCTAGAGTCCACCTCTCTGTTCAAAAGACAAGTCAAAGAACATCTTACATCTCAATGGCTATGTCCTTGTACCAATCCCGACTGAAAGTAGGTCTCAATACGCCTAATTTTTCTTCCTGTCCCCTTACTGAGCTCCTACCTGATGCCTTCTAGCGTTGAGAGTTGAATCTTAAGGTATGCCTTCTATTATTTTAACTTTAGTATTTAGTTTTTATTTTTTTTTTGTAGAACTTGACTTACAAGTATTTAAATGTTATTGCTATTCTCTCTTGTACCTTGTATAATTCTATGAAGAAAAAAATTTTTTATTGTTAAAAATCACTGTAATTTTATCTGTACTGGAGCTTTTCTCCCCGGGCCTCTGCTGTAAACGGATATATGTCCAGTTAGACTAGCCCGGTCAACAAATGTAAAATAAATAAAAAAATAAAATGTCTTTGTTTATAAGTTCCATGATAATACGTTCCATAGCCTTGCAGACCAGGCTCGTCAGGCTAATGGGGCGGTAGCTCCCAGGGTCCATGGTGGCTCCCCCTTTGTGGAGTGGGATAACCATCGCTGTGCTCCATTCAGTGGGCACAAAGCCTGAAGTGAGGCTATGATTGAATATGGTGCTTAGGTGGGGTGCCAGTTCATTCTGTAGTTCATGTAGAACGCAGCCTGGGATGTTGTCAGGTCCCATGGATGCTGTGATCTTGGCTTTGGAGAGTGTGTTTTTTACCTGTGCAGCCATGATTACAGGAACTTTGCATTCTTCTGGCATAGTGATGGGCCCTTTAGGGGGTGAGGGGGGTAATGTTAGCACTGAACCTATCTGCCAGGATGTTGGCAATATCAGTTGGTTCTGTATATTTAGTGCCTTTGTGCTGTAACTCAGAGCAGATCTGAGTGTTGCCATTGAGATTCTTGACATAGCTATAGAATGCTTTGTGGTTGTCTTTAGAATCAGTGGTGATTTTGTTTTCATAACTAGCTTTGGAGGATTTTATGAGGGATCTCACCTTCTTACTGAGGCTGACCAGGGAGTTCTTCCAGTCATGGGATTTTACTCTTTTTTGCAACAGTTTCTTTCTTCTGTTGTATAGTTTGTTTATGGCACGGGACCACCAGATTGACTTCCTTTTCTGGAGGATAGCATCTTGGTTCTGTTAGGGATAGCATTTGTGTGGAATTACTGCAGTCATACCTCTATTGTCCGTTTGCATGGGTGTCGTGAAGTTTGCCACTTCTGTCTTCCATGAAGTTGGCTTTGGAGAAATTTTTTACGGTGGTTTCCCTAATGGGGGGTGGGGGCGTGATGTGGATGTCTAGGCTGATTAGCTTGTGGTCGGATCTGACCAACGAGGAATTGACCTCTGGTGTGGAACACCAGTCGCCCACGTTGGTAATGACCAGGTCTAGGATATTGCTGTCCCTGGTGGTGGTGTGGATAAGTTGATCCAAGGCACTAGAATTTGAAATAGTGTATGTATGTGTATATATATATATAATAAGTTGCACAAATGAGTGTCTAGAGGTGATAGGGATGGCTTTAAATGAAATGAAAAGTAAAAGTTTAGGTGATGTAGTAAAGATGGGGGGGTACATATTTTACAATAAATGACATTTCTGTGTTAGGTATAACATTTGGGAATAAAGATGTAAGTAGAATTCAATGGGGAAAATGTAGAAGAAATAAAATAAACCTGACTTTTCTGGAGAACATTAAAATATTATTCAGAAAAATAAGTGTATTTGATACATTCAGTACTAATAGGAAAGACATCATACTTGGCAAGTGTATTATGTTGGCAACAGTGTTTGAAAAGGAAATTATTGCAGATTCAATTTCATGGGGTTCTAGATGAAATACAGTAAAATGAGGATTTTTTTATGTAAATAAAGAGGAATGGGGTTTTAGGGTTAATTAATACAGTGGTATATATTGCTTCATTAAATTTGCCCAAAGTGTTAAATTAGATCAATGAAAAAGATGAGAGAATAGTAGTAAAACTGTATAAATATAAATATGATCAATTTTGGGGTATAATAAAAAAGGTTAAAAGAGAAAACAAGTGTATAAACGAAGAAATAAAATGCTGCCAATTTTGTGAAAAATAAAAATTGATGATATAGAAAAGGAAAGACAAGCATGGTATAAGAATATAATGATAAGACATTACTATGTAAAACCGTGTCTATATCACTTTGTCAAACCCTTAATTGAAACACAATTCATTGAACTGAATTCAATGAAAGCTCAATTAAGTGAACAATCATTTCAGTAAAAGCTTTCCTAGGGAAAGGAAAAGTTTGGCCATCATCGGGAATTTGCCCTTTTCCCGACTGTCTTGGAGTTGGCATATTTAGTTAGGGGGGTATAGGAGCTTCACTCCCACTTTGCAGAGTTTTAAATTTTGTTGTGTTTGTTATGATTGGTTGCTGGCCCACTAGTTTTATTCCCTAGGAAACATTTTACTGAAATGATTGTTTGCTTAATTGAGCTTTCGCTGAATTGAGTTTGATGAATAGCGATTTGCTCAATTAAGCATTCGACAAAGTAATATAGACCTGTAAAACTACTGGAAAATCTAACAGATGAAAAAAATTACTTACCAGTAAAAGGAAATATGCCATATAAAAAGAAAAGTGATAGAGTACATTAACACTGTCAAGAAGAAGAAACTACTGAGCATGTGTTTCTGAAATGTAAAAGAGTAAATTAAGTTACTGGGAAAACTATGTAAAGAAGATTTTTTAGAAAATGTAAAAGAAGTGGATAAAATAAACATCCATATTATTAAATATGGGTATTATAAGAATAGATGTAAAGAATATTTTAAAAGAATCGATAAAAAGTTATTTTATGTTATATGGGTTTTATAGAATGAAAGAATAAATGAAATTATGTTCAATGAGGAATGGATTTTTAGCAACAATATTAAGTAAAATCAGAGGGTGGTTATGGAAAAAAAGAGTGGGGTCTAATAGGGATAAATATTTAGTATGATTGTCAGGAAAATTATGAATGTGTATAAATGGGTACCTGTCAAATCTTCGAACGTTCAAAATTTCGAACATTACATGGTCGAGACCAAACGTTCGAAATTTTGAGTGCTCGAAGATAGGCTTTCATCAGCACCATACAGTGCAGATAGGGAGACTTTCCCTTTTCTCCACTAAAGTGCGGTCTCGGAGTTGGTATATTAATGTAGGGGGGGTGGGGGTCACCGGGAGGCTTGCCCTCCTGCCTACACTGTTAAAGTGTTTTTTCTGTGTTTTCTTTTTTTTTTTTTTGTTACGTTCGAACATCCAAATGGCGAACATTTGGTCTCAACCATGTAATGTTCGACATTTTGGATGTTTGAACATTTAACGTAGACCCGTATAAATATATTTGTATATTTATATATTTGTACATTTGTAAATATTTATAAATACGTAAACATGTTGAAAGAAGTGTTCTTTTTGTACATATAAATAAAGGACTCCCTGTTATGTTCGATAGGTGCAATGGGATCTTTTACATCTATCTGAGCTGCAACCAGTTCATGCAAATGGGACTTCAGTTTAATGTCTCACTCAAAGAATGACACACTCATGAGTTCAGCCTTTCCCTTATGGTGTCCTGCAGTATAAGCAATTGATCTACCTGGTGTGGGAATAGAATCCTCATCCTTCTGCACCAAAGGTGAGTGTGCTACCTGTTGCATCACTGACACTGAAAAAAAGGTCATGCATCTGAATTTTCATCCCAAGGCTCCATCCTTCCCTTCCCCAAAACTTAGAATAGTAACAGACCATATTAGTTGACTGGCAACCAAGTTATATTTCATGAAGACCAGCAAATTACTATTAATAACAACAGTATTTAGCATGCATGTGTTCATTCTTACAAATAAAATTCACTTGAACATTTCAGTTAAAATCACAGCAATCACTACATCATCTTCACTAACATATCAGAGCAGACAACAAATTCCCTTCAAGCAGAATCACTCCTCTTTTAACAGTATTCTCTACAGCTAATCCTGTGAGCCCAAGTACCTTCCTGACTTGGCCCAGGAAATGAAGTGGCGAAAAGTAAAAAAAAAAAGTAGCTAACCACCAACTCAGAATCCTCAGTCTAAGATGTGAATACCCATACTAACACTTACCCGCAAATTGAAGCTGCCACCCTAACAGTATAGTGAATGGAGGCTGGGAGGGCTTGATCAATGCTGCTGCACCACAGAAGAGACCAGGAACCCTGTCACCTCACTATTAATAACTCTTCTTAACATGCTCCCCCTGACTGTAACACTTTGTGTTCCTCCCAGGGTTTATCTAAACCTTTGCTCTCCTCTTCCTCCTTCCACTCTCCTGTCATAAACATGTAACCTAATCATATTACCTGAGGTTAAGGAATATGGGACAAAAGTGTCTTCCAGCAAACTGCACTTGTCCTAAGGCCCCATCTTCTTCTTTCCCCAAACCCATAATAACAGCACATCACACTAGCTGTTTTGTGACCAAGTTTTATTACATCAAGACCAGCAAATTGCTATAATTATTAGCAAACATTCATTGCTACAAATAAAAGTTACTTGAACATTTCATTTAAAATCACAGAAATCACTAAAAGAACTTTGCTAACATATCATAGCAGACAATATAATACCATATCGTTACGTAATGCATAGAACTGTCTTTAATATGCAATGTCTTTTAAGAGGTAAGTAGTCATGACAGCATGACTGAATGCCCATTCAGGAGGCAAAACAAGACCCAGAAGAGAATTCAAGACCACTTACTCTAATAGAATCTCTTTTCCTGGAGTGGCTTTCCACACAGCTCATCCTGGGAGCCAAAGTAGCCTCCTGACTCATCCCAAGAAAGGAAGGGGGAAGTACAAACAAAGGAAAAAAGAGCCTGTCTATCTATTCATCCATCCATCCACCAAGCTGGCTGCCACCTGTCTCCACAACCTTTCCTGGCTGACACTAACCACGGCCTGGTAATATTCTAAGACTCCTACACACCATGGTCTGTAGCTACCAGGTACTGTAGGAGCAATGAAAAATGCACATTGAGCAAATCAAAGCCCACTTGACTAAAATGAGACCTATCTTCTCTAAGCCACAGATAATCTTTGCCTGTAAAGTCCCAGTGATCCAGAATAAGAAAAGCCAAATATAAAGCTGACCTTTCAAGTCTGTGATTGACAAATTCATTAATGGCTTCTATATATGACACCTTGACCACCCTTATTTACACCAATCTGGACATAATTGAAAACTGTAATGCAATGGTTGTATGAAACGTCTGTTGATTTAATTCAAATTCTTAATAAACAAAGACAGTAATGGGCACTTTGGCATAAGACCAAGATCATTCCTCCTATGTGTAGCAGCATGGTTTCCTGCATCTCATCAAATACTGGCAAGATATGACTCTTGTCATCCTTATTTATTCCAGCAAATAACGTCCTACAAACTGGGATCGAGTCGCAGGTACTTTCCACCAGGTGTCACTTCCACACTCATGGCTGCCCAGAATATAAAATAAAGCCCCACAATTAACATTCTTTTTTCATTTTGAAACAAAAACAGATATTAAAATTATAATAAAGAATGGTTACTATAAAACAGTCAATAAAAATTAAAATAAAGAACAAATAACTTAAAAGCCAGTATCCAAGGATTCACTCATAAAAATATATAAAATGAAGCTATTTATTATTAAAATAACAGACATGGATTAATTGCTTTCATTGTGAATACAAGCAGAACTTCATCAGAATCACAACAAATTCCCTAAAAAACTTTTTATACAAAAATCATTCTAATTAAAAAGAATTAGTCAACTAATCCAAATAAAAACTGAACAGTGGGATTTAAAGTGTAAGCGACATTCAGACCTCTTAAAACTCATGACCAATACTATCAAAAATACTTTCAGATGAATAATAAATATTTAAAAAAATATTAAAATGCAAAACGGACACTTCAACATTTTGTTGCTCTCATAATTAGCATGGACTGGCTAGAAGTGTATCCATTTAATCCAGGGTGTGAGATTGTTTGCATTTTTAGCTACCATTGCAACTCCTTATTTTCTAACATCAACTTAGGGTCCCCAAACTTTGTGTAAAGGAATCAGAGTCAATGATGCCAAAGTTAAACTTGGAAAATGCAAGACAAACCACTGAGTGTTTAAACAAAGCATTATTCCCTTTTTATTTTTAATATCATATAGATATTTATAAATACATCTATGTAAAGCCCTCTCCATTTTACCAATGTAAAAACTTGAATATCCTTTGCAAATAGCCATATAAACCACCCATTTTCTAGAACAATTTCCTTTAACAAAGAACACCCTAGAGACTGCACATACCACAGATACCACAATATAAATGTTAAAACCCTTTCCTATTCTGATTTCCAATTTGCTACCCCAACCTGATATAAGATAAAAATGCAATGGGCAGCCACCTATCCTCCTATTTGAACACTTCATTGGACTGATCTTCCAGCATTAAGTCAGAATCTCTGTCTGTCCAGAAATAATAAGATGAATAATGATAACCTTGAATAACTTGACTACCAAGACCTTTCTAATCACGAGATCAAACTGTCTGGGACCAAGTCTTCCACTGGGGAACTGAAATACCACATTGGTCAAACTGTCTAGGTGACAACTCATGCCAAGTTATGCTCTTTCTCACTGGACACAGCAAGCAGTCTAAGTTCTTATACAACACTGTTTGTTGACCCTTACCATCCTTCACATGAAAAAGGTGAGGGATGAACTCTTATTTTACAATGATGGGGATGCTGTTCCATAGTGAAAGAGATCCTTTGGGACAAATATCTGTCTCTTCAGCACATTTTGTTTATGTCACAAGTGATGTTCAGATCCCTAGATCTAGTGTTTCTGGTGCTGTTTGTTGTGAGCATGTGCAACATTTCCATCAATGCTGGGTCTGAGGAAGCCCTGTAAGCCAGGTAAAGATCCCCTCTCAGCACTCTACAGGAGTCTGAATACAGAGACAGAGCCTTTAGTTGATCAGTGTAGAACATGGCATTCATGCCCTGAATTCTCCTAGTGAAAAACCTCTGTGACCATTCCAACTTTGTAAGAGTCTGGTTAGATACATGCCAAAGGGCAGCATTGTATTCAATGACAGGTCTGATGAGGTCCGAGTAGAGTGGTACTATAACTTCCTTGGGCATGGATGCCATACTCTTACCTGTAAGTTGGGTGACAGAATGATTTTCATAGTATCTTAGGTACATGTTGGTCAAATGCCAGATTGCTGTCTAAATATGTTCTCAGATCCCTTACTAATGGGTCAACTCCTAGAGGTGTATTATTGATGGGATAATTTACTTGGGTTTACAGTTTCCTAAAGGGCATTATAATGTATTTTTTTGCTTTGAGTTTTAGATTTTTGGCACCATTCATTTGTCTGTGCTAAACCATCTTGCAGGATTTTGTTGTCTTGGAGGGAATCTATAATAGCTCCAAGTTTGCAGTCATCTTGGAACTCAGTGAGCCAGAAGCCTTGAACATTAGCCTTGACTTCTGAAAAATAGATGCCAAACAGGAGTGGGTTCAGCACGGAGCCATGGGGTACTCCACCTGTGATCTGTATCTTGGTGGAGGTGGTCTCACCAATCTTGAATTGTTTGGTCCTGTCTGTCAGCCAGCCTGCAATTCAGGGAGTTATGTAGGGATTTATGGCTAGCTCAAAGAACTTGTCAACAATCCCTGAGTGGGGTATTGTACTAAATGCCTTGGCCAGGTCAAGATACACATTATGCCTTATCTATCCTTGTATATTGCTTTGCTGACCCTCTAAAAGAAATCTACCTGGTTAAGTAGACATAATCTTCCCTTAACAAAGCCAATTTGGGATGATTACAGAGCCTGTATACTGCCAATGTCCTTGTTTATCATTTCCATGATAATTTGTTCCATGACTTTACATATTAGGCTTATTGCACTGATGGGTCTGTAGTTTTCTGGGTCAGTTGATGGTCTGCTCTTGTGGAGGGGAATGACTGTTGCTGTCCTCCATTCACTTGGAATGTAGCCTGTTTAAAGGGTGTAGTTGAAGAATGCCTCAACTGGGCCCTGATAGGTCATATTTTCAGGAGTCAACCAGAGATATTGTTAGGATCCATGCAGGTGGTGCTCCTGGCCATAGTGAGTGCTGCTAGCACCTGGTCCCTGCTAGCAATTGGTAAGCTGGAGTTGATTTTACCTGATGGATGTGGGGAGGTGTGGGGGTGAAGTTAGAGATGAATTTATTAGCCAGTAAATTTGCTATGTCACCCTGATTGGAGAAAGTGGTACAGTCACCTCCAATTCTGCACACTGTTGAGTATTACCATTAAGATTAAGGACATAGCTAAAGAAGACCTTGTGATTGTCCTTAGCCTGTGAGGCTATCTTGACTCCATAGTTGTTCTTCTTGGACTTAATTAGTTTTCTTAGTTTCTTGCTTAGTTGTATAACAGAACACTTGTCTTTAAAAGAGTTTTTATTCCTGATTTTGGCCATGAGCTTTCTTCTTTTATTATATAACCTGTTTAGGTGAGGATTCCACTAGTGGGGTTTGAGTTTAGTGTTTGTTTTAAGTTTATTTCTGGTAAATGTGGCAGCCTCTATGCAGCCATTCATGTTTGTATAGGGACTCTATCAATAAGTCTATATAGATAGCTGTGGTCTCAGGGTTAGGAGGAGCCTTGAATTTTGATAATCTGTCACTTAATAGGATATTGTTTGCCTTAGAATAGTTTCTAACTGTTACTGGTTTAGTTGGATTTTCCAGGTTAATTTTTTTTTTACTTCAAAGGAGACAGTTTTGTCATTCGGCCTTACGAGTAAGGACGGGACACAGGGTGGGAGAGTGGGTGCAATGCTCTCCTATTTTGGTGAGTACCAGTTCCACTATGTTTGAAA
This sequence comes from Protopterus annectens, assembly GCF_019279795.1. Lineage (NCBI taxonomy): Eukaryota > Metazoa > Chordata > Ceratodontiformes > Protopteridae > Protopterus > Protopterus annectens. The sequence goes on from NC_056746.1 coordinate 1,246,498,885, forward strand.
CTCTGGCTGGTAGATGCATGATCTCTTCCAGGATGTTTGTGTTAATAAAATTCTAGAAGTGTTGTGTTTTGAGGTTTGAGGCAGTGTAAGTTTTCCAGTCTGTGGAGGGGTAGTTAAAGTTACCCATGAATAGGGTGTTTGGTTGGATGATGAGCACTTCTTGTTAGTTTAGGTAAAAGTTGTGAGACTCTAGGGGCATAACTGGTGACCTGTAGATAGCCATAATATGGTGAGAAACCTTACCTATGGTGACTTCCTTATAGATAACTTTTATGGTATCATCTTGTTTGACCAAAGCAGAGGTTATGTTTATTGCCACAGGCAACTGAGATACCTCTACCTTTGGCCCAGTCTGTCCTGTTGTTGGACTAAATGTGTGGTAGGCTATGTAACCTTGCATTTCTGGAGTAACCAAGTCTCAGTCATGGCACCGATGTCTACATTCTCCAGAGTGAAGAGGGCTTAACGAGTGTGGAGTTATTTTGTTTAGGCTCCTAGCATTGTGCAGTAACACCCAAAAACTGCTTGGAGACTTTTCACTATGTTGGTAGTTTTGTCTTTTTGGCATTGCCTAAAAAAGGCTGTAAGGGGTGGATAAAGTTTTATCCAATATTTGAAAGCTTAGAGGTGACAGGTGCAGCCCATCCTGTTGGTAGTTGAGAGCCAAGAAGGCCCTTTATCAACCCCCTTTATGAAATCTCATCTTTCCTCTTTGTATCCTACAAAGGAATGAATTTGGGTGCCTACTGGCTGAACCCTAAAATGAAGGTTGTTCCCAGTCACCTTGAAAACCTCCTCTCCACCCTACTTGGATAGTCAGCAGGCATCTTCACCTTACTTAACTCCTGTGCTGTAGAACGAGGTCTCACTCCATTTCCTCCTTCCCTGTGCCAGAATTTCAATACTGCATGCATCCCCCCCACAGTGTAAGCAAGTGCTCTAGAACCTGCATGTGGACCAAGAACATCTGCCAATATTTAACAGTCATTCAGCCTTTGTTTTTGCCACAGCATGTTTAGGATAAACTTACCCTGAACCATAGCCTAACGATCATTGTCCATAGCCAGATATCAGCATGTTTGTTCTCCTATCACAAGGACTTGTTGACTGCCTTCACTTTCCTAAAACATTTGTTGTACCACAACCCTGTATATCCCTTCTTAACTTCTGTGCATCCATTCTGATCAAAAATAAGTTAGAACAGGAAAAGCCTTCTTAGGCTCCTTCTTCAGAGTGACCTCTAACAGGTAAACAAAACCCAACACACAAGTTGCCCCATGTCTTAGCCCTAAACCTAACCAACCTCCTTTTATCCAAAGCTATTACAGCTACTGTTAAGTCCCAAGAACCAGCAGCCTCCACTTACATAAGTCTGTGTGCTCCATCCACGCCCAGTAAATCCATAATATCTACTTAGTCATCCCTCTGAATTTTTTTCCTTTACTGCCATAGAGATGTCCTTCAAGGATGCATCTGCAGTCATAACATATGGGTTGTCCTGCCTCAGGCAGCCCTTTGGTCGGCCGGATTCCAAAGTCTGGGTCTGGCCTCAGCTGATGTCGCACTTTGCCCGACGTCAGAGCGTCTGGGGTATAAAAGCATCAGCCGACGCCATTTTCCTCAGTCTTTCTTGCCATGCGGTGCCCGAAGCAGAAGCTGTTCGCAAGTGCCGGTAGGTCAGATCCAGTGAATTCAGCTACCGAAGACTTCGAAAAAAGCTAAGTACCCCGTTGGGGACTCTTTCTTGCCTCAGCCGATGTCAGACAAAGTAAATAATTGTTTAACTTGTGGGAAACAAATACCCCATAAGGATTTCCATTCCTACTGCCTTCCTTGCTTAGGCCCAGACCACGATGCATCGGCCTGTTCAGCCTGTGCTTCCTTCAACCGACGAACTCTTAGACGTTGGTCGGAGTTGCAGAGGAATTATTTGGGGCCAGTTTTGCTTATAAAATGCCATCGGAGACTCCGACTTCGCATCTGGTGAAAAAACGGAAGGAAAAGGACCGACACTCGCTGCCCTCTGTTTCGGCTGAAACCACGGCAAGGCCTACCGCGAGTGTCTCGGTTTCGGCCGAAACCCTAGTCCTCGGAGAGTCCTACTTCCGAACCCATTCATCCGACCACCGAGGCCCGGGAGGCCCCGGCTGAGTCGGCTACCGAACTTCTTACTGAAACCAGTGTTCAGGAAATGTCCGACACCATACCTTTGGACATTTCTACTCCTGCACGTGGGGCAGCTAGGCCCCCTGCTTCCATGTCCATTAAGGCCTTTTCTAGGGCTAAAGCTGCCAAACTATCTAAAGCTTTGCCTACCAAAACTACCTCCCAGAGGCCTTCCTCTAGTTCTCAGATCCTCAGCCTTGCAGAGGACCTTATTTCTTTAATTAGAGGTTCACAACCTCACCCAGACAGGGCCTCTCACCCTCCTCCGGACAAAAGGCCCCGGACTGACCCCTCTGACCCACACTCTTCAGATGATTCCACGGATGGGTCTGAGTTGTCAGACCACCAGGAGGAGGCTTATTCGCCTTATGAGGATTCAGATGCTGAGGAATCTATCTCTTCGGCCTCCCCTCCTGAAGAGTTTTCCTTTGGTGAGACTCTACACTCCATGAGAGAGCATTTTCAATGGCAAGGTCAGGATTTCTCTGATTCTAGAAAAAGATTAAGGACCTTTTTGCATTTGCCTCAACATAGGCCCTTAGCTATACCTCCTGTTCTGAATGTAATTGATGATGTGTACAATGATGTCAGTACAGCCCCTGATACTCTTCCTCCGGCCCCTGCCAAACCTGACAGATACTACAGGGTCCCGGATTCTCATTTCCATCTGTATAAAGCCCATTCTGCAGACCCAGAAACTATTTCTCAAGGCCCTAAAGGGGTTGCAGCCGCCACTGCCAAAAATCCTCTACCCTCTGAAAGAGAGTCTAGAGCTTTAGAGAGATGGGGAAAAAAGGTATATACTTCTGCAACTCTTTCTGTCAGGGCATTAAATTGTCAGTTTCATATGATACAGTACCAAGAGTATTTGTTAGATGAACTGAATAAGAAACTTTCTTCTCCTGAACCCCTTGACCGTAAATCCCTTCAGGATTTGGTACACAATTCACAACAGGTTAGTAACCATTTCCTAAAATGTGGCTATGATGCACTGGAGGCTTCATTTAGATCAGCTATGACTGGGGCAGTTATTCGTAGGCATGCCTGGCTGAAGGAACAATCTTTGCCAGACCATGTTAAAGCTAAACTCCTGGATGCTGCAATGGAGAAACAAAATTTATTTGACTCCTCTGCTCAGGAGATCTTAAAAAAGGTTGAAGAAAAGGCAAAATCTGTGCAAACAGTTAAAGATTTCCTGCAAGTACAACCACCGAGATTCAGCAGAAACTGGCCTACTAAGAATTGGTCCTTTCCAGACTCGGACAGAGCCCAGAGGGGCAGGAACAGGTGCCCTAGAGGCAGAGGTCAATCGAAGGGCTCCTACAGAGGCCGTCAGTGGCAGCCTGCCAACCAGAGGAGTAGTGCAACAGCAACAACAACAACTACTACACCAGGACAGGCTCAATGACTTAACTCTGATTCCGCCTACCAGGGATCAACTGGAAGCACCCTTGGGCGGAAAGCTGGCTTTATTCTCAAAAAACTGGCATTATATTACAAGGGACACATGGACACTGCAAATAATAGACAAAGGATACAGGTTCCACTTCCACACTTTGCCAAAAAGAAACGGAATGCCAAACCTTCCACCAAATCAGAGGGCAGAGGCTTTAAGACAGATCAACAATTTGCTTCAGATGAAAGCTATAGAAAAGGTACCATGTTCAGAACAAGGCCAAGGATTTTACTCCAGACTATTCCTTGTACCAAGAAAAGAAAATCAATGGAGGCCTATTCTCGACCTGTCCGCACTGAATACTTATCTAATTGTGCCAAAATTCAAGATGCTGACCCTACAGCAACTTCTTCCCATGTTGGGCAAGGAGTCTTGGCTGGTGACTCTAGATCTCAAGGAGGCATACCTGCACGTCCCTATTTGACCAAGTTGCAGAAGACACCTCAGATTTCTTGCAGGATCAGAGCATTATCAATTCTCAGCATTGCCCTTTGGCTTATCTACTGTGCCCAGAGTATTCATGAAATGCCTGGCATCAGTAATTGCACATTGCAGACTACAGGGAATTCAAATCTACCCATACCTGGACGACTGCCTAATACAAGCGGACAACAAGGGAAATTTGATAAAGGACTTGGCCTATGCCATCCACCTGCTACAGGCCTTGGGATACACAGTCAACATCCAAAAGTCAAGACTAGTGCCATCCCAAAGGATAACCTTTTTGGGTGCAGATCTGGACACAACCACCCAAATGGCCTTTCTCACAGAAAAAAAACAAAAACAACTTCCAGATTACTTCATGATTTTGGCAAGACAAACTCAGCTTACTGCAAGGAAAATCCTGCAGGCCCTGGGTTACATGGCATCCTGCATAATTCTGATACCACACGCCAGGCTGCATATGAGGAAATTACAGTGGTACCTAAGGAGTGTATGGTCTCAACATAGTCACAGTTTAGAAACCTTGATACCAATCATTCCATGCCTTCAAAAGGAATTTCTGTGGTGGGCTCAGGCCTGCCAGTCCAACAGAGGGTTGCCTTTCAACAAACCAAAAACAAGGCAGACCATCACCACGGACGCTTCAGACTGAGGATGGGCAGCACACATGGAGGGCAAATGTATCCAAGGCCTATGGCCTCAAGGACAGCTAAGCATGCACATAAACCAAAAGGAAATGCTGGCAGTGATGCATGCAATCGAGGCTTTCAAACCCTTCCTCCAACAAGGCCACCTGTTAATAAGGACAGACAACACCACGGTCATGTGGTACATAAACAAGCAGGGAGGCACACACTCTTACCCTCTATGCCGGCTGGCTATGAATCTATGGGAACTATGCCTGAAACTCAATATCCAACTACAGTCCCAATTCGTGCCAGGGAAAGAGAATACACTGGCAGACAGCTTAAGCAGAACTACAATGGATGCACATGAATGGATGCTGCACCCAGACATCTTCCAACTCATAGCAAAGACATGGGGAATGCCGGAGATAGATCTGTTCGCCTCCCCACTCAACCATCAACTGAAGACATTCTGCTCAAGGACATACCACCCACAAGCTTGGAGGGTGGACTCTCTCTCTTTCAGCTGGAAAGCCCTAAAAGTATATGCCTTCCCACCTCTCCCATTGATGTACAAGGTTCTACTGAAGATCAGGGAGGAACAGCCAAGAGTGATACTGATAGCTCCAGACTGGCCAAGGCAACACTGGTATCCATTATTGAGAAGCATGTCTCAGGCAAAACCATGGCCTCTCCCCCTATGGCCTCTTCTTCTGACACAGAACAATTTCAAGACCATGCATCCCAACTTGAAAACATTGCAGCTAACTGCCTGGAAAATTCCTTAAATCCCAATCAAACTGTTTTATCACAGAGGGTGAAGGACATTATCTTGGAGGCTCGCAGGCCTTCCACAAGGAAGACATACTCAGCTAAATGGAAGAGATTTCTCATTTGGAGCACATCAAAAGGCTCAGATGTCACAGTGGCAAGCATGACACATATCCTGGAATACTTAGCAGAATTGTTCCACAATGGCCTGTCCTATTCTTCCATTAAGATTCATGCCTCAGCAATTTCAGCAGAATACAATGTGGATCCACCTATCTTCTCACACCCTCTCCTCAGACAATTTCTGAGAGGGATCAAAAATATTAAACCTCCAAGAAGACCCCCTCTACCTGCTTGGGATCTCAACTTTGTGCTGGAGAAACTGACACTTCCTCCTTTTGAACCAGCAGCATCAGCGGATCTACAGTTTCTGTCTTGGAAAACTGCATTCCTTCTGGCAATAACTTCAGCAAGAAGAGTATCTGAGTTACAAGCATTAATGGCAGTGCAACCATTTCTTATTTTCCATCAGGACAGAGTTTCACTAAGAACCAATCCTACTTTTATGCCAAAGGTGGTATCTAGGGTATCCTTGAACCAAGCTATTCACTTGCCTATGTTCTTCCCAAATCCACAGAATAGAGGGGAAAAACTTTTGCACACCCTGCATATACACAGACAACTACGCTACTACTTGGACAGAACAAAAACTAGCAGAAAAACTGACCAACTATTTGTAGCATATGCTACTGGGGTGCAAGGAAAAGCAATTTCCAAACAGACAGTTTCAAAATGGATAGGAAATTGCATTCGATTTTGCTACTCCTTTCATGGAAAGACAGTTCCTGAAAACATCAGGCCTCATTCCACAAGGGCCACGGCCACCACTACAGCCTTCCTACGAGGGGTGGCTACCAAGGACATTTTAGAAGCTGCTACTTGGAGCTCCGTGCATACATTTGCCAAACATTACAATCTACCTTTATACTCCAGATCCAGAGCAGGTTTTGCTACTGCAGTCCTGCAGGGGATCTTAACTACACCATCCTTTTCTTAGTACCTCCTCCCCCAGATTGGCTATGGTATTCTACCCATATGTTATGACTGCAGATGCATCCTTGAAGGACATAGTACAGTTTTGTACCTACCATAAATGTAGATGTCCGATAGGTATGCATCTGCAGTCAGGTTTACCCTCCCTCCTACCCCTCTGTGGTATTCCTAGGGTACTTACCCTTCTTTTAGCTAGCTGGGGGAATCTATTATGGTGTATTTGTTTGTTTATACATGTATATAATTTTGCAAATGTTTGGAACTTTTCTGCATGTATCCAAATTTAGCCTTCCTAGAGGGCACCTGGCATCTGGGGCAAGAAAAACTGAGGAAAATGGTGTCAGCTGATGCTTTTATACCCCAGACGCTCTGACGTCAGGGAAAGTGCGACATCAGCCGAGGTCAGACCCGGACTTTGGAATCCAGCCGACCGAAGGGCTGCCTGAGGCAGGACAACCCATATGTTATGACTGCAGATGCATACCTATCGGACATCTACATTTATGGTAGTTACAAAACTGTACTATATGAAGCATGACACACTATTACTGACAGGAAAGACTGCAAACCAGCTAGCCCTGGCAATAACCCTCATGCACAGACTCTGTGTCACCAGCACTCAGCACAGATGATTGAAGAGGTGCTGTGGAAATAAAAATATTGTCCCCTTCATCCACCTGGTCTGGGACCTGTGGCACCAAACTTTGCGAACGTTGCTCCTATGAGAGATGCCCAACAAATACTGCAGTATTTCCTTGCTTTTGAAGAAAACATGTTAAATACTTGACAACAGTTTGGTCCTGCACTTCCTCCCCAGTCTCAATAGTGGAAATAAAATTATTACCTACAGACGGCAGGGGCTAGAACCTCCAACTCTGGGGGAATGCCACCTCCTTCCATGCCTTTTCCTTCCTTTTTTGGGGGGTGAGTTACCATATGTTGGCTTCTCTGGTGTCTCCCACTTTCTTTTTTATCTTGGGTTCTGGGTGTCCCCAGAACTGCTTGTGACTCTGTTGCAACCTCCTCAAAGAAGATTTTGTTTTGCACCACAATATTCCACCATTGCAATTCTTCAAATTCAGTCACGCTGCATAAGAAAATACATTATTGATGCAATAAGCCACCTGATTGCCCACCAGCCTCTCTCCTACTTAATATTCTGTCTGACCCTGCCTGAAAGCAAAGCCAGGAAAAGCCCATCCCCACCAGTTGGTCTCCATTTGTAAGTCAACAGCTACCCAGCACACAAGCTGACCATTCGCAGCTCCTGTTATTCAGAAGCGAACTACCCTACAATGATTTCCTAAAATCTGGACCTCACCCATAACCTACAAGACTCCATAACCCCACCTCTTGCACAGCAAGGCAAATTAACAAGCAACAGCCCCCATTATCAGGCACTCAATATCAACCCAGCTCAGACACACATACGCACACACACACACACACACACACACACACACACACACACACACACACACACACACACACACACACACACACACACAGTACTCTTGACAGCCTAACCCCTCCATACTAAAGTAAAAGAAAAGGTCTCATCTGAAGAATTGCCTCCTTCTATCACAATGTGGGATGAGTACAGACAAAGGCCCAACATGCCAAACAAACCAGATAGCCTCTGCAGGTATAGCCAAAAAACAATAAAGGCTCTAATGACTAGTATTATGTGGCTCCTGGGACATCCTGCATAATGACATGGACCAAGCACCAAGTGTGGGAGAAAGTGGGGGAATATGGAAGTAGAACCATGGCCCCTTGACTTTCAGAACTAAAGGTACATATACCAACTTTCACCATCTTGACAATGCATAAGCACATGCTTTTCCTTTTACAAGCCCAGACAAAAGAAAATGATTAAAACACTATATGGCTGACCCCTTTTATACTGAACAAAGAAATACTCCTTAGTAAAACACTTCCTTGGATTATAATCCATCCCGATTTTTTGATAATATTGATTTCACCGCTCCTCCCATTTTTGTTATTTATACTTTAATAATTGTCCCAATTTCTAAGGCCTGCCTCTGTTCCTTCCACAGTGAGCTCCCTTAACTTCACAAAAGAGCTCATAGGCAACCCAAACGGTGCTCCATAGTAACTCACATAGCATAATCATCAGGTTTGTCATCAATACGCATGTTCCCTAACATGAAGGAGAAGTCTGAATCTTATTCAAAACTGCTTAAGATGTACTAAAATACAAAATTAAGTATCAACATGCACTGCTGCATGATAAGAAAAATGAAACTCCCAAGACTGGCTGTAGTGATCGGCTGTATTCTCGGCAATTTATCAGCAAGCAAACTATGGCAAGGAATGGGGCAGACAATAAGGCAAAATCAAGCCATTCTGAAAACAGGACTAAATAGATGGCAAACTCATAGACATACAGCAAAATTAGGGGCAGTTGGAAGCAGGCAGCTTTAACATCCAGTCACTTTACCAGCACAATAAGCATAAGGTAATCTAAATGCCTGGGATTAATGACAGCCTCTTAAATCAAAGACACATCTAAATAGTATTCTTATTCCCAAAAAAAGTAATAGAAAAACTAGTTTAGCATCAACATGTACTGCTGAAGAGCAGAAGTAAGGAAGTCCAACATCTTGCAGTATTGCATGGTGTCTATCCTGGAAGATTCCACAAAAACAGTTATTCCAAAGGACAGCACAAAAAGGAAACTCGAAACATTCTGCCATTCGGCAAGCATAAGGCAAATTCTGACATACCATAATGTCATCGGCAGTTAAGAGGTATGCTAACAGCCTAACAAAGCTCCATTATGCCACTGAACAAAATAAGTATGTACTTTAATATTATTTCCTAACTTACAGTACATCTTCAGTCAAACTACAAGCCAGCCATTAACTTCTGCAGAAAGAAAGGTAAATGACAACATCAGAGATGAACTGCAAAGTCAGGGACACTTAAGAAAGGTAAATGACAATGTCAGAGATGTACTGCAAAGTCAGGGACACTTAAGAAAGGTAAATGACAATGTCAGAGATGTACTACAAAGTCAGGGACACTTAATAAAGGTAAATGACAATGTCAGAGATGTACTGCAAAGTCAGGGACACTTAAGAAAGGTAAATGACAATGTCAGAGATGTACTGCAAAGTCAGGGACACTTAAGAAAGGTAAATGACAATGTCAGAGATGTACTGCAAAGTCAGGGACACTTAAGACAGGTAAATGACAACGTCAGAGATGTACTACAAAGTCAGGAACACTTAAGAACGGTAAATGACAATGTCAGAGATGTACTGCAAAGTCAGGGACACTTAAGACAGGTAAATGACAACGTCAGAGATGTACTACAAAGTCAGGGACACTTAATAAAGGTAAATGACAATGTCAGAGATGTACTGCAAAGTCAGGGACACTTAAGAAAGGTAAATGACAATGTCAGAGATATACTGCAAAGTCAGGGACACTTAAGAAAGGTAAATGACAATGTCAGAGATGTACTGCAAAGTCAGGGACACTTAAGAAAGGTAAAGGACAACGTCAGAGATGTACTGCAAAGTCAGGGACACTTAAGAAAGGTAAATGACAACATCAGAGATGTACTGCAAAGTCAGGGACACTTAAGAAAGGTAAATGACAACGTCAGAGATGTACTGCAAAGTCAGGGACACTTAAGAGACTTACAAGCAGCCTATCCAACCTCTGATATGCCTTTGTACTTTTCCAATATGCAAACATCCAAATCTGTTAACTTCCTGCTGTGTCATGATCACCATGTTCCCGTTTTATGTGTGCATGTTCTCTTTCCTTTTTGCTTTAGTTATCTACTGATACATAGTTTTGCAATGTACTGCCAGGTTACTGGACCACTGAGAGATATGGGGAACCACTAGCCCTTCTTTCCACTTAATGAACTATGGCAAGTGACACCACTGGAGTAAAACTGGCCCTCCAACAGCAAGCTGGCTACATGGCTTATAGGGCCAAGGCTGCACAGAGGCATTTCCCTGTCTCCCCCCTCCCCTTTTTATATAGTTAGTAATGAAAAGAAACCTGCAAATCTGCATGAAACAATAAGCAAAACTGTAAAGACCTTTGCTACTAACATATCTCCTTGTTCTCTTTTCTTTTTCTTTTAAGGACACGTTGCCCACCAGTTGACACCAAGACAGCTATCCATAGACATGGAACAAGACAATCACCAGACAAAATTGTCAAGAGGTGATTCCACGTGGCAAATGCATTGTCCATTCATTGTTTCAACTTCTGCCCCCTAAAAAAACAATCAAACATGACAGACATGATCTCTATACACTGCACTCAGAGTTCAGAGTTCAGCCACCTCAGTAATCATCTCCATTTCCCTTCTGAATAACTTGGGCCCATGCCTGTCACAAATCACCCTTACGAGAAGACAAACATATTATGGAAGGGACCATGGCACTGCTCCTCCAATGTGTACCTTCTTGGTCGATGACCATGCCAGCTGCTTATTTGCCCAATGCTATTATGCCACAGAACAGCATAACCTTCAACCTCACCTTAAATATCCCTTCTTAGCACCTTTCCCATGACCATATCACTTCCTCTCCCTCACAGCCTGTACCCAAAGCTCTGCTCACCTCCTCTACCTCCCACTCTCTTTCCACTGAACCTGTAACCTAACCATATTACCTGAGGTTAATGGTATGGGACAGAAGCGTCTGCCAGAAAACTACATGTTTTTACTTAAGTAACAACCACTGAGCTGCAAAAAGTCATTCTCATTCACTCCCAATCTCTTAGTGGTATCAGGATTCTTGACTTTTGACATTTTTGTCTAACCTGCTTTTATACATTAAAGAGCAAAATAGTTTTGAATTCCCTAAGACTTGCTAGATGCATTTCCCCAGTGAGGGAGACAGAAATCAGCTGTGAATGACAGTATACAGTGAGAATGGTATGAATTCCAAGTTGAAAGACTATTTATTGGCATCTGCGTGTAAATACTTGCTGAAGAGCTGGGGCATCAGAGGAAGACTTGACAATAATTCCCAGTTTACAGTCATCTGCAGACTTGGTTAGCCAGAGGTCTGGGCTCATGGTCTGGAGAACAGAAAGTTAAATGCTGAACAAAAGAGGTCCCAGTATTTTAGCCCTGTGTGACACCACTTCATACTCTCTCATGAGGCACCAGCTACCCTCACTGTGTTGGTTCTGCCTTTTAGCCAATTTGCAGTCCATCTTCCCACATAGGGATCTTTCTGTAGCGCATTAAGCTAACTATGCCGGTATGTGGGATGCTGTCAAATGCTTTAGCCAGGTCAAGCTATTTCTTATGAATAGCATGAGCATCATCAAAGACCAGTGTTACTCTTTCAAAGTAACCAGATTCATTAAACAGGGTCTATCCTTGGCTAAGCACATCTAGCCCCATGAGAGTTTATCAGGTGATACGTTGGCAATGTCTACTGGATCAAACTAGGTGGTGTCATTATGAAAAAGTTCAGAGCAACACTGACAATTATTTCTTAGTTTCCTAACTTAGCTAAAAAATAATATGTATTTTCCCTTAGCTTCAGATACTGACCCGAGTTCATTGCTGCTCTAGTAGAACTTACAGTGCTTTTGAAGTGAAGTTATCCTTGATATTTTGTGCCTTTTGATCTGCTGTATACTTTATAGGTTTTTTTTTCTTCTGTTGTTGAGTTTATATATGCTGGTGGTCCACCAAGGAGGTTTGTTTAAATTTCCCATTATATACAAATCTGGTCGGGACTGAAGGTTATATACATTTATCTAAGTTGGCATAGAACTTCAGTGTGAAACTGTCTGCTGTGGCAATGTTTGGGGAAGTGCTGCTTATAAGCAAATTTTGAAACTTTGTCTTAGAATTTTATGAGATTAGTATATATGAAATCATTGGATTCAGAGATATTGGTTTCAGTGGGTTCAGAGATATTGAAGATGAAGGTCACTGGATTATAATTTGACTTAATTGAGAAGTGAGATACCAGGAAATAGTACATGAAAAAGCTTTATTTTTAAAGCCCAGACCAAGAATATTATGTCCTCTAATGGGTTTAACAATTTTTTCAGGGAGTTTATGTTTCTTTTATCGAAAAAAATTGTCATATCCTGCATTGTAGGGATAGGTACTATATTTTATTAATGGGTAGTTAACATTTCCCAGAATAATGGAGCTCATGTTTATATGGAATTTGAGTCTATATTAGTTCACAGAAAGATATTTTCAGTGAACACCTATTCATCGACACATAATCAGCAAAATTCACTTCTGTGATTTGCAGAATTTTCCTAGGGCAATGAAGTAGTTGGCCAACTACAGAACTTTGACCTTTTCCCCACTGTAGTGAGATCTCAGAGTTGGTATATATAGTTAGGAGGTGTGGGTGGGTATGGGGGTGAAGCCTGCCACTTGGGTGGGTTTGATTTAGTTAGTAATGGGTTTTGTTGTGCTGCGAGGCATTTGTTTCATTGCTCTGGGAAAATTCAGTGAATCATGGAAGTGATTTTCCCTGATTATGTGTCGATGAATAGGTGTTCGCTGAAATTATCTTTCGCCGAACTGATATAAACCCACGGAATTCATCCAGTACATTTAGGAACCTTAGTTGATTTTCAGGGGACATAGAGGGTGTGCTGTAACAGACTAAAAACTGATAGTTCATCCTGTTTAGTGTGATTTAGAGCAAAATTATTTTTTGTTTGTAGGTGTCTGGGAGTCTGTCTAGAGGTGATATGGCCCCTAACAAATATGGAGACATCGCCACAGCTGCCACTGGGTCTGAAGGCATAATGGATACAAAACTCAGGTATGGAGGGAGTGCTTTATGAATATTTAAACCAAGTTTCATAGTTACATAGGTATGCATACATTCCAAATGGAACCCATTTTGGATTTGATATGAGTGGCACGTATCCATTAGCTGGACGGTACATAAAAGAAGTACTACAGGGGCAACAAAGGCTTTAGCTGGTATGCAGATACATTGGAATGAGGGGTGCAGGCCATCCTTTGCAAAACTAGTATGACTGTTGAGTAACTTGTTTAATGCTGATACATACTGGACCCTCATGGAATGATACCAAACATCTATCCGGTTGTTGAAGGCAGTTATCTTTTCTTTTTGTACCTAGGTATCATTTTTCAAAAAGGAAGTTTCCACTAAGGACCAAAGTCTTGCCTGCCTTTATGACATACATGGTGAGTTCTCATATATCTCTCTGCATATCCCTCAGGGTTTTGCTTCCCACATCATTAACCCCTACTGTGGGCCACCACGTTGTAGTCATATTTCTTAGATGAAAGAGTCTTATCAGAGATCCTGGCATCTGAAAGACAACTCACTGTTATCCTGCGGTTGTCAAACTTAGTGTGCAAAGAATCAGTATACCTGACTATGTATAGAGTCAGTGATCACAAAGGCATGTTTTTATTCCTATGGTGGACTGATGCACTGGGATTGAGATAATTTAACTCTTGGTGACTCTGATAAAAATGTTCTTGAAGGTGATGTGCTGTAGGAGGCTTTAGCAATGCTTCTTTACAGCCACAGTATAAGACATTTTAGTGTAGGTTGATGTACAGTGTAATGGTTGTGTGTTTTGCTCACAGCATTTTTTTTTGTGAGTGCACTGAGGCCTCCATATTTCATAAATATTTGCATCTTACACAAACATACTTTCTTGCGTTGAGTAAGAGTTCATTATCTATGAGCACAAAGTACTTACTACACTGCTTACTAATTACCAGGTTCTGTGAGGCTGGCACTAGACAGGAAACAAGCCATCTGACCTTCCATCTTGGTCCAGAGATTCCAAGAATTAATTAAGATTCACTGAGTATAATATGCAGTTAATGGATTATTCTGAGGGTGAAGGTAGCTGTGCAATACATTTGTTTTAGTTGGTAGGGGTCTGGTAATGCCTGTTATTTAATATAATAAATGAGGTAAATTAAGATTGGCTAGTTAGTGTACTCTGCCTGGTATTATATTATGATCTAAATGAGGTAAATTAATTTTAGTTGGGAGGTGCACACTGCCTGTTATATGAATTAAATTAGGTGAATTACATTTGGTTTGTAGGGATAAACTGATTAAAAAAGTAAATGAGGTAATATGAGTTGAGTTGTGATTTTGACAAGGCCCAGCAGAGAATCACTAACCTACTGCACAGTATGAGCAATGTTGAACAACTAGGGGCTACACTGGGCAGTATAGAGCAGGTACCGGCTACCTAAGGCAATGTGAAGCACCTGTGGATTGCTAGAAGCAACTTGGAGAAATTCATGTTGTACAGTGCAGCTCAAATTACAACTTCAAGTAGCTGCCTGCACTTCTATGCATTTCTATTCACACTGTCTAACAGGATTAGGAAGAGACAGGTAGCAGTGCTTGCATCTATACATTGTAAGTTTCAATGCCACTGTGCTAAGTGAGGTGCCATGCAAACACGGGCAGTTTGTAACAACATTCACAAAAACTGACAAATTCAAATAATCACACTTGCCAACAGCAAATGACACTCTTCGTGGTTCTTATACTGACACAGTAGAAAACAGAAAACACTTATCTTTGATCATGTAGTGATGATAAGTGTAATAGGAGGTGTATGTAGCCATGATAGAATGCAGAAACTATATAACCCCTGTGTTCTTGCACACTGGCACTAGATTCTTTATTCTCCAATCATCTTGGATATGCCTTTTTCTCCATACCATGATGAGTACCTCAGGAGCAATTTCCCCCTTAGCTGACCCAGTTGGAAGGTACTTGATAGGGTACCACATATCTATTGTAAGTCAGCTGCTTTTCCTGACATAATTTTCCTTAGTGCTGTAGTCACTTCTTTGTAGGGTAGATCCTTCTTCTTCCTCCTCCACTGTAGGTTGTTCATGGGGCAGTACAGCTTTGGTGGGGTTTTCTTCATTCAGTAGTTTCTGGCACTATTCCCTTTATCTATGCTTGATGTTCTTTGAACTGTTGAGTAGATGTGTGCTGACATCCACTATGAATAGTGTCTGGTGACTATCTTGTTTACCTTTGTCTTTGCCTTGCAACCTGATAAAATTTCTTTGTACCAACTGTTAAAGTCACTTTCCAGAAGATGGAAGAGTTTCTCCTATATACATTTTGCTACTCTGACTGCTCTGTTAGCTTATAAGCCAGTATTTCCTCAAAGCATTATCCTTTTTTCTATCTCTGTTATTCCTGCACGTCTTTCTTTTGATAATTTCCTGGAATTCTGTATTCCACAACCAGCTTCCTTATGTACCCTATTTCCATACCTGTTTTGGCTACATATCTAAGTGACAGTGAATCTTAAATGTTTTTGAAGTCTAGAACTTACTGTATTACTTATGTTTAAAGTATATGGTCACACTTATACACTTACTATGTACACCACCCTCTGTATTCAATAAACTTTGTGTATAAATAACATTATTCCTACATGGAGTGTGAATGGTGTCTGTGCCTGCATCCCCCTGTCGGCAGCACCTTGCATATTAATGAAGGCACACTACTGAGACGGAGCCGTGTACATGGATACTGAATCAGTGCAGGGGCTGTGTTACAGTAGTGCTCACATATCTGTAACATGCTCCTTGCACTGTCAAAGTGCTATACGGCACTTTAGAATAAAAAACAGTGTCTGTGGACACCGAAATCATGAGTGGGAAGGGAATGGAATGCAGGTGTGTGTGACAGATACTGTAATAAACCCCCTGCATTGTGAAAGTGTTGTATGGCACTTTACAATAAAATAGTGTCCTCAGACCCACACCTCTCAACCTCTTAGAGCAAGAAGTGTGGAAAAAGCCCATTGATTAACAGTGGGACAAAAGCCCAAAGAATAGGGACAGTTTCTAAATATTGCTCTTTCTAACTTAGAAAGTTGATAGAATGACAGGTTTTGCATTAGCATGGATTTTCATGAAGAGTATGTGGCCTGAACTGAAATGCTTATTTTACATATATTTAGATATATATAAAATGATTAATTTGTTCCATTTTCCATTGTATTGGAAGTTTAAGCATAGCTGAGTGGGTTTGCACGCCATGATGTTTTGCTCAGCAGTGCTTAAAACATCATGAAGAGCTATATAGAAATGTATAGCTAAAATCTTAACAGCAAAGTTAGCTTTGTAGTTTGAGTTCCGGCTTTGTGTGCAGTAGGTGCATGGTTTGAATACCAAGACAGGCTATTCAACTGTTACACGGGAAAGCATTGTTAAATTATTTTTATTTTGTTTAATGATGTAGTAATTGATATTTGTTAACCAGGGTAGTGTAGCTGTTCCAAAATTGCAGTGTCAGTGGATATATGATGTGAAATCCCCATTTAAACACAAGTGCCCATATAGTACAGTCACACCCCAAGGTAATGTAATGAAAGCACATAGGGGGAGGTCATGTAAATTATACAATGACTAGTCACTGGTATTCCAAAATGAGCATGCTGATTGTTCAGCCCAATCAGCGTGCCCCTTTGTAAATCCTAGTATATACCAATGGAAAAAGGTCCACTTGCCCTGACTTTTTTCCATTGATATATACTGTAATTTTTTTTTTTTAACAGCAAAAAAACAAAGAACTCCAGACATAGCAGAGAGACATAATGGAGAAAATACTAGGAAAATCAGGTACATTATTAAAAACTAAAAAAATGTACCTGATTTTCCTTGTATTTCTTCCATTCTCTCTCTCTCTCCTACCCCTAAACTGTCCAACATATTTTTTTAATATATAAAAAAAAAATAGAAAACAAAAACAGAGCAACGGAGACCTTCTTTTCTCAGTTGCTTACTTTGCAAAGCACTGATGTACTGGGTATAGGTGGGAATGTAAGTCCCATACACATGCACAGTACATCAGAAAAAGCCCCAGGATACCGGAAAAATGCGGAATGACAGCACGGCGTCATTATACAAAGACATTTATTTAAGAAAATTTAAATATTTTCTTAAATATTGTCATTGTATAATAGCAATAACTGACCCCGTGGTTGTGGTATATTAAGATTTACCAATGGTTGGCTTTATTTAATCACTTGGGCTTCGGGTTTGGCCTTGGGACCTAAGTTATGTGGGATATACTTTTATGAGGTGCAGGCCAAAACCAGTGGGCTATGGCTGACCAAGTTTTTAGATGACTGCATTCTGGGAGCTGTCATCAATTCCCCTAGTGACATGGACATCCTCCAAAAGAGTCTCAACCAAACAAATGACTGGTGGCAGAAACATGGCCTCAAGCTGAATATAAAAAATGCATCATCATCATCCCCTTTGGGGAGAGTGATGTCCCCACAAATTACCACATTAATAACATCTTAAGCACGCAGTTAGTTGTGAGGGATTTGAGCACCCAGATTGATAGTAACCTGACTTTTGACCACCATGTTGCTTCCATTGTATGGAAAGCTTTCTACATGGCCCACCTCATAAGTAATGGTATCTCTTCCAGTGACAAGGAGGTCATAACATCCCTGTATTCTTCCCTTATAAGGCCATTATTGAGTACAATGCCCCATTCAGCATGTACCTCGCAAAGCACATGCAGCAGCTGGAAAGACCACAAAGGTTCCTCACCAGGAGAATCCAGGGCCACAAAAATCTACCATACACAGATAGGCTAAATGCCCTATCCCTCCACTCTGTTTCATACAGACTCCTCAGAGGTGACCTCTGTCTGGCATACAAGACCCTGCCTTGATGGGACTGCTGCGTATCCGCAAGTCAAGCTCCACTCAAGCAACCCGCACACGCGGACTCAGCCTGGCCTGTGACATTGATAGGGCTTGTTGCTGGGACAGATTTTTGTCACAGAGACTCCCCCAACTATGGAATAGACTCCATCTCCTTGTCAAGCAGAGTACCTCTTTACCCCTTTTTAAGCACAACCTGGATAACTGGATGGGAAATAGAAAATACATCCCTGGGATTCCAACTGTGTCCCTGTTGGACAGGGGCATTGGGTGCTGATTTGTCTATACATGGGCTAAACTCTTGGCTAGGCTTATAAGGGCCTTAGTGCCAATAGCCTAGTAAGTTCCTATGATCCTATGAACCGGTTAGAGTTTGATCCCTGTAGGAAGTATGGCAGGTGCAGGAGAGTGAGCAAGCTTTTGGGCACAGCACAGGGGCATCCTTGAGTCCAGGGTCATGGCTGGACTCCTTGTGAAGAACCATGATGACAGACTGCTGCAGGGCCAATACTAGGGCTCAGAATACATGTCTGAGGCCTGCGACCATCTGGCATGTGAGATCACCAGTGCCACTGGCATCCCCCAAGCTAGTGAGCAGGTCCATCATCATAATGACAACCTGAGATGGAGGAAGGGAGCACTCTTGTCCCAATGGATCCAATATGCTCAGGCCCAGAATGCCCCAGAAGTTTGTAAGTATATCTACAGGTGCTATATCAAATTATAGTATGAATATCTGATAGGCAGGTATGCATAATGATGTGTTTTCTCACCACAGCTTTAGAGGAGAGGGCTCATAACATGGAGGGCCATGCAGGATGACTTGTACTAGACAGTAATAGGCGGAAACTGCAAATATATGATGTGCATGGGTCAGGTATGCAACCCAGCAGCCTGCTATGGTCTGTACAGATCACACATAATCACATCCACTAGGGGTTAAATGTGTACACCTTCATGCAAAGTATGAATACACATTTTACGAACTATCACACATGACACTGTGACATTCCACTTATATTACAAGGTCAGAATGTATGACCAAGTGAGTTGTAGGCAGAAATCAGTTAAGCAGCAGACAGCAGTGCCCCAGTAGCTCAGTGTGATGAGAAATAGATATATTGCTTATTACATTTTTGCATATACAGACCACAGTTTGGATCCAGGGACTGGTACAAAATATGTTCATAGTGACACACAACTAATCCTGCATATTTGTAGATACTGCCAGGTAGTGTTAACAGATATTTTCTCCACAGGGCTCACAGGTAAAGAAATTAATGTATTAGCTGTATGAATGGTATACTAATAAACTGTGTACAAATGTTCCAGTGCCCAGGCCCATGCCAACAAATGACAGCAGGATAGCTATATACACTATGCACTCTTCCCGATACATGTCTCTCAGGTGTCACACTGTCACAGCTACTGATTACTGTTGCCAATAACCTTGCACACAGATACAAATCCAGTAGAAGTATGCCATTAGCACACTCACACAACATCAGTGCAGGGTACACCTTGTTAGTCATATATGTAACCTTGACATGTACGGGTCTCCTCTGCTCATGTACCTACAGTTGTCACAGCTTGCCCCATAGCATTTCAGGTCAACAGAATAACAGGTATGTATGTGCTGCAGTAGCTATAGGCCTCAGGAAGATGTAAAGTGAGGGCAGACCTTTAGAGTATTGCACAATACTGTTGTGAAAAATATAAGCCTATACAGTTGGTAATGGACTGTTTTTCTCTCCTCCCACTTCTTATCTGCTTCAGATATTATTATTATAACTATGGGTATGTTGTTCTCAAAACCTAATGTTGGGACATTTGTCCTATTATTGTTCATATATTTAAATGGTTCAGTACTAACATACCTTGTTGAAATTCCATTGTTGGTGGCCTGTGCCGTAAATGTTACTGGCATGCTGTTACAATAATGACTGTTCTTCCATTTATGCATGTGTGCTGTTTGCCATACAATTTCCCCAATTCTATTATTCTGGGTTAATTGGAACACTCATTCATGCTGTTATAACTAATGTTGAAATGTTTTGTTCATGGTTAACCAATACACCTTGAAAAACCTTAACACCGTAGCACATTTGGGTAGGCAGACCCCAGCGGATTTCCCTGTCCTGCCTCATCTGGCTGTAGCACTTGGTTCCAGCATGTCTGGGACACAACCTTGAACTGCTACCTCCACTGGTCCTGCACCACCCACAGGTGGAACCACTTCGGGGGATGAAGCCCATCCCCCAGGGGGCTGGGCGTGCAGAGGACCCTGTCACCTGACACCAGTTCCAAGCTATGGTGTGCAAGGTCATTCAGAGGGGCTTGGATATATGCCTGTGCAGATTGAGGGCATACTGGTGCACCTGTGGCAGGCTGGCCCCATCGTCCAGCCCCCAACACAGCCACCATCGGGGCCATGAAGGGGCAGTGGTGACTGCCCATTGGTGGGGTCCTCAGTCCCATTATTTCCATCTGGGGGTTTGTGGCCTGCCAATTCCCAACCACCCTCCCCATCCAGGGTGTTTACCCCCTCGTGTCATACACCACCCCTGTCTGCTATCTTGTCTGTCTGCAAAAGCAACCACTCCTCCCCAACTTACCTCCCCAAATGTACCTACAACCCTTCCCCAGCATCCCACTCTCACCTTAAAAAAAGGGTAGCATCTGTCCCTACAAAAATCATCCTGTCTCATACATAACTCTCCATTTCACTACCACTTCACTACCACATACACTGCCATGAATCAATCATACCATCAATTAATCAACAAACTTATGTTCCCCACACCCCTCCTTGTGGGATGTGAGGCTCCAAATTCCAAATTGGCCACATCATTCCACAGCTGTTACTGCGCAAGAAATGGAGAGCTATGGTCCTTTTGTACATCCATCCAGCACATCCTTAGCTGCCTTACATAGTGTATATCCCCCTGCTTGCCCCCATTTCATCACTTTCCTATCACCCCTTTTTTATTTTCTTTTTTCAGAATTAGTGTGGGTTTAAGCTGGAGTAAGCACTGCTAAGCAAACCTAAGGGAAGCTAAGTGTCTCTTGGTACCTCTTAGCATCATGCACAACCGCGCAAACCCACAGCAAATGAGGTGATTTACATTCCGTGATTGCCACCATAACAGTGCTGGGAGGCTCGTGCATGCCTCTAGCCTTGTTTTCTGAATCACACAGCCTCCAAATTCCATGTTCGAGCCATACCACTATGCTTACACAGAGATTAGCTCTGTGTAAGCTTTGTTGCATTACCTCACACATAATTTTGTGCCTTCAATGGCATGCTGCACTTTCTTGCTGTTTGTGTTTGGTTTAAGGTGCAATCTTTAAAATAAAACCATTCGTAAAGTCATAATTTTCCCTTTGTGATGTCACTGAAATGTTCAGTGAACATTACCATCTGCGATATCAAAACAGGGAGCATGTCTGGGCTCACTACAGTGTATACATGGGGTTCCACACACTAAAGACTATGTATGCACCCCCCCACCACAAGTCCTTGGTCAATGTCTGCAAGGGAATCAGTGAAATTACGTTGGTGATACTTAATAAAAAGTTGTCTCCAGATCATCTGTATGTCCATGACTCTGCAGTGAACCTCAGCATTTTTTGTTTTATTGAGAAACTGCCCAAGTCATTTTAGTTATATAGAGTGGAAAATACATTGCATGACTCAAGTTACAAAATGCTGCTATGTATATCAAAACTGAGACTATACACTTTAAAAGATAAATATTTTTGGCAGATATCTTTTGCAATAAACTTTCCACACAAGTTTTATGTAGGTGTATGCAGATTTTATTACACCAGCCTATTATTTTGTGTTGGAACATTTAGTCAAATATTTTTATGAAGTACCATGTGATTTTCAAATTTATTTAAACTGTGCTCGGTCATTGATTCTTATCAGAAGGAATTCTGGATGAGAATTAGAATGAAAGTACATACAACCTTTTAATTTCCAAGAAGTTTCTATTTTTTTGTTATGTTTTATTTCAATTGTTTAATTTTTAATTCACAACAGTAACAGCAGCTCTTTTGTGTTTTAACCCTGGGGGATATGTTGTAGATCTGGACCTGAACAATAGCTCATGGTCATGGCTGTACTGGTGATATTCCTGCAATGACTTTAGTGCTGATAGCCAATGCTGCACATTCCCTTAATGGGAAGTATGGAGCAGGGATGCAGTTACTTCACTTGCAACCTCCTTAGAAGAATGTAAGTCTCCAGACTTTCGAGTCTCTGGAGTATCTGTCATCTCACTGTTATTCCCCATGGAAAAAACATACTTTCATACTATATGTTTTACCAGGTATGAGCATCATGTTGACACTTTACGTGGTTGGTTCTAACATGTGCAAAGCATTATCAAATGGTTAAGTTGTCTCCATATCATCTGTATGTCCATGACTCTGCAGTGAACCTCAGCATCATCATCCATAGTATTACCTGTGAAAGAATGCAGACATTAACAGTATCTGATAAGATTGCAGTCCGTATAAACAAGTAATAGTATCTGATAAGATGTCAGTCCATATAAACAAGTAATACATTTCCTGCAGTGCATGCTGCAAAATAATGTGAACTATATATATATATATATATATATATATATATATATATATATATATATATATACTAACATAGCAGGTATAGCTATATGTCCAACTTGTAGACCTGAATGCTTTCACAGCAGATGCCATGGACAGGACACATGAACATATGATGATTGCTCTACTGAATATGCATTTGTTAAACTTAGATATATTACACTGACCAGGGTGAACATCCTTGGAGACCTGGGACATCTAGTTCAATGCCTTCCCCCACACCAACATTACAGTCACCACCAAGCGTGATTCTGGGAGCTTCAGATCCAGGCAAGGAACTGAGAATGGCTTCAGCCTCTCAGTTGCCCTGACGATGGTGCCCCTCCATTTGTGGCATTCCATGCTACACCGAAATCCACTGCTATTCTAATGGGCATGGTCACTCAAGGCAGTGTGTATGCAGTAGCATTGGAAGAGAGTCCTTGAAGTCATGAATACCACCTGCACTGATGTTACACTACTAACCCCGCCAGAACTGTTCACACTTTCTAGTAGTAAGACCCTTGCCATCTGAAATTAGCTTTTGCGTCCTGCAGTAGGAATGCATTTTCTAAAGAAATAAAGTCTTCCTCCCTTTGCATTTTTTACTATTTGACATTGACCGGCTACCAAATGTAAGTGATAAAGAGAATAACTCAGTGATTGACATCTAATGCAGTGTTGTACAGTAGGATGCAAATGGTCTATAACTTCCTGCTATAGTGAGCCCATTGTGTACAAATCCAAATAATACATGATTAGTTCAGAAATATTGCTAAACGGAATAATGTACTGCAATATAACTGTTATAACCAACAGTGAACTCTATAGCTTGTTACAGCATTTGTCTAGCAATGTAATGGAATTCATTCTGTGCACTGTTTAAATACTCTTCTAACAACAGCTGTACTGCATATCATAGTGCATCAACAGAAAATGCACTTAATTTGACTGAAGAGTGAAGCTTTATTGAAAAATATCACAACATCATTGTCAGTTATTCCCAGATTAATGCACACATAGCAATTCACCATGAATATAATATAATCTTTCTGTGAAATTTATATGGCGTTGCCCTTTAGATTGCTAATGAGGTTTATCAGAGTAGAATATTTCTGAATCATTTAATTAGCTAACTCTGCAACTACCATACCTGTGTCAGTTGCCATATGTGCAAAGAACAGTAATCAGCATACTAGTATATCTGCATACATACCATAACCATTTCTTGTTTCAGCATTGGAAAAGCTTAACTTTAACTCATTGCTTCCTACAAGAATACAGGCCTCCCTATTGAAATGTAGGCACTCAAAATGCTGAGTGACAACAAACTGAAAAAGCAAACACCAAAAACACAGGAAAAGAGCAAATCTTGAAATTGCTCTTCTCCTTTAACCTTCTTTTTGGGGTGGGGATAAGCCCACCCTGCACCCATCCATGTTGGTGGCAACCCCCCCCAACTTGGAGATCACCATAACTTGGATGACAAGGGAATATTCTGTGAAATGGCATGTCAGACATAGTATATGTATGTCCATTGTTCTTTTTGGCTCTCAGTGTAGTGGGTTCTAGCATTTCAAATGATTACCAAAGATAGTCATCAGGAAAGCAGACTTCCTGTGTATCCTGTAGAGTATGTTTGTCTTTACAGCTAATGTTTCTACAGTCCTGAGATAAGTATACTTGTCAGTGTTTTCAAAGTCTAAATTCTGAAGTGTTGATACAGACATGGACCTAAAACAAAGGCAGCAAGCAGAAATCTACAAGCTGACATGATTTACTAAGTATTCCTGTTTAAGTGATCAGCATAGGATATGCAGAGCTGGAGTTATTAAGGAGTGTTTGCAGAAAGGTAAGAAACAAACGGTCTTCGTGGTGTCCCTCAAAGTCTCACAAACCCAGTAAGTCATTATACAGAGTAGGGTTGCCACCTTTTCAAATGCCCAAAGTGAGACATGTTTTGTAGAAACGTCAGATTTTCACTTTTTTGCCAAAATAAAAACTTATTCTTGTAGCATTTTTATTATAGCTCATAGTGCTGCTGGTCACGGTGACCCAAGCCAACCTGGTCCTGGCCTCAAAACAATGGAGTCCCAATAAGAAAACAACAAAAACAAAATAAATGCACATTAACATTACAATAGTTTTAATATATAAAAAAAGAACATACAAATATAAAATGTAACCAAATTGATAGGCAGTTTTGAAACAACACATAGAAGCAACAAACACAAACACATAAACATAGACATGAAAGAACATAGAAAGAGGAATATGGTAGGTTATGGTATGAAAGGTTATACAGTAGAGCTGGATAGGTAGGTGAGAAGTGCTGCATGTTATTGCCAGAGAGATACTAGGTGAGAAAAGAGATTTCTTGAAGGTAGAGTGGTTAGTGGTAATGCTGATGTTAGGTGGTAGAGAGTTCCATTTGAGTTGCTTATTCTGTTTCTTATAACAATTAGGTTTTTCAGATACAAAATAACTGTCTTATGCAACTATTAAAGAAAATACAGGAAATATTTTTGTCCTAAAATCTCAGGACATTTGCCCTTTTTTCAACTTTTTTGCAGGACACAATTGCCCAAAGAGGGACTGTCCCTCGCAAAGTAGGACAGGTGGTAATCCTAATACTGGGTCCAACACCAAATAGTGAGAAAACTTCTCTGTGTGGAAGCTCTAAGATTCCCTAGAGATCCTTAGAGTTTAGGCACCTAATAAAAACATACTGTGAATATCCCACCCAATAACAGATGGTAGGAATACTTTCTTTAAAAACGTTCCAAAGTATAAATCCACTAATGAAAGTAGAGAGCTAGTTCAAATTGAATTTTCTTTATTAGAAACACATAAACAAGCAATCCAAATAGTAGTTGAAAAACAGAATAAAGTGTAGAAATTCACCATTCCATTTATATACCTGTTTAAAACCAACTTAAAGCATGTGTAAAAGCATGGGAGTGGCATATATCTAGATTATCTATTAAAACCCATAGCTGAGAAGAACAGATCATATATAAAAGATTCTATGGACTTTTTGTGAAAAATAAAAAAAACATTGTTGAAGCTGACAACTTCTTGCTAACAACTGGTGTAAAGTCATTATATACTGTGCTTCTTCACAATTACTGCATAGATGCAGCCATGGATTCTTTCAAAAGACACCATAATGGTATTCAAGCACAGCTAGAAAAAATAAGTAAGCTTATTAATTTGGTACTAGATTTTAACTTCTTTACTTTCAATGGAAAATATTACAAGAAAAAGACTGGAATAGCTATGGGGGAAGCAATGGCTCCCAGCATAGCCAACATAGCCCTGGGCAAGTGGAAAGAAGATTTTATGTTCAGCAATAGAAATTTCATGCAGCACATCACAAGTTATCTTTGTTTTATTGATGATATTTTTATTGTATGGAAATGTGACACTTTACAGCTAGAAGAGTAACTCAAACTAACTACTACCTTCCTGCATTTCACCTCCTCCCACAGCTCCAGCACATTTTTAGACATGCTAATTTCCAAGGACATTAACAGCAGCAGAAATTCCACTGATCTTTACCAAAAACTGAGAGTGAAGAAAGACATAATAATAATTTTCACAGTGTTAAACTTTGAATATATATATATTACACACAGCCAGGGTGAACATCCTTGGAGACCTGGGACGTAGTTCAATGCCTTCCCCACCAACATTACAGGAGGTCACCACCCAAGCGGCGTGATTCTGGGGCTTCAGATCAAGGCAAGAACTGAGGCTGGCTTCAGCCTCTCAGTTACCCCTGGCAGTGGTGCCCCTCTATTTGTGGCATTCCATGCTACACGAAATCCACTGCTATTCTAATGGTGCATGGTCACTCAAGGCAGTGTATGGCCAGTAGCATTGGAGAGTCCTTGAAGTCATGAATACCACCTGCACTGATGTTTACAGACCCACGCCAGAACTGTTCACACTTTCTAGTATTAAGACCCTTGCCCTCTGAAATTTAGCTTTGCGTCCTGCAGTAGGAATACATTTCTAAAAATAAAGTCTTCCTCCCTTTGTATTTTTTTACTATTTGACATTGTTGACTACCAAATGCTTAAGAGTGATAAAGAGAGTAACTCAGTGATTGACATCTAATGCACAGTGTTTGTACAGTGCAGGATGCAAATGGTCTACCTAACTTCACCTGCTATAGTGAGCCCATTGTGTACAAATCAAATAATACATGATTAGTTCAGAAATATTGCTAAACGGAATAATGTACTGCAATATAACTGTTATAACCAACAGTGAACTCTAGCTTATTTTGTTACATTTGTCTAGCAATGTAATGGAATTCATTCTGTGCACTGTTTAAATACTCTTCTAACAGCTGTACTGCATGTGTGCATCAACAGAAAATGCATAATTTGACTGAAGAGTGAAGCTTTATTGAAAAATATCACAACATCATTGTCAGTTATTCCCAGATTAATGCACACATAGCAATTCACCATGAATATAATATAATCTTTCTAATTTATATGGCGTTGCCTTTAGATTGCTAATGAGGTTTATCGAATTAGAATATTTCTGAATCATTTAATTAGCTAACCCTGCAACTAACATACCTGTGGCAGTTGCCATATGTGCAAAGAACAGTAACCAGCATACTTGTATACCTGCATACATACATAACCATTTCTTGTTTCAGCATTGGAAAAGCAACTTTAACTCATTGCTTCCTACAAGAATACAGGCCTCCTATTGAAATGTAGGCACTCAAAATGCTGAGTGACAACAAACTGAAAAAGCAAACACAAAAACACAGGAAAAGAACAAATCTTGAAATTGCTCTTCTCCTTTAACTCTTCTTTTGGGGTGGGGATAAGCCCACCCTGCACCCATCCATGTTGGTGGCAACCCCCCCAACTTGGAGATCACCATAACTTGGATGACAAGGGAATATTCTGTGAAATGGCATGTCAGACATAGTATATGTATGTCCATTGTTCTTTTTGGCTCTCAGTGCAGTGGGTTCTAGCATTTCAAATGATTGCAAAGATAGTCATCAGGAAAGCAGATTCCTGTGTATCCTGTAGAGTATGTTTGTCTTTACAGCAAATGTTTCTACAGTCCTGAGATAAGTATACTTGTCAGTGTTTTCAAAGTCTAAATTCTGAAGTGTTGATACAGACATGGACCTAAAACAAAGGCAGCAAGCAGAAATCTACAAGCTGACATGATTTACTAAGTATTCCTGTTTAAGTGATCAGCATAGGATATGCAGAGCTGGAGTTATTAAGGAGTGTTTGCAGAAAGGTAAGAAACAAACGGTCTTCGTAATTGTCCCTCAAAGTCTCACAAACCCAGTAAGTCATTATACAGAGTAGGGTTGCCACCTTTTCAAATGCCCAAAGTGAGACATTTTTTGTAGAAACGTCAGATTTTCACTTTTTGCCAAAAAAAAAAACTTATTCTTGTAGCATTTGAGTTGCTTATTCTGTTTCTTATAACAATTAGGTTTTTCAGATACAAAATAACTGTCTTATGCAACTATTAAAGAAAATACAGGAAATATTTTTGTCCTAAAATCTCAGGACATTTGCCATTTTTTCAACTTTTTTGCAGGACACAACTGCCCAAAGAGGGACTGTCCCTCGCAAAGTAGGACAGGTGGTAACCCTAATACTGGGTCCAACACCAAATAGTGAGAAAACTTCTCTGTGTGGAAGCTCTAAGATTCCCTAGAGATCCTTAGAGTTCAGGCACCTAATAAAAAACATACTGTGAATATCCCACCCAATAACAGATGGTAGGAATACTTTCTTTAAAAACGTTCCAAAGTATAAATCCACTAATGAAAGTAGAGAGCTAGTTCAAATTGAATTTTCTTTATTAGAAACACATAAACAAGCAATCCAAATAGTAGTTGAAAAAACAGAATAAAGTGTAGAAATTCACCATTCCATTTATATACCTGTTTAAAACCAACTTAAAGCATGTGTAAAAGCATGGGAGTGGCATATATCTAGATTATCTATTAAAACCCCTAGCTGAGAAGAACAGATCATATATAAAAGATTCTATGGACTTTTTGTGAAAAATAACAAAACATTGTTGAAGCTGACAACCTCTTGCTAACAACTGGTGTAGAGTCATTATATACTGTGCTTCTTCACAATTACTGCATAGATGCAGCCATGGATTCTTTCAAAAGACACCATAATGGTATTCAAGCACAGCTAGAAAAATTAAGTAAGCTTATTAATTTGGCACTAGATTTTTAACTTCTTTACTTTCAATGGAAAATATTACAAGAAAAAGACTGGAATAGCTATGGGGGAAGCAATGGCTCCCAGCATAGCCAACATAGCCCTGGACAAGTGGAAAGAAGATTTTATGTTCAGCAATAGAAATGTCATGCAGCACATCTCAAGTTATCTTTGCTTTATTGATGATATTTTTATTGTATGGAAAGGTGACACTTTACAGCTAGAAGAGTAACTCAAACTAACTACTACCTTCCTGCATTTCACCTCCTCCCACAGCTCCAGCACGTTTTTAGACATGCTAATTTCCAAGGACATTAACAGCAGAACTTTACCAAAAACTGAGAGTGAACCTTTTACTACACAGTTAAAGTCTGCTTCTCACCAAGACAAAATATAACATGGTTAAGTCCCAAGGATATAGGTTAGCTAGAATAACCACAAAGATGGAATATTTCCTGAGAAACTTTAATCATTTGAAAAATGATTTCCTAGTGGGGGGGTGAAGATTGGAGGAAGATGGGCAAAGGCTGCCAGCCTAGTCAAATAGAATTTGATACATAATTCTATCAATTGTATAAATAAATGTAAAATACAGGCTTGTGTTTTTAAATGAAAGAAAGATTGTTGCAACATTGCCATCTGCTGTAAGGAAAACCAAGCCAAGCAATTCAAATGTGTCTTTTGAAGTTGAAAAGATCTTATGAATCTCTTTGATGTTTTACAAGTCGGCTCCAGTGAGTCTGGATGAAGGTTTGTTTTAAGGTTAAAGTTAAGGGCCAGAATTTACATGTGGAAGGTGCTTTATTGCTCTGGTTTCTGCTAGGGTGTTTATGTGAAATGCCTTTTATTGTTGTAGTCTCCTGAGCATGTGTTAGCTTGCTAAATAATGCAGTTTGTGGCCTGGGAACTCCAGACTAAATGTCAAAATGATGTAATTTGGGAGGGCCTTAGAGAGCTGTTAGTTAGTGTTTAAAAATTATTGTTGAGTGAGAGACAAAGAGCATTTTGATCTTGGACATCTAACCCAGCACTGCTTATGCTTTATGTATGTAAGTAGGATTATAGCACCGTGATTTCTCTTAGGAATAGTTAAACTTAGAAGAAAGTTAGACTAAGTATTTTTCTTTGAAATCAGACCTGTCCTACTGTATTGTTTTAAGTTTCTGTGTGATTTCTGAACTCTTAGATATCTCTGTGGTGTAGTAGTATTGTCTTGTGTTTTAATTATTTATTATTAAATATTTTTAAAACCTTTACCTGTGGCTGGTTTGTGTAGAGATAAGCTCTAGAGTACATTGCATATTTATAGAGGTTATCGTAATAGGGCACTCTAATAAGCCTTAGACTGAATAGTCACATTACTAATTGGATAATAATATTGCACAGTAATAATTGGACAGCATCTCAAGAGCCTTTGGGTAGCTGATAATATTAGTTGGTGGTGGCAGGAATTACTGTCGTATAATCTGGGTAAAGGGGCACAGCTGGAGAATCTGTGTCAGCCTTTCCCAGGAGTGTCTGTGAAGTTGTGTAAATAGACCAAAAAACCAGCTGCAAAACGTGGAGCAAGTAACACAAACTTGTAGGAAAAACCACCTTTAATAACAAAGCAAAGCTTTCGGGCAGAACCCTTCTTCAATACTAATACAATCAAGTCTGCATACTAGAAGCTTATTGGTCTAGAAGTCACATGATTAGCAGCCAAGAATCATGTGACGAACAAGTCTTAAAGTGCAAACAACATAATAAAACTTTAAAAAACTTTAAAAAAACTTAAAAAAAATCAATTAATAATATTACGTAATCTAGTTAAAATTGGTTTTAAACTGACTTTGCTGTTAATTCCTGGATGTGAATCAGCAGCTAGTCTTAAAATCCATTCAAATTCCTTAGTCTCAAGGCGATTATTCAAATCTCCACCTCTGGCACTAGGACAATTAAAATGCACTATATAAGCATATTAATATTCATGGCTCTGAACATTCTTTCAAGTTTAGAGTTATTGATTTTAATTGTCCTAGTGCCAGAGGTGGAGATTTGAATAATCGCCTTGAGACTAAGGAATTTGAATGGATTTTAAGACTAGCTGCTGATTCACATCCAGGAATTAACAGCAAAGTCAGTTTAAAACCAATTTTAACTAGATTACGTAATATTAATTGATTTTTTAAAGTTTTAAAGTTTTTTAAAGTTTTATTATGTTGTTTGCACTAAGCTGTTTGTCACATGATTCTTGGCTGCTAATCATGTGACTTCTAGACCTGTATATAAGCTTCTAGTATGCAGACTTGATTGTATTAGTACTGAAGAAGGGTTCTGCCCGAAAGCTTTGCTTTGTTATTAAAGGTGGTTTTTCCTACAAGTTTGTGTTAAGTTGTGTAAATACTTATCTCAAAGTGAGGGTGTGTGTCAGCTACCTGGGCAGGGACACGAACCACTGGTTGGACAGAGAGGGTACTGGAGGGTAGCATGCCAGCTAGGCTGAGATCTGGACTCTATAGCTGTGCCAGTGGGGAGTCTTATTGGGGACCTGGAGAGCAAGGGAGCAACCAGCCCCAGACTGACTGTGTTCTCTATGTGCACTTAAGGGAAATTGTACTTTACTGTGTGTATTAGTTATCCTTTCCTCTTCTAGGAGATGACCTCCCTGGTGTTAGTGGTGAGGATTAATGCTCCTTGATTGCTTGGCCAGGGCACGGTCATCACATATTGGTGGCAGTAGTTGGGATATCTTATCACATATTGGTTTGCTGTGGTGGGCTCCACGTTATATATTGATTAGTTGGCAAACACTAATTGGCTTGTAGTGGTGTGGGTAGAGCGAATTCCTGTAACTTATGTACAGTGATCTCTAAAAGTGTTTTGTACTCTAAAACAGCCACGCAGTGTATACTCAGAGTTCAGATCATAATTGTTTGATTTCTTTTGTTAGCTTAGTGTTAGTCAAGGTGAGCAGGCAGCATGTCAGCAAAAGAGTATGGAAAGCTGACAAGGAGCAAGCTGGCAGAGATGTGCTGGGCTAGGGGACTGGTGCATGGGAACCTGACTTAAGGCAGACCTGATTAAAGCCTCGGTTACAGCTGCATCAGAAAACAGCAGCCTGGAGGACAGTCAGACTGACAGTGGAGATACAATATCCTCGGAGAATGGACAGCTCAACCTTTCCACAGTGGGCTTAAAAATCCAGCTGGAGCTAAAGAGACTTGAGTTGGAGGCCAGGTGTATGGAACTAGAAGCAGCTGCGAAAATGAGGAGTCTACAAGCTGAAAAAAAGGAACTGCAGAGGAGGCATGAGAGGGAAATGCTGACTCTTCACCAGAGTCATGGAGGTAATGGGGAAGGGAGTAACTGGATCCCAGAAGCACAAAAGGTCAGTACATTTCTTCCACACTTTAAAGAGGGGGATAATTTTGATAGCTTGATTCATATGTTTGAGCAGGTATGTAAACAGTATGACGTTGACCAAGCGCTCTGGGTACAGTTCCTGACCCCCTTACTCCATGATAAAGGTGTAACTTCTTTAGCAAAAATGCACGACACTGACTGTTTTGATTATACTGCTGCAAAAAGGCACTTGTTGGAATGTTTTAAGCTAACACCTGAAATGTATAGGAAAAAGTTTCATGAGCATAGATGCAAGGCAGTTTAAAATGTATGTGAATATGTTGCTGAACTGAGCACTTATTTTTATAGCTGGGTGAGTGGATATCAAGTCACCACTTTTGAAGGGCTAGCAGACCTTGTGGTAAGGGAGCAAGCCCTTAGCACTTTGCCTGAGGACATCAGGATCTGGTTAGTTGATAAGACAGTGTGCTACTTCAGAGGAGTTGGAGAAGAAGTGAGACCTATACCTAGCAAGCAGGGCAGCCCTGCACAGGAACAGGACCCCCAGTACTGCTCATGGGACTAAAGGAACCCATGGTGGGCAGCACAGACTGCCCCAACAGAATCTACCAGTAGCAGGGGAAGCCACTAGTCTAGGTACACGTCCAGGAGCTAGGGTTAAATGTTTTAAGTGCAACCAGTGGGGCCATGTGGCATACAGATGTCCACAGAGGCAAGGTGAGGAACCAAAGGTGAGGGAGCCAGTAAGTGGGAAAGACAAAATGCCAACAGTGGGTTGTCTTGAGACAACAGGGGTATGGAACTACCATCCTGCAGATGTCCTGAGAGGGAAGGATTTGGATGAGGCAGTACTATGTACTTATACAGTTACATGCAGTGAGGCTAGGAGACAAGCATGCGAGTCTGGTAGCCTGGGGGAGACCCAGACAGACTGCATACTTGTAGCCAGGGCTGCTGAGTTGGTTACTTCAGGGAGTGAGCTACACTGTAGCAGTGAGACTGAATGTGAGCCACAGCTGCTTGTGGGTACTGATGTTCCCTTGGACAGGGTAACTGCAAAGGTAGAGGTGAGTAGTAGTACCCAGGCTGACAGTGAGGGAGTAAAGGGGCATAGCTGGAGAATCTGTGTCAGCCTTTCCCAGGAGTGTCCGCGAAGTTGTATAAATGCTTATCTCAAAGTGTGGGTATGTGTCAGCTACCTGGGCAGGGACACGAAGCACTGGTTTGACAGTGAGGGTACAGGAGGTTAGCTTGCCAGCTAGGCTGAGATATGGACCCTATAGCTGTGCTAATGGGGAGTCTTATTGGGAACCTGGAGAGCAAGGGAGCAACCAGCCCCAGACTGACTGTGATCTCTGTGTGCACTTAAGGGAAATTGTACTTTACTGTGTGTATTAGTTATCCTTTCCTCTTCTAGGAGATGACCTCCCTGGTGTTATTGGTGAGGATTGAGGCTCCTTGATTGCTGGGCCAGGGCACGGTCATCACAGGAGGTACGAGATGTTAAGAAACATTTTTGAACCAATCATCGAGCTTAAAAATACCAATGCACCCACACTAAACCGACCTATTGGAAGAAGGTTTAAGAAATTTTGGGCAGTAAATCAAAAGACAGCTGCATACTGACATACAGTATACTATGGGTTTTCATTGTATCAAGAATATTATCGAGGAGAACTGGGGCATAATAACAGAAACCCTTATCTTGCAGACATTTTGGGTGAAGCCCTGACTTTTATATATAGAAAGGCTAGAAATATTACGAGCTTTGTAGAAAGAAACCTAAACCACAAGAAAGGAAGATGAAAAAATGTGAAACAAACTGTTCATTTTGCACCTACATTCAAGAGGGAGACTTTATTTATTGCCCATATTTAATGAAACTTATTAAGACTAATGCTGGCAGCGACTGCAACTCTATACAAGTTGTTTATAGGGTTAGTTGCAATGGATGTGATGCATTTTATGTGGGAAAGACTAATAATGAACTGAAACAGAATTTCGAGTCATCTATCCGAGATCCAGTCTAAATGTAGAAAGAATGCCATGGCCAGACTCCAACTCCACAGAAGACACTCTGGGTTTAAATTTCAAATACTTAATCACATAACCTCACTGAACTTGAGGGAGACATCCCAAATACTTTAGAAAAACAAGAAGTTATGTGGTAACTAAGGCTGAGCCCTTTTAGAAAGTCTGGACTAAACTATTATTGCTCACTGAAAAGTATACAAGAGCTAAGAAAGTTGCCCCATTGTTTACAAGACTAAATGTGTGAACTTTATTTTCTTATTTATTTGCAATTAACAAAAATGTTATTACTATTAACTTTGTATATGCAATTTTAAAATTTAATATTATGGTAGTGGCTTATTGATGATTAATTCCGGTTTTGTGTATACATTTGTATACCAATATTTATCTGTTTATAATAACCAGTTTTTAAATGTTTATTTGAATTATATCTTCATTCTGTGCTATTATTGGAATCACAGCACAATCAAAATACACTGTCTCACATTTTTTTATAACTAGAACTTTTGATTACAGTAGAACCATATTAGGGCAGTATGTGCATATTCCACAGATATCATGACATTTTATTAATTCCTGTTTATAACTTTTTAGTGCAAACATGGACAGCTTTAATAACTACACTCATATGAGTAAGGGGTTGAATGCTACTTATTTTAGCTGGCTCACATAGATTAACTTCTGAATATTTTAAGCAGTAGACTAATGTTATTTATTTATTTTTTTAACAATCAGCAGAGTTAGAGATTCTGTATAGCATATACCACATGCATGATTTTTGTGACAGTTTAGCCTTTTTAGGTTGCATTTTAGGTTGCATGCAGGTTTAATGTACAGTGTTTGAGTTTAACTAGACACATATTGAGTATTATTGGCAGATATACTACATGTTTATATTGGCTCCAATACTATAACATTCATAAATTTTAAATGGGGTCCTGTTTACATATTTTTTTCTAGGGTTTGCAGACCTGAGTGAAAATTACTGCTGTGAGCATGAGTGACTGTTTTTTCCATTGGATTTTTTCATATATATTTTTATAGATTTCCAAGTGTATTTTACTTTAAAATTCTTTAATAGATTTATTGTTTGATATGAATAGACTTATGTATATATATATATATATATATATATATATATATATATATATATATATATATTCTCAAGTGTTATATATTGTTATTTAACTTTTAATTTTTAGTTGCTTTTCCCACTTGACACACAAACCTGAAGAAGTTCTAATAGATGAAAGTGATCTATGTTAAAAATGTTGAAAATGTTTCTATATATTGGTAGAAAAGATTTCTAAGGAATTTGAGAGACTTGTGTTAACTTTTTTTTTATACTACAGTGAAATACTTTCAGGAAGTTTTAGCAATTATTAATGTATAATTTTTAGTTTAAGTTTAGTTTAGTTTAATATTTCCTGGAATAACAGAGGTTGAAGTAGGACAGCACTGTTGAATATCACACTGGTGAGTGGGGGAAGTAAACATGCTAATTGTCTTTTACAACAGAGGTACCCTAGTAAATGACTCCCATGGTTTTAATCATTATTACAGGTTTTAAACAGGTATATAAATGGAATGGTGAATTTTTACACTTTATTCTGCTTTTTCAACTACTATTTGGATCGATTGTGTGTTCTAATAAAGAAGATTTGACTTGAACTAGCTAGTGCTTCCCTACTTTCATTGGTGGATTTATACTTTGGAAAGTTTTTAAAGAAAGTATTTCTACCACCTGTTATTAGGTGGGATATTCACAGTATGGTTTTTATTAGGTGCCTGAACTCTAAGGAACTCTAGGGAATCTTAGATCTTCCACGCAGAGGAGTTTCCTCACTATTTGTTTTCCGAAAGTTAAGAAAAATGTAAAATATTTTCTATGTTTGTATTAATGCAAAATTGAGTGTGATACTTTCATGTTATGGGTGGTGTGAACGTTGGTTGTTAGTTAAAACTGAGATTAAAACATGGTGGGTAACGTGAATGCATTCTGAGATATAAAAGTTTATTTGGAAAAGCAGTTAAGATTATTAGCAGTATAGTCATAGCTGCATTAAGTCCAAAAAGCTGTATGACTTAATGGTGAAGAAATGGTACCATGTTATGCAAAATATTAAGGTACCCAGTATTACTACTAATACTGCCAAATAACACACTTGGTTTTGGTTTTAATATTATTTTAAAATAATATTAACATTTTGTTTGCATAATTTTAATAGAGTGTGCAGTATCATAAACAGCATTATGCTACCTTCCCGTGTTATACACCATTGGAGAGCTCTCTAAACAGTTGAACAATTCTCAAACTTGTATCTTGGCTTTGTATTGTGCACTTACAGAGATGTATAAACTTGTATAACCATGATGCTAGTAACTTGTGGAAAATAAAGTATAATTTTTTTCATAACTCTGCAATATAAAAGCATCTCTAACCAGACCTTAGATGTTAACATCAGTTTGTAGCACATTGTCTATCAAACACAAGGGCCCTTGTATTTCACATTTTTGTAACTCATCATTCATCAGCTATGGCAAATCTTATAAACTGTTTTCAGTAGAGGATTTTGGACTGACAGTTTCAAAAAGGATCTGGTTTCCTGACTTAGAGGAGTTCAGGAAGCAAAAAGCATTAATTCGCCTCTTGCTGAATGAGTTAAATATTCTAATAAACCTGAACATGGTACTGATGTCAGCCTGTAACTACATAACTGCATAATTCTGAACCATTACCTTACAGTAAATTTTACCCAGGATTTAGTAAAGGATCCAAGTAAGTTATCATCATACATGAACTAGAAAGCATATTTTTATAAGCCGTAGTTATTTCACTCAGCATTAAAAACTGATACTTAAGATGTGGGAACTGTAATCTATCCATCAAGTGAGGTGCATCACCATGTCGTAGAGGGAGATGTTGATTCTTTTGTATTCTTTGCACAATGATTACAGAACTGCAATGAAAGGGTGCTGTAGACGGAAGGCAAAAAAAGACTGAGAAACCACAATCTGCAAAATAATACTATTGTTGTTATGATGACCTGAGGAGAAAGGTGATAAAGAATAGGAAGAAACGACCAAGGCAAAAAAAAAAATAACATTGTTGCATTGCATCGTTCTATTTATGTTGTATGTTCTTCTGTGTTGTACTTGTACTTAGACATCTTCATGTCAGTATATGAGTTATGCTTGACAGGTGTACTGTTAGTTCACAATTACTGTCTGCCACCTGTATTGTGGCTGCTGTTGGGTGCTTGCATTTACCTGTGTTCAGATTGCTGATGTTTATATTTGAAAACGTGTATAGGTTCTGCTGTTGTCATTTCTCTCATTGATGTATGATGACATGCATTCTGTTGTGGGTGTATGCCATATAATCGAAAGGCCATATGATCAAATCCAAGATTAAATCTTGGAATGTCAAACCAGCTTCTCTTCTGCAAGCTGGCATTTTTTGGGGTTGAGCATTTGTACTTTTCCAAATGTGGAGTGATCACTCAGTTGGTATATAGAATAAGCAGGAGGTCTGGGGTGGGGGGTGGGGGGTGCAGGAGGGCTTGCCCCCCCCCCCCCCCGCAAAAACACTCTCTGTCATGATGCTGGCTTCCAGAGGAGAAGCCAGTTCGACTTTCCAGTGTTTGATCTTCTTGGATTCTATCATAATGGTCTTTCAGTCATATGACATAGATCCTTACATTGCAGCTGTATTTGGAGACACCTTCTTGGATGTATATCAGATGAAAGATACATGTGTTCATGCATATAGTTATCTCAATAGGCTTAGATATAGCAGTTCTAGTATGCAAATGTTTTTCTGGAGGTGCATATCTTAAAGGATGTCCACTTCTGATTACTTTTCATTGCAGCATATGAGAACTGGGAATGAAGCACAACAGCACACAATACAATGACAAAAAACTGACAAGGCAGTGTGCTAAATGACTCTTTTGTCATTCATGTTCATATCTGGCATTATTGTTAACCTTTACTGAACATATTAACTGACCTATTCCTGTTGTGTCTGTATACTGCAGTAGCAGCTTTGCATGCATTAGGAGACATGATACACATGAGAGGAAGGAAAGATGATCAGCCCTCAATTTCTGGGACCTGACAACTACTCCAGGCAGAGGACACCACACTGGAATGAAAAAAGATGGGAGAATGTTGCATTGTTACCATGACTACTGTTAATTGAAACCATCCTAGAGGCAGAGCGCATTTCATATGGCTTCACCTTCACTGGTGATAATTTCATAGTTTTGGTCATTCTGCATTTAGCTGGCAAGGTCATTAGAAAATGCAGAATCCATTTTGCCATGTATATGCTTTATAATTCCAGTATAATAATCTATACTTGCTTTAAAAAACATGAAGTGATATTGCTATATGCACATTAAATTGTAACATAGTACATAAATATGGAACATGTTAAGATAAACTAAGTGTCCCTTTTCCTATTTCTGCTTGTAAAAAGTGGACCTCTTGGTCTTATGTTGTTTAGTTTTGTTTTCAATTCAAGGCCTAAAGCCACTCTTACTTTAAGAGAACTCTCAGCTTTAAATGTAAGACATAACTTAACCATAAGATGCATCCTAAACTGAATAACTACAATTTCTGAAGTCTCTCACTATATAATTTACATGTGAAACCTGTTTTCCTTTTAGTACATTTTCTCTGAATGATCTCCAAGTTCTGCAGGCCTTGTATTGCTAAATGACAAAAGGCCAGGTTGTGTTCAAGAACAGGACTAACTAGGTATTTACAAAGGACTTAATACTGAGGCTTCTGTATCATGTATCCTGTTTTTATTAATATAAATATAACATTCCTAAGTGCCTTAATGCCTTATTCTTAA
The DNA here is from genome assembly GCF_019279795.1 of Protopterus annectens. Lineage (NCBI taxonomy): Eukaryota > Metazoa > Chordata > Ceratodontiformes > Protopteridae > Protopterus > Protopterus annectens. The sequence goes on from NC_056746.1 coordinate 1,246,538,194, forward strand.
TGTTTAACATGTTTTAAACTTTAGTCTTTTGTCAATAAGTATGCCCAGATCCTTAATAGGGTCTACGGTTTCAATCTGGTAATCATTTGTGGTTGTTGAATTACATTCAAACTTATTTATTTTATTTATTTATTTTATTTTATTTTACATTTGTTAACCGGGATGGTCCGACTGGATACATGTCCTTTTTCAGCGGAGAGTCCGGAGAGAAAAGCTCCAACAGAGTTACATTGATAGATTAGGTACAGTAAATGAGCTGAAAGAACTTAACAAAAACATAGGCTATTTACATATTAAAGTACAAGACTGCCATTACTATTTCTAGAGATTACTACAAAATGTAACATTAATAAACTTTATATTAACAAGAATGAGTAGGCAGTATAATGACATAGAGTTAGACAGGATACATATTTCTTTATCACAGTATACAAAGTACTTATCATCTTAGCTAGTTGTTTATGTTTTAGTTAATGGCACAGAGCTAGTCTGGAGTTTGAGCAAGGACATAGCCAGTGTGACTTGAAGTGGAGTCATTTAGTTCTATTTTTGGATGACTTAGAGAAGTTGCAAGCGTGATGTTATTTGGAAGAGAGTTCCATATTTTACCAGTGGTGTTGGCAAATGTGGCGTCACCACCTAGGTTGAGAGATTTAGTTGTTTGGACAAGGAGTCTGTTTGCTGAGCAAAGGCAGCTTAGGTGGAGTGAGGAGTCATTAAAGTTTTTTAGTGCTGGGGTATTCTCAGGTTGTTTAAGGATTTTGAAGGCCTCTATGAGTTGGGACAGGTGAAGAGGTGTGGAATTCTATCCATCCAAGCTTTTTCAGGTTAGTACAGTGGTGTGTTCTGTAGGGTAGGCCTGTAACGAACCTGTCAATGTGATTATAGCAGGATGAGAGCTTGGCCAGATCAGATTTGTTAAGGTGAGTGAGGACAGGCGAGGCATATAGTAGGGTAGGGAGAAGGTGTGAACGGGCTGTGGCTGCCCTGGCATTCGGGGTAAGGAAGTCTTTAATTCTATATAAGGTCCCAAGTTTCTTGTTGACTGACTTAATGGCTTGGTTGATATGTACATCAAATCTGAGTTTATTGCCAATGTTTACTCCTAATAGCTGTGTATAGGTGTCTGGGGAGATGATGGTCCCATTATTGGATTTTATAGTGAAGTTTTCAGTCTGAGATCTATTGGTTGGGTAGAAGTAACTTGGTTTTGTTTGGATTTAAGATCAGGAGATGGCTGGCAAGCCAGTTTTCGACTTTGGTGAAGCTATGTTGGGTGGTAGTAAGTAGATTTGCAAGAGAGGCATTGGAACATATTATAGTCGAGTCATCTATATATTGAATGCAGGTGGCTTCAGGGATGACTGTTTGGATGTCGTTTATGAAGACTGAAAAGAGGAGAGGTCCTAATATGGAACCTTGAGGAACTCCTATGGTATTTGGTAGTAGGCAGGAGAGCTTGTTTTGCCACATTATTGCTTGTTGTCTCCCAGTGAGGTAAGCTTGAAACCAGTCAAAGCTGGAGTATCTAGATACAGGGTTTTAAAGTATATAGAAGTAACTGATGGTTTACCATATCAAGGCTTTTCGATAGGTCCAGGAAGAGAGCGGAGGATATTTTTATTATTCAGGTTAAGATTAATGTTTTCAGTAAAAGAGAAAGGCAGTGGTTGTACTATGATGGGGTCTGAATCCATGTTGAGAGTCTGTGAGTAGTTTATTTTATTTTGGGTTAGATAGAGCATTAGTTGGTTGTGCATGCACTTTTCCATAATTTTGGCAAATGGTGATAGTATGGCTATAGGTCTATAGTTGGATAGTTCTGTGGATGAACCCTTTTTTTTTTTTTTTTTTTTTTTTTTTTTTTTACAAGTTTTTCTTTTTTTTTTTCACTTTTTTTTTTTTTTTGCCTTTTTTTTTTTTTCCCCCCCCCCCCCCCCCCCCCCCCCCCCCCCCCCCCCCCCCCCCCCCCCCCCCCCCCCCCCCCCCCCCCCCCCCCCCCCCCCCCCCCCCCCCCCCCCCCCCCCCCCCCCCCCCCCCCCCCCCCCCCCCCCATCCTAAACTGAATAACTACAATTTCTGAAGTCTCTCACTATATAATTTACATGTGAAACCTGTTTTCCTTTTAGTACATTTTCTCTGAATGATCTCCAAGTTCTGCAGGCCTCGTATTGCTAAATGACAAAAGGCCAGGTTGTGTTCAAGAACAGGACTGACTAGGTATTTACAAAGGACTTAATACTGAGGCTTCTGTATCATGTATCCTGTTTTTATTAATATAAATATAACATTCCTAAGTGCCTTAATGCCTTATTCTTAATGTTTAACATGTTTTAAACTTTAGTCTTTTGTCAATAAGTATGCCAAGATCCTTAATAGGGTCTACAGTTTCAATCTGGTAATCATTTGTGGTTGTTGAATTACATTCAAACTTACCAAAAGTTATTATCTTACACATACTAGTAGTAAAATATGAACTTGTTTTGGACGCTTATAAATGTAGTTATGCTAAGTAATTATGTTGGTTGCAGTAATCTTCTCTTTTAAAAATAACTACAGCACTTTTAGAGTTATCACCCTACTTGCCCAAATAAGATTTACGTTTGTAGCACTAGAGAAACCAGGGGAAAACATATTAAACCATACTGATCCCGGGACAGATCCATGAGGGACATTACTTTTCCATTTAGGTTTTTCTTTGCATATTATCACTCTTTCTTTTCTTCAGCTCAGCCATTCTTAATTGAAATAAGTATTTGATAATATTATGTGGTAACATATCAAAGGCCTTGGTTATATCCAAATGTATAACTATACTATTTCCCCTTGATCTAATTTTGTATATATAATTTTATAAAAGGATGTTAAACATGTCAGTATGGATCTACCCCTTATGAAGCCATGTTAAGTTGCATCAACGTGATTACCATATTTAAATATCTTTATCAAAATTTGTAATAAAAATTATTCAACACTTTTCCCTATAATAAATGTTAAGTGTAAGGGAGTATACTTTACCATCCCATACGTAGAACTTCCTTTATGTATAGGTGCCACATGTCAATTAATCCAACCCGGGGCCCATAACCAGTGCTTAAACCTTTATTAAACATATTTTTTAAATGTTCACTGATATGCCTTGTTATTCTAGAGAGTAAACGTCCTGGGATATTATCTGGACCATTGATCAAACAGCTTTATGATGGAAAGTGCATAATCCTGATGTGTTTTTGGACTTGTAACTCTCCTGTATCACTAGGAAAACCATCATCTTTCTTATCTAACCACACAATGATTGGCAAGCTCTGCTATTATTGTCATTGAAATAATGAGTTTTATTTCAAAAAGTATTGATCTAGGGGTAATGAGTTTTCCTTTTTTACTATTTGCACAACTATAAAACATTGTTATTATTATCTTTTAAGAGTGCCAATTTTCAAATTGAACTAAAAATTTGTTTTACACTTACAGATTTCTTGTTTTAAGTTTTTGGTGGTACTATTTAATCTCTTTTTGTTTAAACAGATGGATTCATTTTTAAAGAGCTTCTATTGTGGAAAATTGAATATGTTGCATCAGTATAACTGAGACACAGAATGAAATCATGTATTATTGTAGGGGGAAAAGAAATTAGTAACAAAAGAAACCCATAGAGCACTTAGGACTACTTGATGCCTTTCTTTCCTTTGCTAATCTCAGACATCTACTGAGAATCACTGCCACAGCAATTCTTCCCCTGTCCTCATTAATACTGTTCCCCCATACCCTCTTTTTCACCAGGTCATTTCTACCATTTGCCCCACTTCAATTTCAAGCTTCTAATTTGACAATTTCCAGCTCAACCAGTTCTTTCTGCCCTGTACGTACAACAATATTCTCCACCTCTTCAAGAGATGGTTGTCACCTTATGCTTCCACATTTTAGTAACTACCTTCTTTACTCCTAACATTATAACAGCTAGAAGATTCCTATGGCACCCTAAATGCCCATACCTAACAAGAACAGCTTATTTGATATGAAGACTTTTACATTAAAAGTCTGGGAGTCCAAACATTTCCAGAATTTTAAAGGGAAGCCTCCAACAAAGCCTATCAAATGCTTATAAAATGAAGGAAATGGTAACTCTTTTATTCTGATGAAGTCCTGAGTCGGACAAAAGAGATTAATAAATTATAGTTTTCTGTTTTTCAAGTGGCATCATTTGTTGGTGATTTTGTTTGTGATTTTCCAGCATCTAATGAAAGCAATGTTAAATATTCTCCATTCTTGAGCATCCCTCATAACTATTAAAGTTTTAACTAACCTATCTGATGTTCCCCCAAGAAACCTGTTTGATCTAAATGAATAATTGAAGGGATGACCTGTGCAATCATATTCACATTAAGTGACATATAACACATATAATCATGGTTCAAGATTGAACTGAGGTCTGTAAAAGGTGTCTTCCTTCCTTCCTTATAAATAACTGATATAATTGTTTCTAATCATGAAAAGATTGGATTATCATCCATGAGAATGCTGTTAAATACATTATTCCATCTTGCAACCAATCTCTCCCTTTCCACTTCCCAAATTTCAGTAAAAAAACATCAGAAATGGGGGTTTTATCTCTTTTAATTTTCAGAATCTTATCCCTTACTTCCTCTGTAGTTATTTTTCTAAAATTTAAATATAAAGAAAGTAAGCATTTGGCTAATTTATTGTATGACAAATAAATTAGAATCATGTGGCCTGAGAAAATGGAGTGGTTGTCTTCATGAGTAGTTTTATTGTGGCTTCTAGAAGTTCAAAGACTAAACCCCTAGCCATACTGGTAGACAAGTTAAAGCACTTTTTTTTACTCCAAACCCCGTGTTTTGAATGACTCATTTGATTTTTTTAAGATCATTTGCTTTTTATGATTTTTCTAATGGTGACTGTTTGGTAAATATGGATGCAAAATATTTATTTTCATCTATTTCTCATCAACAATGCATGAAATCATTCCATGAATCTTTATTAACATATGAGTGTTTAACTTATTATATTAATGTACTTGAACAATGTATGAATTTGGCATTGAACAATACTTTTATTAACAAACTAAGAGAGTCGCTATGGGTACATCTTCAGGACCCATTTTTGCAAACATGGTTTTGGGAAACCAGATATGTGATTAAGAGTCTATTTTGGAAAGACACTGGTTTGTATTTAAGGTACTGGGATGATATATTTATCATTTAGAAAGGTACTTTTGGAACATTTACAAATTAGCATAATACATTAGCAATTTCTTGTTGTGCAATTGAAGTCTTCTACTATTAAAGGTGATTTTCTATCCAATATTGACTTCAGACAATTTCCAAAGTTATAACGATTTCTACAGAAGCATATGGACTTCTGCAGGCTGAACAATTTTGGTAGTACCCCAAGTCTTTAAATTGTTCAGAATAACACTCAGAATTTCTGTTCTGTCTGATTTATATCCCATGAACACAGTAAAGGAGTATGTAATATACAGGATCACACTGTCTATCCACCTTGTTTGCCATAAATTATAGAAAATATTAAATTCCTGCAATTTAATGTTCATATTATTCCTTAACACAGTAATGGCTATGACATTCATTTGTTGCTATGTAGACAAAATTTCAAGATCTTCAACCTTGTTATTCAAACTTTGAACAGTGGCATAATAGCAGTTTATAAGATTATGAAATATATTGTGTTAAATATATGTTTCCCCTTACCTTTTCAAGGCCCAGAAATATACTTTATTTCTAAATGTTTTGTCATAACTTTATCTTTTAGCATCAAATAAATGTGTTCTCTTGTAAACTGTGTATCTTTATCATCCATTTCTTGTCGACATTTTAGAGTTTCATAACCATGACTCAAGCCTTGTCAATACAGCCAATTATTAAATAGTGAGTACTGATAATCATCAAAACCTGGGAATGGAAGGAGTGTTATTAAAAGTAAAATGTACTTTGTTTTATTTACAAATATTATAAATTGTCAGTACTGCATGTGTTTAACTGTTATTTCTTTAAGATAATTTGTATCTGCCGTTACTATTATTATTATCTCATTATATGCTTCTGGTGATCTTAATTTTGTAATTAGTTTACTTAAATCCATCTTAATGATTTTGAAGTCAGTTTACTTAAATCCACCAACCTGACTCCTGACAAAGAGGTAACTGTTACATTTTTGTTTCTCTGTTTCAGTTAAAGGTCTCAAATGATATTTTACATGACAATTGCCAAGTACTAAAACATACATTTTTATCCTTCATACTTTCACCATTATGTGCCATAATCTCAGATACAGCAGCCTCTTTTTTGTGGCTAGTATTCTTGCTTCAGTAGTTCTACTCTTTTTAGCCATATTAGACTGCTAATCTTTTGAATCTTTTATTACAGTTACTTCCTACAAATCACTGCCATTATCTAAAAACACATTACAGTAGCTAGTCCTCCCAGATAAATATGCTATTACATTTGCTTAGTATTTTAATGTATTATACGATGGAGTATATGGTTATAAGTTTTGTTATTTTGTGTTAATAAAATATATTTGATTATACTGATGTGTCTGTGCATCCTGGCACTGCATATGTATATGCCTTCTAGCATACTGCATGTGATTTGGATGGTTGTTGAGAATGCCATATATGTATTTCTTCCTGATAACCTACCTTTACTTTTCTAAAGTACTATACATTCCTCTGCCACATGTTTCTGTCAGTGACAGCCTCTAGATGGGTTTTTGTGTATGCATCTGTGGTTTGGGCAAACATATATGTATGTATGTATATATATATATATATATATATATATATATATATATATATATATATGCTCTCACTACTAGGTTATGTATGCCATGTTTGTGAAGATACTGTAAATAACATAGTACATCTATCACAAGATGTAACATAGCTCATCTGCACATTTTGTAAATGATTCTGTCATCAAAGAATTAATTACTAGTGATGCTGTCAATACGTTTTCATTCACAGTATGTTACTGGAAACATGGTTAGCTTAATAGACTTTGTTTAGTACGTGTTGTCATATTTCTGTTCATGTTGTACTCCCTTTTTTTTAAATGACACCATTCCTATGGTGTATATTCTATTTAAATGTCACACCAACAATATGCAAATTGGTGTGCATTTACATATGATATGTTGGCAGCATTCAGTTTTATATGTGCATAAGCTTTGCCTCATACCCTGTCATTTGCACTAGTCTTTACTGTGTACTCTTTCAATTAGATGGCTGTTCTGCAGAGCATAATTTTGTTACATGTTTTATTAATTAACATCTTCTTTCTTAATATGTTGTTCAGTAATTTCTGCTCTTATACTCCCAAAACACAAACCACAAGAAGTTAACCATGTGACCAATATTTATTGCCAGATCATATGGCATTAACAAACAACACAATTCCAAGATGAAATGCAGTGCAACAACTAAATACATATCTTACAATTCAAGCAATAATTACACTGTTAAAATAGTGCTCAACCTTAGAAAGTCTTAATATAATATAACCAACCTAAAGGCATTAATTCATCACAGTAACTATGTTCCACTTAGGAACCCATTTCATACTGCTCACTCCATGACAGGTGCATTGCAGGCTTACCCTTCTCATCTTAGAACACAGCAGAGTTTTCACAGCAACATATTCCTCACTGCTCACTCCTGATAACCTTCTGCCTCCCTTAGGAAAAGAGGGAAAAATACCTCCGGACCATGTTTGCTAAGTTGTGCAGTTTCCTGTTCCCCACTTTTCCTTCACCCAAGAACTCTACCTCAATCAACCACCACTCCCTTGTCACCTCTTTCAAAAACAAAAATACATGCACAATGAAAATGTGCAGACCAACATCAATAAAATGGACACCATCCTTTATGAATTAAATATTATTTATCCTCAAATTCCCAGTGCTCTACTGTGAAATAACCAAGAGACGAGTCTGCCTGGCTACGTGATGACTGATAAAATGTTTCACCACCACAATTACTAACTGCCTCTTGTCAAAAAAATCTCAGCACAATTGCAGACAAGGATACCAATGTTCCTGGAAATTTGTGTTGCACTACTAACAAATCTTTAATGACTGAAAATAACAACTTCCTCTTTATGACTGTGCCCAAATCAATATCCAGGATGTAATAGAAAAATGTGACATTCCCAAGGAATCCAAACACAGCAAAAGTTCTCTCCATAACATAACTTGGATGCCTTTGCAGGTCACATCCCATATGTTTGCATCAAGGCCTAAAAACCTTCATTCAGATCTAATTGCTGCTCTTCTAACCACTGAAAACACAAGGAGTGACCACTAATCAATATCTTCCCTGGCCCTGCAAAAATAATAGACACACCATCAACATTTAAAAGATCTCACACTCATCTTAAGTAACATTTATATGCCCCAGAAGCCCATCTGCATGGTCTTTTAATGAACTCAACAAACTTACGCTCACTAGATAAATCATTCACTGTCCCTGTAATATTTACCCTGAACAATACCTTGGCTAAACAGTTCTCATTTTAAAAATAAATTAAACTGATAAAGCAAGACTGGCCTACCATTTTTAAAACAACAACAACAAAAAAGAAGTCAGAAGAATGTTTCATACTGAGTTTCCTCGATGACCCAAACTATAGCAGCAGATAAACTAATAGTTTGGCACGTTTCTGTAAAAGCAGTGGTTTGGCACATTTCTGTAAAATTCTAGACCATGAAAGCCAAATCAAAATAAGATCAGTGTTGCCCATAAAATGTACATCTCTCTTTAGGTTACCCAAAAGCTCACTAATCCTAAATACACCACGATATTTCATAAGATCAGTGTTGCCCATAAAATGTACATCTCTTTAGTACCTGAAGCCAAATACCAACCTTTCAGGACTATCTTCAGTAGATGTCTGCAAATAGGCATCCTTCTGTCTACTACAGGATTTCTTATTCTCTCCCACCTCTTCAACATCCTGCCAATTTTTCAATGTTTAATTACATCAGTAATGACTGCCAAGTTGTCCACCACTCCTTGAGCCTTTAAATGCCTCTCATCATTCTGAAAGATATACCCTCCCCACATTTAAATACCACAGTCTTCAAGACCAAGGCAATTGACTATCCAGTATCCTGAAAAGGCAGTCCACCTGCAAATTCCCTGAAGAATGATAATGCTGCTCAACATGACTTCTCAGTGTATTCAGCCCAATATTACTAAACCAACAGACCTCTTCTGCAACTACTGCTGGATGTTCATCTGCCTCTGGGGCCAATGACAGAAACCTGCAAAACTGAAAATGGGACAGACTGTCAGCTACTGCATTTGGTCTCCCCAGAACATGCTTTGCAGGAACAATAAACATTAATTCTCAGATTGTAGCACCATCTTCCTTAACAACAACTACGCTTTTTTTTTCTTCTTTCTGACTTCTTAGCCAAAACCTTAATGACTGCCTCATTATCTGAATGGAAAACTACTTTCTTGTTGGCCAAATCATCCTTGCAAAGTTGCACACCATTATGACTACCCCAATCAGCAACAGTTCCAAGAAGTTAATGTTTCTCATTACTTCATCCCAGCTTGAAGGCCACGCCAAGGAAGACCATTTTCCTTTTAAGTAAGCCCCATGTCCAACCCCCTCAGCTGCATATATATATATATATATATATATATATATATATATATATATATATATATATATATATATATATATATATATATATTTAATTTATATATATATAATAAATATATATCTATATATAATAAATATATATATATATATATATATATATATATATATATATATAGGTTTACTATCACATGTGCGATCATCATTTAGATGAATGCAACAATGTCTGACAAATATGGTTGGAAATCAAAACACAGACCAATCAAAATAGCGAACCGAGCATTTCAGCAATGTCAAATATCGACTTTGCTGAAATGCTCACATCTGCCCAAAACTAACACCTCCCACACCCCCCCTACTTATATATACAAACTCCGAGATTGCACTACAGTGAGGGTAAGGGTACATTTCCCGATCTCCACTGTAGTGCAATCTGCACTGCAGTGTTGAAGCTGACAACAGCAGCTGTTCGCTCATGTCAGCTTCGACATTGTGGTGATCACCCTTCCATTTCAGCAACATGAGTTTCGCACATATTCCAGTCGCCTAAATGCCGATCGAATATGTGATAGTAAACCATGTCAGACCTCCCAACCATTCCGAATTACTCGGTTTTTACCAAGTTTTGGGGTCCAAATGAAGGGGTGCCGCGATTCCCGAATGGCACCCCTTCATTTCCGATTTTTTTGCTTTTTTTTAAAATTTTCACGCTGTCGGAGCTGATGTCATCACGTGCGCAATGACGTCAGCTCCGTCAGGCTACCAGCCAGTTGGAATTGAGCTCAAGGAGCTCACATCATCATTTCCGGCTGGTGGGAACTAGGAATAGTAGAGGAACTTGTGTGCGGCTAGGATTCCAGGTAGCTGAAATGGGGGAACAGCAGAGGAATTTGTGTGCAGCTAGAAAGCTGAAATGGCAGAGTTTGCGAGCAGTGGAATGGGAACTACTCAGGACAGAGTTTGTGAGCAGGGATTAATGGAAGGAAGCAACAACTCAAGGTAAACTGGAACCACTTTGTGTGTGTGTGTGTGTGTGTGTGTGTGTGTGTGTGTGTGTGTGTGTGTGTGTGTGTGTGTGTGTGTGTGATCACGCTTCATTATGGGCAATCTACTAAGGGGAGTTCGGAGTTTGTATTTTATCTGTCGCTAGTGTATTTTTGCTTTTTCATTTTTATTTGTGTGTGTAATTACGCTAACGGCCCTTGCAGAATTAAGCATTAATATTTGTAATTACACTAACGGCCTGGCTTGCAGAATGCTTTCTCATTATTTTTTGTATGCATACAGTGATGCTTTCTCAGCTTGCAGAATGAATTTGTATTTTACCTGCCACTGGTGTATTCTTGCTTTCTCATTATCACACCAACATTTGCTTGTATGCAGAATTAAACAGACAGTGATGTTTTCTCAGCTTGCTGAATAAGTTAGTATTTTATGTCGCTTCTTGCTTTCTCTTTATTATTTGTGTGTGATCACGCATCATGCTAACGGCCCTTGCAGAACACACTAACGGCCCGTCTTGCAGAATGCTTTCTCATTGTTATTTGTATGCAGAATTAAGCAGACAATGATGTTTTCTAAACTTGCAGAATGAGTTTGTATTTTATTTGTCACTTCTTGCTTTCTCTTTATTATTTGTGTGTGTGATTACATTAACGGCCCTTGCAGAATTAAGCATTATTATTTGTAATCGCACTAACGGCCTAGCTTGCAGAATGCTTTCTCATTATTACTTGCATGCAGATTGCAGAATTAAGCAGACAGTGATGCTTTTTCAATTTGCAGAATGAGTTTGAATTTTATCTTTCACTTCTTGCTTTCTCATTAATTGTGTGTGATCACACATCATGCTAACGGCCCTTGCAGAATAGACTAACAGGCTTGCAGAATGCTTTCTCATTATTTATTGTGTGCAGAATTAAAAAGACTTGTGTGTGTGCTTTCTCATAATTATTATTTGTGTGCAGAATTAGGCAGATGAGTGTTGGAGAATGCTTTCTCGTGTCTCAGAAAAATACAGATTTATACTGTGTTGTGAAAGGAGTAGTCTATTGAGAAGTTCAGGTGTTTAAAATGAGAACATAAGTTGCCATAGCAAGTTAAAGTACCACTCCCTGTACTTGATGTACATTATGGTAAGTGACTTTGGATGTGGTGTGGGTTGTAATGCTGTTTCAAAGAATGTGAGTTTCAAGGGCAGAGAAGTTTTAATGCCAAGTCTATTTTCATTGTGTGACAGTATTGCTTTGTTTAGCAACCAGATGTCTATTAGTGTTTGCATTGTGCTATAAAATGTAAAATTAAAATCCATATAATCATTGTAGAAGTAAAGCAGTATGCACACATTAGTGTTTATGGTAAATGTGGTGAAATAGTCAGGTAATGGGACATTGGAATGGTTGCAGGGGAACTCTGGTGCTATATGTTGGTTGTCTGTTCTTCAGTTTGCATTTGAGAGTTGGTATCCCACAATTCCACTGGAGTGGGTGGGGTTACATAATTGTGTATGCAAATTAGATGTTAATCAGCATACAGATTTGTACCTATTTTTCATGGGCCTTGTCCAGATTTTTGATGTTTCCAGGTTGAGAGGTATGAACCATGTATATATGTTTATATATATATATATATATATATATATATATATATATATATATATATATAGAGAGAGAGAGAGAGAGATACTGCATATATGCAAATGGGTCCTTATCAGTTGAGCAAGTTTCAGTAACTCGAACTCCATATGGTCAAGACCATACGATTGAGTTTTTGTAGAGTGGAAGCTTTTGAATGGAGATTGCGGTACAGTGATGATCGGGAAATTTACACTTTTCCCCACTAAAATGTAATTCCTGATTTGGTACATATAATTTGTGGGAGGTGTGGGAGTCGCAACCCCCAACATGGGGAGTGTAGGGTGGCTTCCCGCCTGCAAAAATGTAAAAATGGTAGATTTTGTGTTTTTTTTTCTTGATGTTGATATTTTCAGAAACTCAATCTTATGGTCTCTCTGAAATTTTTTTCGAGTTTCTGAAAAGTTGATTATCTGATGGCATTGACTCATATGTATGCATATATATATATATATATATATATATATATATATATATATATATATGTAACTCATCAGAGGAAACCCAGCATTCATGCTTCAGGGCTGTGACATTGACAGCCACTAAAAACCCAAACCTTTTCCAAATCACATAGTCCTCCCTTACCGTCTTGGGCACCTTAACTAAGTGAAGCTTCATCTTCCTGCCCCTCAAAAGGATCTGGTAAGTGCTCTGTCCTGGAGCATGGCACTGCAATTAAAGTTCAGCAACCTAAGCAATGCCATCATCTCCCCCATTCTCACTTTTGGTTTCATCAAAATCCTGCCAATCTTTTCCCTTATCCCAGTCAAGTTGTCCTCAGGGAGGCAAATCAGTCCCTGGAAGATGTCTACTTGTACACCTAAAAATGTTAAGGCTTTCTCTGGACCTTCTTTCTTATCTTTAGCTAAGGAAATGCTCAGGAATTCACACAAATTCACAAAACCACCCTCCTGTACACTTTTCTTACCTTCCCCTATAAACAAAAATTCATCTAGGTAATGAACAGCCTTGAACCTTATCACCTCTGCTCCCAGATCCTTAAGGTAAACTGAACTAAACTTCTCAAAATTGATGTACACAAATGAGCAACCCATAGGCATCGCTTTACTGAAGTAGAAACTACCCCATAAATTTATCCCTAATATTCCAAATCCTCTGCTGTAATGAGCAATTGGTAAAATGCTGACTCAGTGTTAAACTTCGATAGCCATGGATCCCAGAATAAGCAGATGACTACAACAGCATCATTCAGTGATGTTTGCTGTACTTTTGTATCCTTTTCATCAATAAAATTATTCAAGAACTGACCTTCTACATAGGATTGGGGATGAATGAAATGAAATTATCTTGGCTGCTTCTTTTGCACCAACCCTAATGTTGAAATCCAGTAATCTTGAATAGGAGGCCATTCAAAAATGCCCTGTATCGAACTGGTCTGGACCCTTTGGTCCAACACACCCAAAGCAATGTTTTCTTTTCCTTTTATTAATTTAAGTTTGTCACAAACCAGCCTACTTCCCTCAACTGTTGACTTAATAGGGCACCCTAGACTAAACCCCTTGAACAATTTTTCGACAATAATCTTGTCATGATACCCTACAAAACAAAACCCAACCTCTCCACTCTGATAGGAGAGTGACATGTCTGGTCATCTGGCCACTTCCTGAAAGGGATGTTGTCTCCTCTGTCCTGTAAGTATACCCCTTCCCCTCAGACTACTCACTCATAGGTTCATAGGTAAGTACTAGGCTGTTGGCCCAAGGGCCTAAGTAAGCCTAGCCAACAAGGTTCCCTGGCTTACGCCACCCAAGAAAGTTATTTTCCTGTGCTCCTGTTGAGCAGAGCCACAAAAGTGATCCCTGGGGTGTATTTCCTATTTTCCATCCACTTAGCAAGATTTTTCTTGAAGATTGCTAATGAGGAACTTTGCTTGACATAGATGGGTAGCTTGTTCTAAAGTTTGGGAAGTCTCTGGTATAGGAATCTATCCCTCCAGCATGTCCTATTTATTGTGGTGACAAGGTTTAGGTCACTAGAGTGTGTAGCTTGGAGGGATTGGAATTTCTTTAGGTGTAGCATGTCCAACAGCTCTAGGTTTGACATAGCTTTCTATGTTATGCAGAGATCACCTCAGAGTAGGTGATATGCTACGGAGTAAAGCTGGAGTTTTTTGAGATGGTCAGTGTAGGGCATCTGTTTAAGGCTAGTAATCCTCTTTGTGAGGTAATTCTATGGCCTTTCCAGCTGCTGCAGATGTCTTGTGAGGTACATTCCAAAAGGGGTGTTGTACTCTATAATGAGTCTAATGAGTGTCGAGTAGAAGGGAACAATGACCTCTTTTGTCCAAGATTAGGGAAGTAAATAGCGTGGGAAGAAATAGCCAGGGAATTGTTATGGCGAGGCTTGTATAGGCCCTAGGGCCACCAATAGCCTAGTACCACCCTATGAACCTAAGATGAGAACCCTTTTGTGATGAGTTGTGCCACGTAGAAGGATTTCCTGACTACTGTGGCGATGTGATTATCAGAGGAGAGACTACTGTCCACCTGGGTCCCCAGGTCTCTTATCACACATTCGGCATTAAGTAGACTGCTGCCTATGTGGTAGTTCATGGGTACAGAGTTTTTACTAAAGGGGATGACAAAGCATCTTTTGGCATTGAGCTTGAGGCCATGGCTCAATACATCAGGCATCTTTCTCAGTGAGGCCCTTCTGTAGGATGTCCACATCAGGGGCGGCTCGTGGCATCAGGCTGCCGGACTGCAGCCCCCTCAACATAAAAAATCTAAAAAAAAAAAAATATATATATATATTTTTTAAAATTTTGTGGACTTCGCACATGCGCAGTAGTCCCGACTACTGTCGGTCTATGCGCATGCTCAAGGCAGTCCGGCAGTCCCCATAGGGGGACACAAGGAGACGTACGTCTGTGCACTTTTAAAGTGCACAGACTCGCTAGGATTATGGGTCGCATCCGGACTGCAAGAGCAGCAGAAGGACTCAGGAAGGAGCATTGGGATCTCGTCGGGCTTTCCTTGGGATCTCGTGGGTCTTTGAGTATTGCACGGGAAGGATGTACGTTAGCTGGATATATTCAGGTAAGTGTATGGTGCTTTTTACCTTTAGATGTTTATTTGTGTGTGTATGGTGCTTATGCTTTACTGGAGAGAGTGTGTGTATGGTGCTTATGCTTTACTGGAGAGAGTGTGTGTGTATGGTGCTTATGCTTTACTGGAGAGAGTGTGTGTGTATGGTGCTTATGCTTTACTAGAGTGTGTGTGTATGGTGCTTATGCTTTACTGGAGTGTGTGTGTGTGTGTGTGTGTGTAAATGCCCCAGGTGCTTATGGTGGTGTGGTAGGGAATACCTCAGGCTTGAACCCTGTACCCTGTATGCAGGTGTTAAAGACTTGAGTTCCCTACCCACCACCATTTGTAAAAAAATTGCAGATTTTTGCCACATATTCGATCTGATCTGTTCCTCATAATATCTGTGGTTTGTAAATGTTGCAATGCTTGATATTTGATGGTGTAGTAGTAGCATTGTTGCCTCACAGCTGCAGGTTCTTGGGTTTGATTCTTGGCTGGGGTTCCTTCTTTGTGGGGTCTGTATCTTCTCCCTGTGTTTGTGTGGGTTTGCTTTTGTGTCCTCCCATGTTACAAAGACATGTCTGCATTATTTCTTCCTGGGCCTCTGCTGAAAATTGTTTATTTGTTCCAAGTCAGACTGTCCTGATTAAAAATGTTAAATAAAATTGACAGGCATTTGAATTTCAGACTTAAGGGTTTCTGAATGTTTAATTCCTTGCATATTTGATGGTGCAGTGGTAGTATTGTTGCCTCACAGCTATAGGTTTTCTGGTTTGATTCTTGGTTGGGGTGGCTTCTGTGTGGAGTCTGCATCTCCTCCATGTGTTTGTGTGGATTTGCTCTGGTGCCCTGCCATTTTACAAAGATGTGTCTGCAGTTTTAATCCCTGCTGAAAATTGGTTTTGTTCTGTCCGTAGTAAAATTGACAGGCATTTGAATTTCAGACTTCAGGTTTCTGAATGTTTAATTCCTTGCATAAATGATGGTGCAGTGATAGTATTGTTGCCTCACAGCCATAGGTTTTCTGGTTTGATTCTTGGTTGGGGTGGCTTCTGTGTGGAGTCTGCATCTCCTGCCTGTGTTTGTGTGGATTTGCTCTGGTGCCCTGCCATTTTACAAAGATGTGTCTGCAGTTTTAATCCCTCGCCTCTGCTGAAAATTGTTTTGTTCTGTCCGTAGTAAAATTGACAGGCATTTGAATTTCAGACTTCAGGTTTCTGAATGTTTAATTCCTTGCATAATTGATGGTGCAGTGATAGTATTGTTGCCTCACAGCTATAGGTTTTCTGGTTTGATTCTTGGTTGGGGTGGCTTCTGTCTGCATCTCCTCCCTGTATTTGTGTGGATTTGCTCTGGTGCCCTGCCATTTTACAAAGACGTGTCTGCAGTATTAATCCCTCGTCTCTGCTGAAAATTGTTTTGTTCTGTCCGCAGTAAAATTGACAGGCATTTGAATTTCAGACTTCAGGTTTCTGAATGTTTAATTCCTTGCATAATTGATGGTGCAGTGGTAGTATTGTTGTCTCACAGCTATAGGTTTTCTGGTTTGTTTCTTGGTTGGGGTGGCTTCTGTAGTCTGCATCTCTTCCTGTGTTTGTGTGGATTTGCTCTGGTGCCCTGCCATTTTACAAAGACGTGTCTGCAGTATTAATCCCTCGTCTCTGCTGAAAATTGTTTTGTTCTGTCCGCAGTAAAATTGACAGGCATTTGAATTTCAGACTTCAGGTTTCTGAATGTTTAATTCCTTGCATAATTGATGGTGCAGTGGTAGTATTGTTGCCTCACAGCTATAGGTTTTCTGGTTTGATTCTTGGTTGGGGTGGCTTCTGTGTCTGCATCTCCTCCCTGTATTTGTGTGGATTTGCTCTGGTGCCCTGCCATTTTACAAAGATGTGTCTGCAGTATTAATCCCTCGTCTCTGCTGAAAATTGTTTTGTTCTGTCCGCAGTAAAATTGACAGGCATTTGAATTTCAGACTTCAGGTTTCTGAATGTTTAATTCCTTGCATAATTGATGGTGCAGTGGTAGTATTGTTGCCTCACAGCTATAGGTTTTCTGGTTTGATTCTTGGTTGGGGTGGCTTCTGTGTGGAGTCTGTATCTCCTCCCTGTGTTTGTGTGGATTTGCTCTGGTGCCCTGCCATTTTACAAAGATGTGTCTGCAGTTTTAATCCCTGCGTCTCTGCTGAACATTGTTTTTGTTCTGTCCGCAGTAAAATTGACAGGCATTTGAATTTCAGACTTCAGGTTTCTGAATGTTTAATTCCTTGCATAATTGATGGTGCAGTGGTAGTATTGTTGCCTCACAGCTATAGGTTTTCTGGTTTGATTCTTGGTTGGGGTGGCTTCTGTCTGCATCTCCTCCCTGTATTTGTGTGGATTTGCTCTGGTGCCCTGCCATTTTACAAAGACGTGTCTGCAGTATTAATCCTTGCGTCTCTGCTGAAAATTGTTTTTGTTCTGTCCGCAGTAAAATTGACCGGCATTTGAATTTCCAACTTCATGTTCTTCAGAATACATAGTAGCACAACCTTTTTTTAAGCTTATAAGATGAATATTTTAAATTTGTCCCTATTTTTGGGACTGTATTCCCCCATTATTGGCTTCGTCCAGGTTTTTGTGCTAAGGTTGACAGCTATGGCAAGAACTGAATTCACTGAATATGTTTGAGGGCTGTATTCCCTCATTACTGGGTTTGTCCAGGTGTTTTGTACTAAGAGGTTGACAGCTATGGTGAGAACTGAATTCACTAAATGATAGCCATTTAAGTTTCAGTCTTCCTCTCTTTTACAAAGCAGCTGATGTGGCGTAGTGGTATGTTACTCTGACTGTTTTTTGCTCAGGGACCTTGGCAGTAAAATATATGGTGGCAACACAACATTTTATTCTAGCAACTTTCCAAGATTATACAAGCAATGTTTAATGTGTCCCTGTTTTGGGCTTTTGCCCCCCCCCCCCCAATACATTTTGGCTTTTCCAGTTTTCTTGAGCTGCGAAGTTGAGATGCAGTTGAGTATTGAGTAGATTTTACAAGGAACTGAGAGCTGCAGGGGAATAGAAGTTTAGTGCTTTGCCAAGTTAATACTATAGCACAACAGGTTGTGTACTTGCTTTTGATGCAGAAGGTTGTGGGTTCTACTCCCACAAGGGGTGGATGCTGCCATACTGAGAATGTTCTCCTTGGTGAAGATACTAACTATGAGTTCGTTATCAGTTTGCCATCCATTTCCTCTTGCAATATTATTACTAGCTTATCATTTTTTTATGTAATATAGGCAATTTATTCCTGAGGGGCAACAGACACTTTATTTTTCGATGAAACCATAAAATATAAAGGTGATTGCTAGCAGCAACCGCTTCATTAGTTACAGATTTCTTTAATGTGGAATTATTTAGATGACTGACTTCAGAGATTGTGCATATTTACTGATAATGGACTGTAGAATTGTGCATATTTACTGATAAAGGTGGACTGTAGAATTGTGCATATTTACTGATAATGGTGGACTGTGGAATTGTGCATATTTACTAATAATGGTGGACTGTAGAATTGTGTATATTTACTAATAATGGTGGACTGTGGAAGTCTGAGTAGACTTTTTTATGATAAATGTTCTCAACTGGGCAGTTTTGCCATTATGGATGCATATGGTTTGTTTCATTGCTTACTGGAAAAATGTTCAAAACAAATTTAAAACACCCTGTAACAAGTGTACTGTATTGTACAAGGAATATCATTTTAGTACAATGAGGAAGGTGTATCAAAGAGCACATGTATGTTTCATATGCAAGGAGCCTATGATTCGAAAACAGCCCAAAATTAATCTTTATCTGCCACTGGCAAAATGTATTTTCTTTGAATGTGGGTTTCAATGCTGTTTCAATGAATGTGAGTTTCAAGGGCAGAGAAGTTTTAATGCTAAGTTTTCATTGTGAGACTGCATTGCTTTGTTTAACAGATGACTTAGTGTTTGTGCTGTAAAATACAAAATAAAACTTTCAAATGAAGTCCAACTCATCATAGAAGTAAAGCAGTATGCACATTAGTGTTTATGGTAAATGGAGTGAAATAGCCAAGTATAATGGTTCATTGGAATGGCTGCAGAGGCTCCATTCAACCATTATTTTGTCAGGGGAAGGGCAGCAAACTCAGACAGGCCCAGCTGAACTATACCTCCCAACTGTCCAGATTTTCAAAGAATGAATAGATTTTTGCTTCTTATTTTTGGTTTGTTGTTCATAAAATTTGTAGTTTTAATTCCTAAATGATTTGCCAGAAGTCACTCAATAAGTTTCAGACTTCATAACCTTCAGAAAAATGCATGTTAAAGTAAGAGCTGTTCTATCAACTGTCTCAATTTATACAAGAGCAATTTTTAGTACTGTTTATATGTGCCCCCAATATATTTGGCCTTGTTCAGATTTACTGCATTAACAGGTTGAGAGGTACATGCAAATAAATTGCTTTATAGAATTAGGCATAGCCAACCTCTCAACTGTCCCCAATTTTTGGCTCAAAATGTTGCTCTTCCCCTTATAATCCCTCCATAAAATAGCAATTTTGGAAGAAAACATGAAGGGTTTACAATTAAGAAATAACTGTAATAATCAAAGTTATAGATTACTTGAAATGCATGTAGATTCTTTTATATTTTGTCAGCTGCTCAAGGTAGCAGTACTAATATTAAAGTGTCCCTTCTTTGACAGGTAACAGCTGTATTGTGTGTCTATTTTATATTTTTGCATCACATTTTTGTCCATTTTTCATAAAATTGTGTTTTTGGCAAATTAGTGACAAATCACTAAAGACTGAAGTTAGAAAATGACAGACATTTGAGTTTCAGATTTTATACCCTTCAGAAAATTCATACTAATGCAAGACCTATTCTATTATCTTTCTAAGTTTATTAGAGCAATATTTAAAAATTGTCCTTATTGTTGGGCCTTTGTCCCACTTCTGTGTATGGCTTTGTCCAGATTTCTTGCTCTTGAGGTTGAGAAGTATGACAAATGTGTCAGGGCCATCACAGTCAGCCAGAGAGATTTCAAATTGTGACATGCTTGTTGCACCCCACTGCCACATGTAGTGACTCTGGATGTGTCCAAGCAAGGCAAGGAGTAGTTGTATCTACCTTGGATGGGGAGGACACACTGCATAAGTACTACAGTGGCTTTTCATCTGTCCTTGATTTTGCAGAATGGTCTGGTTTCTGTCATATTTTTGTACTGTTGATTTATGCTTATTACTCAAAGTGCCTGTTGCTCTGTGTTTTTAAGTAGCAATGCTTTAATGACCATAAGGTAAGCTTGTCTGAGATCGTAAGATGCAAGTAAGCTTTAATAAGCATACTGTTAAAGAATTGCCAACATTGAAAGCCTTTCTGTTGTTGCCATGCAGAGAATACTTGACTAGATAATGTATAAGCCTTGGGTATTAAAGGACAGGATTCCATTATTTTAAAAAGCTCATTACACCTGTTGGAGACTTCCAGTCATCTCTACAGACTTTACCCGTAAACTAAACAGAATGCCAATCATGTGTGGTCCATAACCTGTACAGTAATCCTTTAAGCAATGTATCTTGAGCTTGTTTCTTGTTTGCTTTTCATTTTTTACTTTTATCATGTTTTCCCCATGAAACAAGTTGTCAGGCAGCAGGTCTTTTTTGGATAAGAAACATTTTTACAAGTGTCTACTTTCAGCATGTTACTTGGTACTTTAATAAAGCTGAATATATTATAATTAGGACTGCAGTGCAAGGAGAAGTGGTTTGAGTTGAGTGCTTCTGGTTTTTCTTATACTTGATTTTGACTGGCATTCCAGTAATGTATTTAAAAAGTAATTTATTTTTTCATGCCTCACAACCTTTTGTTTCCATCTAGATATTAAGTAAGCTGTCATGCAGCCAATGCATTGAAATATTTTTATTCTTCTACACTTATTTTTGTCTTGATTGGACTTTCATAATGATGGTTTGCCACCCAGGGCAGCGTATTTAATTAAAGTTAGTTTTTTGTGGTTTTGTGCATAGCTCCGCCCCTTTCTGGTTGACCGCACCCCCTCCCCTTGACCCCACCCATTCAGCTGTCTCCTGCAGCCCCCCTGTGATTTGAAGTCACCAGCCGCCACTGGTCCACATCATTTGGGGACTCAACTATGGCTCTTAGTTTGCAGTCATCTGCGAACTTCATTAGCCAAAGGCCTTCTGTGTTAGCCTGTACTTCAGAGAAGTAGATACCAAACAGGAGAGGTCCCAGGACTGAACCCTGTGGTACTCCACTTGTCACTGGTTTGAATTCAGATTTGGAGTCTGCAACTTTTACAGTGTGGGTTCTGTCAGTGAGCCAATTGGCAGCCCATCTTGTGACATAGGGATTTATACTTAGTGAGTTTAGCTATAATTCCAGAATGGGGGATGTTGTCGAAAGCCTTGGCGAGGTCAAGATAGGCTGTGTGAATCACCTTACCCTCATCTACAGCTTTGGTGACTGCCTCAAAGAAGTTGATCAGGTTCAGGAGGCATGATCTGCCTTTCACAAACGTGAACTAGGTGGGGTCCAGAGTTTGGAGGTTACCAATGTCTTTGTTTATGAGTTCCATGATGATACGTTCCATGGCCTTACAGGCCAGGCTCGTCAGGCTAATAGGGCGATAGATCCCGGGATCAGTGGTGGCTCCCCCTTTGTGGAGTGGGATAACTGTTGCTGTGCGCCATTCAGTGGGCACAAAGCCTGATGTGAGACTATGATTGAACATGAGGCTTAGGTGGGGAGCCAGTTCGTTCTGAAGTTCATGTAAAACGCAGCCTGGGATGTTGTCTGGTCCCATGGATGCTGTGTTTTTGGCAGGTTTTACCTGCGTAGTTGTGATTACAGAGACTCTGCATTCTTCCTGTATAGATATGTGCCCTTTAGGGGGTGAGAGGGGTGTAAAGTTAGCACTGAACTTCTCTGCCCAGACGTTAGCAATATCAGTTGGTTCTGTAATTTTCATGCCGTTGTGCTGTAACTCAGAGCAGATCTGGGTGTTGCCAGTGAGATTCTTGACATATCTATAGAATGCTTTGTGGTTGTCCCTAGAATCAGTGGTGATTTTGTCTTCTTAGCTAGCTTTGGACGTTCTTATAAGGGATCTCAGCTTCTTACTGAGGCTGACCAGGGAACTCCTCCACTCATGGGATTTTACTTTCTTTTGCAACAGTTTCTTCCTTCTGTTGCAAAGTTTATTTATGGCAGGGGACCACCATATTGGCTTCCTTTTTTTGGAGGATAGTGTCTTGGTTCTGTTTGGGATAGCACAATCCATGCACTCATGTAAGTGCTTACAGAGTGCATCTGTGTAGGATTCAGCAGTCGTAACTGTATTGTCCAACTGCATGAGTGTCATGAAGTTTGCCACTTCTGTCTTAAGAAGCATGAAGTTGGCTTTATTTTTTACTGTAATTTCCTTAATGGGGGATGGGGCCGGGATGTGGATATCAAGGGGGATTAGCTTATAGTCGGGTCTGACCAATGAGGAGTTGACATCATGTGTGCAACACTGATCACTCATGTTGGTAATGACTTGGTCTAGGATATTGTTGCCCCTGGTGGGGGTGTGGATAAGTTGATCCAGGGCATTGGAATTTATGAATTCCTGAAAGCATTGAGCGAAGGAGTTGGTGCATGAGTAGTTTTCCCAGTT
Organism: Protopterus annectens; assembly: GCF_019279795.1. Taxonomy (NCBI): domain Eukaryota; kingdom Metazoa; phylum Chordata; order Ceratodontiformes; family Protopteridae; genus Protopterus; species Protopterus annectens. The sequence goes on from NC_056746.1 coordinate 1,246,561,206, forward strand.
AATGGTGGGGTAGTTGAAATCGCCCATTATTAGGGTGTTTGGTTGAACCCTAATATTTTTCAGTATATCAAGAAAAGAGGAGTGGGAATCCTGGGGCATGGTGGGGGATCTGAAGCAAGCAACAATTTGGATTGCAGTTTTGCCCAGAGTTAGTTGCACTTGGATAACCTCGGATGCATTATGCTGAGCATCTAGCCTGGCGGTGTGGCTATCCTTAACGAATATGGACACACCTCTGCCTTTGGTGTTCCAGTCCAGGTTAGGTGGCCAAAAAGTGTGGTATGAGTTATAGCCTGGTAATGCAGGGGTGCTCTCTGGAGCCTTGAACCAGGTCTCAGTCACTGCACAGATATTGATGTTCTCCATTTTAAGTAGTGCCTCGAGGGAGTGCATTTTGAGATTTCGACTTCTAGCACTAAGTAGCATTACAAACTGCATATTCTCCTCCTGAAATTACGTGGGGACACAGTTCCCCTACCCTGATGGCTTGGCCTCTACACTGAGAACAAGAGTGGACAAACCTGCATATAGTCCAAGTACACCTTCCTGCATTAAAGGCCCAGCACTCTCTTCTTTCTCCAGTGAGGTTCTATTAACCATTCCCAGCTTGTCAGTTGTCTTTGTTAACCAAGTATCCATGTGGCACTACTCCCAGCACATTAAGCTTCCTAAAACATTGGTCATATCACAACCAGGTATTACCCCCTCAGTCTCTTGTCAGGAAATAAGCTATCAGCAGCGAACCCCGAGATGGATCCTTTTCAGAGCAACATAATACATAAACCATAAAACTGAATTACTCCACAATTTGTTCTGACCCTGGGTAGCTTCACTTAAGATCATATTATACTTTAACCTTCTATGAAAGCTTGCAGTAACTCCTTTCTATATTCTTACTCTATCAATGTGTGTTTACTGTACTAGCCACTGATGAATGTAACCAAATGACTGAACTAAATGTCATTTTAACTGTATTGTTTATTGTAACACACTGTGCTTCTTGTAGCATATTTACTTTTTTCTCCTTTCTTGGCCTTGAAACTGTACCTTATTAACTTTTGGACTCTGTATTGTACTTTATTAACATGTATTGTATTTACTGTATTGTATTTACTGTATTGTATTTACTGTATTGTACTTTATTAACATGTATTGTATTTACTGTATTTGCTGTACTAATCTTTGTGGAGCTTTTCTCCCTGGGCTTCCGCTGAAAATGGGATCCATGCCCAGTCGGACTTTCCTGGTAAACACTGTAAAATAAATAAATTCAACCTGAAATGGCTGGATTGTCTCTTCCCTAATGCTGCCAAAGCCACTGTCATGTCCTTTGCCCCTTCTGCCTTTGTTTCCATGATGCACTGCATACCATTTGCATCCACTAGGTTTAAAACACCAACAAATTTCCTTTACCATTTTTACCACCACTGAAATGTGGGGCATTATGTTAATGCCCTTGCTCCGTGTTAAGATTGAGAACTCATTTACCTCACTCCTGGCCTGTGTGCAAGGCCTGATTTCACCCTCTGACCCCAACACTGCTTGCTTGAAGGGTAATTGCCGAGATGCTGGGCTTAACACTGCCAGTTGCTCCTCATCTAAATTCTCCCAAAGGGGCCAGTGATTCTTGCTGTTGAACCTCCCAATCCCCGGCAAACAGAATCCTTGTTCAACAGCTGTAGCAATCACTGCCTTCCTCTACTTCCCAAACCTTGTAAGATATCCAACAAACCTCAGCAGTCTTGCTCTTCATTAAACTTCTCATGAATTTTAAACAATGCATTGTTGCCTGCTGTACTCATTGGAGCTGCCACTGGAGGCACTGGTTCAGCCACCTTTATTGGCCTCTATGGCTTCTGAAATGATATACCTGCCTCATTCACTCTTTTCTTCTTCCTTCCTCTTGAGCTGGGTTGCGGTGCTTCTAAACCCACACCTAAGGGACTGACAAGTCCCCCTAATCCTTTAAATACTGCAGCCTCCCATCCAGTGACAAAGGGGAGCTGCAGGAGATAGCTGAATGGGAGTGGCCAACTAGAAAGGGGTGTGCCCAAATACAAAGAAGTGAAGCTATGTTACAGTGGGATCAACCCTGACCATGCTTACCGATAAAATAAGTGCTCAGTTACTATTTCACATGCTGAATAGCTACCAACCTATTAGAAACATTTTAAACAAACATTGAGCATACACATGAACAAATATGAAATAACATACATTAAGAAATACTCATAAACTTTTTTTGCGAAGCTGAAATTACAACAATAAACAGCAGGGCCATTTGTTTTATTTACACATAGCGCCAGTCTACATTGCCTACCCCACCACAGCATCTGATTTGATCTTGCAAGGTTAAAAACAAAAACACAAACAACAAAAAAAAAAGACTACACTGTCATTAAGGTAAGCATTATTTTTTTCACATAAACAATACTCAAGAGTTCAGAGCTTGTGTTCGATTTTACTTCAGTCAAATGCACATTACTCTTGCAAAGCAAGCCAGAACTGCAGCCATTTCATTTACACTTACGCATTGCCCCCATCCGAACTGCCTACCCAGAAATCTGCTTTGAGCCTACAAGGTTTAAAATAATGAAAATAAAAGACCATGGTCACATTACTGAATTTCTTCTGTATCACATAACCAAGAACTTGAATGTGATATTAATTTCATCCAGAGACACTTTACTCATGCAACAACAAAACATTGACAAACCGTCCTAATGTATCTTGATTAACACTGCAAAAAGATATTAGTTTAAAAAAACACACATCATCCACAAATTGCCCCCCCCCCCAGAGCACACTACATACCAAGAATCTCTGACTCCTGCCAGGATATTATATTAAAAAAAAGGAAGTCATCAACAGCCCCCAAAACACATAGACCACTAGCATCTGGTTGACCCTGCCATAGTATTATATTAAAAGAAGAAAATCATCAACATTCCCCAAAGCACATTGCCTCCCTATCATCTGGTTAACCATGCCAGGATATTATATTAAAAAATATATAAAAAATAGAAAGTCATAAACAGCCCCCAAAACACATATACCACCTACTAGTATCTGGTTGACCTCACCAGCTAAAAAATGCAGAAAGTATCTGGTTGGCCCTGCCAAAAAAAAACAAAAAACACTCAGAACTTAATTAATGATTTTTTTTTTATTAGAGGGAGTCAATTTTAAAAATCTTCCTTGCCAAGGAATCCTTGGCTTCTCTTACTTACCCAGCAAGTAACCTGAATGCTGGACAAAGTTCAGTAATCTACTAAGTTTTTTTTTCCTGTTCTCTCGGTTTAGCGCCTCTCTCGCTGTCTCCCTCACAAATAACTGTGTTAAAGCTTGGGAACAGAAAGCGAGAGCAACAGGACTATTCAGCAGTCATGTGACATACTCAGATTAAGTGACATGGCTGCTGACTTAACAGTCCAGTCAGGTTCTAATTTACTCCAGTTAAAACCACAATGACTACTGGGCATCTTGACTGATTCCTGCAGTCTTCCCAATCAGGACTGTTTTAAAAACAGTTCGTTGACAAGAAAAATTGTTTTCTTTTTCTTTTGTTTAAAATGGAACTCGAGCATGCATTTGCGCAAGTCTGAGCTCTGCGTAACCTCACATCTTCAATTTTGTGTACTAGTTTGTAATTCAAACTGCTACTAGTATGTAAAAACCACTATTTAAACTTTTTTTTATGACAAAACCAGGGGAATACAGCCCAGCACTCCAATACTACAAGCTTCCCCTGCCCCCATCCTGTGTCTAAAATGCCATAAATCACTTCATATTTTTTGCCATCCTGCCATAGACACCACCGCCCAACTCAGCAACTACCCAAAAATCCTTCACCAGGCAGGTGTTGCTGAACAAAAATATCTGCCTGACAAACCTTTATTTTAAAGATGATCTTAGCAACTCTCTCAGCTGATCCTTTTTCAACATATCTCAACTGTCCAGAATTTTGCAGAATGGTGTCATATTTTTGGTCTGTTACTTGTAAAATTTGTGATTTTCTTACAAATCATTAAGGATTGCAGTCACTGAATAATGATAGACATTTGTGTTTCAGATTCCTTGTTCTTCCAAGAATGCTTTGTAATAAAATTCTGTTGTTCTAAGAACTTTCTAAGTTTATTAAACAAAGTCACATACAAAGGTATCACATTGTGCTATTAGAAATGACATAATGCAATAAAAAGACATGCACAAATAACGCCATGATTCATTGGAACAACTGGAGCGCTGAGAAACAAGTATCTCAAGAAGAGTGCAACAGGAAATCACAATGCTACCACTGATATGAGAAAGGAAAGTATTATAGCAGTAACTGCCCAAGGTAGTCATATGCTGAATACGACTAAAATATAGATTAAAAACATATTTAAAGATCACAATAATTTTTCTCCAGATCTGTATCTGTTTTCTCTTGTTGATGTAAAACAAGAATTCTTACAGCAGTTAGCTCTATAATGCAAGGGTTTTTTTCCTGCAGTTTTGAGAAACATAATGTGACACTGAGGCTATATTCCTCTTTTGGAAGGTAGCAGGTGCAGTATTTCAAATGGGTGTGGAGTCACCACTTAAAGGACATACGCCTAAAGGTGAAAGTAATACTGTGAAATGCAGTGAATAAGGTGCTGCTAGCGTGTCTATTACTGTATAATTCAGGGACACTCAAAATGCATATTTTAACTGTGAGATATATACATCTGAGTTTCAAATATGTAAGCAGACCAGATCTACAATTATATCTCAGAAAAGTTTTAAGGATATATCATGCATGTGTACTTGTTTTTCCTTTTTATACCTCATACTTTACTGGAAACAATACAAAAAACCCATCAGCATTCTCAGCAGTAGATTAATTTGTACCATTCCATAGTATGGCAAAAGTTAAACCACAATATATAACAAAATTCAATAAAAAGAAACCTAACATGGGGTGGGGGTTGGGGGGTTCCATATTCCACTGTAATTAACCTGCTAATCATTCAATTCCCATTTCAGACGTTATAAAAACAATGATTAAAATTGAGATGCAGGCCAAAACCAGTGGGATATGGCTGACCAAGTTTGCAGATGACTGCAAGCTGGGCGCTGTCATCAATATCCCTAGTGATGTGGACATCCTGCAAGAGGTTCTGTCCCAAACAAATGACTGGTTCCAGAAACATGGCCTCAAACTGAATGCCAAAAAATGCATCACCGTCCCGTTTGGGGAGAATGACATCCCCACAAATTATCACATTAATAACAAGGTCCTAAGCACGCAATCAGTCATGAGGGACTTGAGCACCCAGGTTGATAGCAACCTGACTTTTGACCACCATATTGCCTCAATTGTATGGAATTAATTTAATTGTAATTAAATCAAAAGGTGATTGAACAAAGTATTAGTTTAAGGGTGTGCACACTTATGCAACCAGCTTATTGTACGTGTATTGTTTTTAATATTTTTTCCCCTAACAGATTTGTTTGTTTTTCAGTTGAATTGTACAGATCACATTAAAGGTGGGAAATGTTTTGAAATGATTTATTGTGGTCTTATTTTTTTATATAACAAAAACCTGTCATTTTAACAGGGGTGTATACATTTTTTATATCCACTGTACACACACACACACACACACACACACACACACACACATATATATATATATATATATATATATATATATATATATATATATATGGATCTACCTGACAACACCGACACACCGACAACAAAATCACCGACACCACATAACCGACAGTTCACAAACACGAAACCTCACATGCCCAACACACCATAATCCCGACAATCAACAAACAAAACAAATCCCCTGTCCAAAAAGCACACACACAACACAAGCACACCAAAATCCTTACAAACCAACACTAAACCTCACATACACAACTACCTACAAACTTAACCCAAACCCTAACCCTAAGGTCCGCCACTATCGCACACTCACCTAACCCGCGCCCTAACCCTAACTCACTTAACCCGCCCCTAACCCAAAGACTATCACTATCGCACACTTAACTTACCCGCGCCCTAACCCTAACTCACTTAACCCACCCCTAACCCAAAGACTGTCACTATCGCACACTCACCTAACCCGCGCCCTAACCCTAACTCACTTAACCCGCTCCTAACCCAAAGACTATCACTATCGCACACTTACCTAACCCGCGCCCTAACCCTAACTCACTTAACCCACCCCTATCCCTAGAGACCGTCAATATCACACACTTACCTTACTCGCACCCTAACGTCCATCACTACCGCATACTTACACAGCCTTTTCCCATGTCGGTGTTCTCAGCGTCGGGGTTTTCATCCGTCGGTCTTCTCAGTTTTCGATCTTCTGGCATCGGTGTTCTCATTGTCGGCGTTCTAAGCTTTCGACGTTGTCAGGTAGACCCATATATATATATATATATATATATATATATATATATATATACACACACACACACACACACACACACACACACACACACACACACACACACACACACACACACACATCAGTACTTTCAACAGTTAACTTTCATCTTGTAGCCTAAATGAAACAATACACCAGTATTCATGCCATTTACCCATTTCCAACTGTTTTCACAACCACCTTCTCAGTTTGCTGAGTCCTGAGGTGCAAACTTCCATTGCTGAAAGAGACACACCAAGAAAGTATCTCTAAATGTTTTAACCAGGGCTGTTTCTCTTCTCCCCAGAGAAACTTCCTCTTCCTCAAACCCCAAAACACAGAACTTATCTTACGTTTCATCCGGTAATGGCATTCCAATCACCCATTCCACCACCTAGCTTCCTCTGGACTAAAGAAAATCATATGTAGATAATATACCTCTCTCAAAGAACAGTGCCAGCACCTGGACTTAGTCACAACTCCCCTCTTAGCAAGCTGTTTTGGAGTAACTTGCTACTGATAAAATACTTTAGACACTATAACATGTGCCAGGAATGGCTATTCCAGTTTGCCCTAAGTTTGACTGCTTAACACTCTCACTCCCAATAAAGTACTTTACCCCTCAGTCATAACTTCCAGTTGATTATGGGGGTACTCTTTAAGAGTATTATAAGGACCACTCAGCTTCAAATTTTCTCGACTTATTTTTCAGTCAGTGACACTGAAAAAACAGATGCAGCAGACCTCCCTCCACTACCTGCCAGTTTTTGGAAATTAATCCAAGTATAATAGATCGCAGTTGTAGGCATTGCCACTAGTCAGCAATTAACTTTAGAGAATCTTAGCTTTACCCACTCAAAAGTGAACATCTGCCTATTTTCCCTAGTCCCACATTTATTTGATAAACAAGACCCCCGCAGACCAAAACCTAGTCTAAACTAGGCTTTTGCCATTTACCAGGATTAAAGGGTTAGTCTAAATGGAAAGACAGGAAGGACAGTCTTGTATACCATCTCCAATCCTCTTCTGTATGCACTGCTTCAGCCTTAGGTCTATTCCTCCCAGACCCCAAACTTTGTAAGAGGGGACTGCCACTTTTGTGCCTATTCTTTATACCCAGGATAAGACAAAATAGTGAGTCACTATTTCTGTACCCAGTATAAAACCAGGCTCCACTATCAAACCATAACTGTGGAAATCTGTGATTCCAACCCCCCTGCCACCCCCCCCCCCCCATTTTCTGAGGTATGTAGATTTTCCTTCTACTGATCCTAGCTATTTTCCCATCACAGGAAAAAGTTGAAGACATCAGCCTGAACCTTTTTCACATAAATCAAGAAAGTGGTCTGGGGAAGATGTCTAAGGGTAAATAAGATTTTGGGCAAATATAAATTTCTACCACCTGTACCCTGTCTAAAAAGGGAATTATCAACCTTTTCCATCTACTAATGTGGTTGCATACCTCTTTAAGAGCAACTATCATGTTCTGGTCCACCACCTTATCCATTGCATGGGACAGCAGGATTTCCAGATATCTAACCTGTGAAACAACAGAGCACCCAACCTGACTAAATATCCAATCTGATGATAGGTTGGCTTCTAAAAACTCTAGATTCTCCTTGCCCTGCAATAACAGTGGATCCAGAATCCAGTTCCACCGGCTGCCATTATTAGCCTTCCCTCTGAATATCATAATAATCATAGAATGTCCAGACAACCCCCCACAACAATTCTTGAATCATACACCTCTTGTACACATTGATGGTTGACCAACCGAAAGACTAATTGGCTAACCATCGCCATCACTGAGTAAGTATATTTTAAATCCTTGGGATGTAAAAGCCTCCTTAAATCCATTAATTGAAATGCCTTCATCCAATACTTAAACTCTTTTTGATACTTGGGAATTCTTACCCTTGCTGTTGGTATCCTATCTATATAGGGATTTAGGGTGACATTAAAATCCCCACAATAATATGCAACTAATGACTCTACAAATGCACATTAACAGCCTTAAAATGTTGCTCAACAGTGACCAGATCATCCTCACTGGGGTCATAAAAAATTGCCCATTATAATCTGTTTATTCCCTGTTTTCAACAACCACAAGTTTAAAAGAAATGCATTTTTTTCTTGCTTACTTCAATAAGGCCTCATTGTCAGTATAGTCTATGTACCTGAAGGTTAACTACCTTCACAGATTCCAGGCTAAGTTCTTTGCATTTATTCTGTAGGCCCTCTCAGTCAAAACTTCCAGCTTCCTGCTCAGCCAGTACTCACCGTCTCTTTTGATGAATTCAACAGGGTCCTCCCTCTCTACATTCTTGGGGAGGCCTATTATTTTAATATTGTTTCAACAAGCTTGATTCTGTGAGTAATCAAATTTGTTTTCTAATTTCTGCAACAGGTCCTGGCAATCGTGTGTATGACTTGAAGGAGAAGCCATGATGTCTCCCTGCTAAGCAGCCTCTATCTGCTGTTTATTCACAGCAGCATCAAACTTCTGCAGCTAGGCATCTTGACTAGCTGTGGTTACCTTTATTTGCTGCACCTTAACTGTGGTAGACTGGAGAAGCTTAATTAATTTGTCCAGAGAAGACCTTATATCCCTAAGTTCTTCTGTAACTTCCACTGGGGCTGCTGCCAAAGTTCCATGTCCAACACTTCCATGTGTGGTGATAAGAAAAAAGGACCAGCTCAGTGAAAAAACAACACTCTTTCTCTGGTAAATGCAACTTAAAAAAAAAATAATAAAATACCACCAAGATCAAAGATCCAAGAAGTAAGCGGATTTAATGAAACACTTAGCGCCTCGGCTTACACAGCCTTCCAAGAGTAAAAACACTACAAAATACTGTTTACTTATATACAGCATATTGCACAAAACAATCAATCAATTAAGCATACAATTCAAATTACATACTTCATATTACATTCTTTGTTGAGTCCCTGAGGCTCCAAAGTACCATACTTTAAAATCAACAGGGTTTCTTTTTTTAAGAGTTTGTTTTTTTAAAAACACACATTCACCTATGCCAACTTGCAATTTTTCATAGACACAACCCCTAAGTGAATCAGGGTTAGAGCTGTGTGCTGTCAAAAAATGACTCCCAAGGGGTCTCTCTAATTTTTTATTTTTTATGTCCCTAATATGTTCCTGCAACCGGACCCTAAAACTCCTGTAAGTTTCCCCTATGTAAAACGTCTTACATCCACAACTCAACACGTACACTAACCTCTCCATATTACAACTGTATTCATGCCTAGCTGTAAACTTGACACCATTAATATAGGGAAAAGAGCTTACTACATATTGACAGATGGAACAACCATCACATGGAACAGTGCCTTTATTTATGCTTAAGCTCTGACTGACATTAACATCTGGTAAACAAAATTGGTTATGTACCAGAATGTCAGACACATTACTAGCTCTTTTATATGCAATACTCACAAAATCAGGTAGTATAGAGTTCAAAATTTTATCCCTTAGGAGCATGGGCCACAAGCTATGTGCTATCTGAAGTAGTTTACTTCATTTGGTCTTCAACCTGTGGGATACGGATCTGTATCGGATCCGAGCTGGCAACTATTGCTAGCATCAGCTCTGAGCTCCAGACTCCTCCTCTTACCCATAATACACCTCCACTGCCTTCCATCCCTAGATCTCGTTTGCCGCGATTTGCTTTACATCATGTCTTCTGAGCTCCAGCTAGCAGTGGGCTGTTAAACTTTATGTGAGTTAAACATTTTTCTATTTTTCATCAGTTTAGGTTAGCATAGGTACCCCTTTCTCCTCCTCATTGCTTTGGCATCGTGTGTTAGTGTTTTTAGGCAGTTGGTATAGTTTGTTCTGTGGCCACCCCCCCCCCCCCCAGTGTTTCTATAGACTAGTGTGCTGAGTGTGTGTGTGTGTGTGTGTGTGTGTGTGTGTGTGTGTGTGTGTGTGTGTGTGTGTGTGTGTATCTGTGTGTGTGTGTGTGTGTGTGTGTGTGTGTGTGTGTGTGTGTGTGTGTGTGTGTGTGTGTGTGTGCGTGTGTGTGTGTGTGTGTGTGTGTGTGTGTGTGTGTGTGTGTGTGTGTGTGTGTGTGTGTGTGTGTGTGTGTGTGCGATCATTTTTAGAAAGCACTGGCCTGTCTTTTTTAAGGCTTATTTCTAATTTAGCATGTCTGAAAAGCTTTGCAAAGAGTGTGGCCATAAGCTTTCCCCAGCGGATGGACACACTCTGTGCATCTTGTGCTTGGGTGTGGCCACCTTAATGTGGATTGTAGCATTTGTGCGGGCTTCAACCCCCATGCCCTAAAGGATAGAAAGGCCAAGTTGCCCCACAAAGGTCATGTTCCTCCTTCCAACTTTCTTTCCTCATCTTCGGCTTCAGCCACAGTAGCTGCTGTGGCTGCCTCTTCCTCTGGCTTCTCCTCCCTCCCAGGCTGGGGCTCAAACTCCTGTATCTAGGCCTGTGGTAGCAGAGCAGAAGAGAGGCAGAGAAAGGGAGAGAGAGTTGAAGACAAGGGGAAAAGATGAAGAGGTCCCTGGACTTTGCTTCACCCAGCAAAATACCACAGACCCGTGACTCTCCTCGGCTTCGATCTCCAAGGTTCTCCCCGGAGCCGGAGGAGACACTTCTAGTCTCCTGGGCCTCAGTACCCTGACCCATCAGGACAGAGTCCATGGCCTCATCACGGTCAACCCGCTCCTTGTTGGATATGGATCTGGATAAGATGATGAGATGCTTTATCTGTACACAGATCCAGATGGGGGACTTGCCAGCCCTCCCTCCCTCTGGGGGGGGAGTTTGCTTCCTTTCTTTCAACCCATTTCTCCTTCTCCAATCCAGCCTTTGACTTTGGAGTTCTCGGATCTGTGGTAGGCTGTGGTCAGGGGGTCAGTGCTGACGGTACTCGTTTTCTCGACACCGACAGCTGCCTGGAGCATTTTGGATCTAACTAGCTGGGATCCAAGTCGCTCTCGGAGCCGGAGCTTGGATGTCAGATCCGAAGGAGTGGAACCTTTTCCATTGGCTCAGACTTTCTCAGGCCTGGTCCCCCCTTCGGAGCTACATCCACCTCGGGCCCGGCTCCGATTCCCACATCGGACCCAGGGAAACCGGCCTCCATATTATTTTCCCAGGAGGTTTGCTCTCCTTCGACATTCGATGTGGTAGAAAGGGTCCTCTCCATTGGATCAAGACCCCGGACTGCTCCTTCAGACTCCTCCCAGACCCCCTCAGCTCTGTCTACAGTCCCTATGATCTTACCAGAGGGACAGCCTTTTCTCAGAGAGCCCCAGAACGTTCCCCACTGAGGAACAAATGGCTTGCGAGTGCCCCTGGAGAGCCCCACCAAGGATGTGCCTCACAAGCATATGTGCAAAAGGAAGCACTTGGACACCCCCGAGTCCCTCACCGAGGACACTGACTTAGATGATGGAGAGGGTTCCCCAAGATCACCTCCCAAGGATGTCTCCTTTGGAGACATCATGAAGATCCTGCACCAGCGGGGAGGTTGATCTGCCCCCAAACCCTCTTTTGATGAGTCTGTGTTTCTGGAGGCTTTTGGCATGAGCCTGTCTACTTCCTGGGTGTCCCCTCCTGCAGATCTCTTGGTGGATTTGATCACCTCGCAGGCATGGAAGGAACCGGACACCATGGAGCCTATCCCCAAGCAATCCAATAAAATTTTAAGATCCCCCCCATTAATAGGCCATCCTGGAATAAGGGCTCCCCCGTGGATGCCATGGTGGTAGCAGCAGCCACTAAGAAGGAACTTGCTCAGGAGAGTTCCTTGGTTCACCCTCCTGACCAGGAGTCACAGATGATGGACCACCTAGGGAACGGGTATATGCTTCAGCTACCTTTTCCATCAGGGTGCTGAATTACTTGGCCCATGTCACTAGACTCCAGCACGACCTAGTAAAGGAGCTGGAGGAGTCTCCCCCCAAGTGCATGTCAGGAGAATAAGGCTTCATTCTCCGTGAGGATAGCCACTCTAAAAGCGATATCAAATACGTCCATGTGACTCCTCTCCCATGCTATGGAAGGACCGGCTAGGGCAGCTGGGTCTGGCATGTGCATGAGGCATAGCGCCTGACTCAGGTTATGTCAATTCTCCGAACCCTTCAAGGCGTCGTTTGCCAATGCCTCTTAAGCTGGTTCTATACTCTTCGGTAAGACCATCAAGAAGACATTAGTCCAGAGTGAGATGGATAGAAAGATACTGTCTGCCATTGGGATCTGCTTCTCTAACCCTCCAGGGTCCTAATCTTGGAACCAGAGAGGACAAAATAAGATGTGGTTCCAGAAGTCTCAGTATTCCCGGGACACTCAGGGCTCTTCTTTCCCCAGAGGCAGAGGGGGACAGAATGGATGCCGGACCAGAGGCAGAGGGGGTCTGAAAAATTCGGGTCTCGAGAATCTTTCTCGGACAGACCCGGGCAGCAACCCTGAGGGGTTGCCCGACTGCTCCACTCTGGAGGCAGTTGGGTGACAATTGTCCTTGCACCCAGCGGCATGGGACTCCATAACAGCAGACCGCTGGGTGCTTCAAATCATATCCAGAGGATACTCTAGCCCCTTCGTGGGTTCCCCCATATCTCCCAGACACCTTCCAGGTGTACCATCCATGCAAAGGGAGGCAGCAGCACAGGAAATGTTCAAGCTGCTAGCAAAACAAGCCATCAAAACCGTCCACCCAGATCAGTCTGGATTGGGCTTCTACTCCAGGTTCTTTTTGGTGCCAAAGAAAATGGGGGACTTACGGCCCATTCTGGACCTCTCTACCCTGAACCTGTCCATTGCCAAAGAGAAGTTCTGGATGGTCACGCTACAGTCCATCATGCCATACTTGCAAGAGAGTGACTGGATGTGCTCATTAGACATACAGGATGCTTACTATCACATAAAAATGCACAGAAGCTCCAGGAGGTTCCTCCGCAAATGCACACAAGCTCCAGGAGGTTCCTCCACTTCTGGCTAAGTGTCAGTCACTACCAATTTTAATCCCTACCCTTTGGTCTCACCACAGCCCCCAGGGTGTTTACCAAAGTAATGGCAGTTGTAGTGGCTCACCTGAGGCTTCAGGAGATTCAGGTCTATCCATATTTGGACAATTGGCTCCTCACTGCTCCCACCAGGTGTCTACTTTCACAAACCGGGGATTACTTCCTGACACTTGCCCTGCATTTGGGCATCGCAATCAACACATCCAAATGCCTCCTGGGTCCTGTACAGGTGATAGACTACATTAGTGCCAGGATAAATACTCTTCAGTGCAAAATATTCCTGACCTTTGAGAGAGTTCAAAGCCTGAGGATGCATGTCTCCCTGATATACCATTCTCATCTTCCAACAGCGGAATTGGTGTTGAGGGCCCTAGATTTGATGGCGGCAACTATAACTCTTTTCCTGTGTGCTCGGTTACACATGTGGATTCTTCAGTGAACATCTAGCAGTTCATTCGTCCCTGTTGGAACTGCCATTGACTTATCCTTTCCAACTAAGTCGAGTGTGTCGGTCGTCCCTCATTTGGTGGATGAGCTCTCCAGACATTTTGGAGGGATGACCCTTTGTTCCAGCCCCAGCCCAAACCACAGTAACCATGGATACCTCCCAACTTGGGTGGGGGGGCATTGTTCGGGCAGGACAGTCCAAGGCCTGTGGTCCCCCATAGAGACCAGCTTGCATATCAGTGTCCTAGAGATGAGGGAAGTCCTTCTAGCATTGCAGGCCTTTCATGCCTTTCTTTTTCTGGGGATGATTGCCATTCAGTCAGACAACATGTCAATAGTCTGGTATATCAACAAACAGGGAAGGACCAGATCTTACCTCCTTTGTCACAAGGCCATGAGAGTGTGGCAATGGGCGATCTCCTCCGGTCGCTTTCTCATCACAACACACATTCTGGGACAGTCCAACATTCTAGTGGACAGGCTAAGTCGGACCATTTTGATGCCTTACAAGTGGTCTCTGAATCTGTCAGTAGCAGAACAGATCTTCAGCGAGTGGGATCAACCTTGCAGCGATCTGTTCGCATCTCCTTCTACACGAAGTGCAGCAAGTTTTTCACTCTGAACCCCCTGCTGGGGGAGTCCCCCAGAGATGCTCTAGTTCGTGCTTGGCCTCCCAGTCTTCTGTATGCTTACCCGCCAGTACCTCTCATTCTGAGGTTTCTGCAGAAAGCTTGTCGACTGGGGAGCAAGGTGATCCTCACTGTCCCATTCTGGCCTTGCCGGGTATGGTTTCCCCTTCCTTTGGTCTCATCTTCTGGCTCCACCTTGGATCCTAGATCCCATTCAGGATTTAATTTCACACCCTTTGGGGGTATCTCATCTAAGTCTGGACAGCCTGAAGCTCACGGCTTGGCTGCTCCAGTTCCCATAATTGCCAGGACTCCTGGACTATCCTCTTCAGTTAAATCTATTTTGGTAGCTGCTCATAAGTCTTCGACCAGAAAGGTTTATCGCAGCAAGTGGAAATGTTTTTCTTTCTGGACCTCTCAAAGGAGTTTAGACCCTTTCACGGCCCCTATTTCTGCTGTTCTTGATTTTCTAGCTGATATTTTCCAGCGTGGAGCTAGTTCTTCTACTGACAAAGTTCAGTTGGCTGCTATTTCTCATTTTTATGTGGGTGAGAATTCTGCCTCTTTAGCATCTTCCAGACTGTGTAGAGCCTTTATCAAGGGCACTTTTTTGTTATGCCCCCCCCCCCCAGTCAAAGATTCCATTCCCTCTTGGGACCTTACTATGGTTCCTCAAGCTTTGGTCGCTCCACCTTTCGAGCCTGCCACAACTGCAGATCTAAAATTTTTGTCATGGAAAACAGCCTTTCTGGTGGCTATTACCGCTGCTAGATGGGTTTCAGAGTTACAGGCCTTGTCCATCAAATTTCTGTACATGATTTTCATAAAGCCAGAGTTTCTCTTCGAACCAATCCATCCTTTCTTCGTAAGGTGGCATCACCAGCCAATATCAATCAGACTATAAATTTGCCTGTGTTTTTTCCCAATTTTATGAACAAGATGGAATACAAACCCAACATGTTGGATGTTCATAGACAGTTACAATTCTATTTACACAGGGCAAATAATTTTTGTAAATCTGATCAATTGCTTGTTTCCTTTTATAAACCCTTTTTGGGGAAACCTATCTCCAAGGTCACTATAGCTAGATGGATTTCTTCATGCATCCAGCAGGTCTATAATGACAGAGGCATGTCTCCTCCACGTCAGGTGAAAGCTCATTCCACTAGGTCCATGGCCACTTTTGTGGCTTTTTGGTCTAGAGCGTCTTTGGATGATATTTGTTCTGCAGCTACTTGGTCCTCATCTCATACATTTATTTCTCATTATAAATTGGATTTGATTTCCAGAAGGAGAGCATCCTTTGGTTCCGCAGTGCTCTGGAATATCCTTCCATGAGGGCGTCCCAGGAGTTTAGTAGCTGGGGACTCTGTCCCACAGGTTGAAGACCAGATGAAGTAAACTACTTCAAATAAAGAAGTTATGTACTCACCATAACGTTCCATCTGAGCAGTTGTACTTCATTTGTCTTCAATCGCCCCCCCCCCCTTCTCTCAGACCTTGGCACATAATCAGCCTACGAGCTGCAGTATAGGTCTCAAATATTTTTATCAGTTTGGGTTCTTTGTAGAAGTTCAGCAAACTCAATATGGGGATGGAAGGCAGTGGAGGTGTATTATGGGTAAGGGGAGGAGTCTGGAGCTCGGAGCTGATGCTAGCTATAGTTGCTGGCTCAGATCCAATACAGATCTATATCCCACAGATTGAAGACAAATGAAGTGCAACTACACAGATGGAACATTATGGTGAGTACATAACTTCTTTTTTTTAACTATTTCCTCAGTTATAACATTATAAGTTGTCACTAAGAAAACTTTCTTCTGCTCTCCATTATTCACAGCTGCATTGGTAGATTGATTTCCACCAATACAAACATTATATTTTCCATTAGCACAAGACATAATGAAAATCTCCCTGAGAGTTAACAGAATACCTCATGTCCATAATTTTTTGTTTAGCTTCCCTGACCAGCTGGACATCATAACCTCTTCTAATAAACATTTTTTCTGCGTCAGCTATCTCTAAATCAAAGCTCATATCAAGGCTACATAGCCTATGAATTTGAAAGAATTCATTATAGGGCAGTACCTTGAGCAAATGTTTGGGGTGACAACTATTCCCATATAAAAATACGTTTCTATGTTCAAATTTCCTATGGAAACTAGTACTAAATCCATCTAGGCTTATTTCCAAAAAATTCACTTGTGGGCCAAGCTGCATACCATCAAAGTTTAAGCCCATAGTATTAGCTTGTAAGTCATTAACAAACCCAAGGGCCTCTGTCTGGCTTCCTTGACATAAAAAAATAAGATCATCAATAAACCTAAAATATAAAATAACTTTAGATCTGAAAAAAATCATGTCTGTAAATAAAATCATCTTCAAGTTTAGCCATGACTAAATTGGCATATATGGGGGCGAAATCCATCCCCATGGCATTGCCCTGCAACTACTGGAAAATGTCTCCATTGAACATAAAAAGTTTGATGTTAAGTTGTCCAATCTCACCTTCTTTCTTGCTGGATGGGTTTGGATCCGATCCTCGGCTCCGACTCGGCCACTTACTATAGCTCGAGAGCTCTTTACTGGCTCGAGGCTACCCCTTATCCCAGAATGCCCAGCACCAGCTACCTAGATCTAGTTGCTGCTTTAGCTGTGAGGTTGCGATCGATACTGGCTCAGGCTTAGTATAATTTTTTTGTCTCTTTTAAACTCAATATTGTGCTTAACATTTGATATAATTCTTCTATGGTAATAGTTTGTAAGTTTCTTTTACTGTAAACCCCCTTATCTCGTCCTTGTGCTTTACTTTTGTGCTGTGTTGGCTGTCACCCCTTAGTCACTAGGCCCTCTCTTATTCCATGAACTCGTTTAACTTAGAGAGTTCTCCCCCTCACCTAAGGGCAGCCATTTAATTTAGAGGCTATCCTTTAAGGTCTTTGTTAATTTTTAGTTATTCTATTGTAGTTTGACTTTTACTAAAATGTCTAAGGAAGTTAAAACCTCTGGTTTTAAAAAGTGTGACTCATGCTGTCAGAAGATGTATCTGACAGATGGGCACACTAGTTGTGTTTATTGCTTGGGGGCTCTGCACCTGCAGGACTCTTGCGTTATTTGTCATGCCTTTAGTCCAGGGGTCCTGCAGGAGTGGAAAAACAAGCTTATCCACTGTGGATTATTAAAACAGGATTCTCGGGCTAAAGCATCTCAGCCAGTGAAACCTTTGAAACCAGTTAAGCCATTGGCTCCATGTTCAGAACTGACCTGTGGGCTTGACAAACCAAATGTGTCGGTGCCGGCTGGCACCAACAAGACTGCCCCTCCGTCACCTCCAACTGTTACTTCGGAGCTGTCTCGGAGCCACAAAAGCGCTAGGTCTCCTTCTTTGGAGCTGATTCACTCGGTGCCACAATCATCAGTACTCCAAAGCAAGTCCAGTCATCGCTCATCTTCCCACTCCTCTCGATCCTTGAGGTTATCGGATCAGGATGTGGAGAGAGTGGTCAGTAGGTTGCTTAAGTCACAGGCCCTTGCTAAAATGCTTTGAGCCCACCTCAACAGGCTTCAGCTCGATCCGCTTCAATTTCGGTTCCTCCTCCAACTATACTTAGTTCAGAGCCGGAGTCCACGGACGCTCCGATAGTGGTTCCTTCGGCACCGATGACATCCTCATCGTCTCTAACGTTGGTTCCGATTACCTCAATTCTTTCTACCATCGAGGTATCTGGGTGTAAAAGCTCTCTCATCGGCTCCGAGGGGGGAAGTGGCATTGGACCCTTGTCCGACCTGACTCTCCCTCTCGGAGCATCGGCTCAGTTGAGCTCGGCTCCCACATCGGCCTTGGAGCCATCGCCCTCAGCACAGGGTGGTATTCCTGTCTCTTCAGAGCTGGAGCCTTCCTTGTGTTGAGACTGTGATGCTTTTGAGGTCATGCGGAGAGTGCTTTCCCCTCAGACAGCTCTACTGTCGGTTCCATCGGCTCCGCCCCCCTCGGTGTCTGTGACAACCTCTGCTCCTCCTCAAGCCCCAAAGCGTAGGGAACCTATGCCCCAGAACACCCCATTGGGTGAACCTTCTTCTTCTGAATCCTCCCCAGAGCATTCTGAGTAGGCTCCTCAGAAGAAAAAGTGCAAGAGGAAGCACCTAGACTCCCCTGAGTTTGTCACCTCAGATACAGACCTGGATGAATCAGAGGAGTCCCCAAGGTCCCCCTCTGAAGATGTTTCCTTTTTGGACATCCTTGAGATTCTCAGGCAGAGGTGTAGCTGGACTTCCCTAGCCCCCTCCGAGGACGAGTCTGTATACCTGGACGCATTTGGTTCCCGACCTTCCACCTCCTGGTTGTCTCTGCCTTTTGATTCACTTATGTCTGTAGCATCTCGAAAGGCTTGGTCACCTCCAGATTCCATGGAACCTGTCCTGAGGAGACCCAATAAATTCATCACAGCTCCCCAAGACAAACAATTCTTAACTAAAGGTGTCCCAGTTGATGCCATGGTGGTAGCAGCAGCTACAAAGAGAGAGTTAGCTGAAACCTCCTCATCTGTCCATCCACCAAATAAAGACTCTCGTACAATGGACAGATATGGGAAGCAAATGTTTTCGTCAGCAACCTTCTCCCCTAGGTCCCTGAACTATCTTTCCCATTTTACTAGGCTTCAGGGGGATCTCCTGAGGGAGCTTCAGTCAAAGTAGCTACCCAGCTGGTGACTCTAAATTCAATAGTCAACTCCTCCATGAGGCTTATTTCATATGCAGCCGATGGAGCGAGTAGAGTTGCTGGAACAGGAGTGGCTCTTAGAAGACATTCTTGGCTGCGGCTGTGTCAGTTTGTGGAACCTTTCAGAGCGCCCTTCACCAATACCCCCTTTGATGGCTCCTCTGTCTTTGGGCCTCAGGTGAAAGACATGCTTACCAGGTGCCAGCAGGAAGGCAAGATGCTCTCTGATGTCGGAGTCCATTTTTCCACTCCTACCAGACCATACCCAAAGGGTCAGAAGGGTGGAAAGATGTGGTTTTGAAAATCCCAGGGACCCTTGCCTGATGCACGTGGTGAATTTTCCCCCAGGGGCAGAGGGGGAAATAATAACAATGGCAGAGGCCGCCCTCATGGCAGAGGGGGTCCGCAAAATCAGGGTGACAGAGACACTTTCTCTTCCAAACCCTATCAACATCCCTGAAGGGATACCCGACTGCTCAACTCTGGAGGCAGTTGGGGGAAGGCTTTTATTGTACCCAATTGCCTGGCAAAATATTGCAAAAGACAAATGGGTACGAGCCATTATATCCGGAGGTTACAAGATTCCCTTTCATCAACCCCCTTTTGTTTAAGAAAAATCCATCCCAGATGTTCCACCAAATCTAAGGGATCAGACAGTCACAGAAGTTTCAAGACTGCTAGAAAAAAGAGCCATCCAGGAAGTCCCCGAAGACCAAGTAGGATCCAGAACTTACTCAAGATTCTTTTTATCGCCCAAAAAGACAGGGGACTGGAGACCAATTCTGGATCTCAGCAGGTTAAACAAATCTGTACAAAAAGAAGAGTTCTGGATGGTAACACTGCAGTCCATTCTCCCCTTTCTGGGTCAGGACAATTGGATGTGCTTCAGGATGCGTGCTATCATATAAAAATGGACAGACGGTCCAGGAGATTTCTACACTTCCAGCTAAGGGCCAGTAATTACCAATTCAGAGCTCTGCCCTTTGGTCTCACCACAGCCCCCAGGGTGTTCACCAAATACATAGCAGTAGTCACAGCTCACCTGAGACATCAAAGATTCCAGGTGTTTCCTTATCTGGACGACTGGCTTCTCACTGCTACCACCAGGCAACAAATTATAGAAGCATGCGATTACACCATCACATCCTGTGCTCAACTGGGCATCACAATAAACTTCGAAAAATCTGCCTTGTTGCCCTGTCAATCTATTACATACATAGGAGCAGAGCTAGACACAAGAAAAATGATTGTAAAATTGCCTTAGTAAAGAGTTTCCATTATTTGAAAACAGGTGCCACTTCTCCTGAGGAGCAAAAGAATTCAAGTAAAATATGTCCTTCAAGTTCTAGAGTCCATGGCAGTAGCCATTCTTCTTGTTCCCTTAGCACACTTTCACATGAGAATCCTTCAGTGGTTTCTTGTCACACAATGGGCCTTCCAGGAATTACCCACGTCTCACATGATGCTAATTGTGGAATCTTGCAAAAGACACCTTTCCTGGTGGATGGTTTCCCCACTAGTTTCTCAGGGCAGACCTTTCATGGAACCCCATCTGGTCTCCACAGTGACCACGGATGCTTCCCTGATAGGGTGGGGGGGCATTATCTAGGGAAGACAGTCTGAGGCACTAGGCAACCTCACGAGTACCACTTGCACATCAACGTCCTGGAGATGAGAGCTCCTAGCATTGCAAGCTCTCCCTGCCGGGACTATTGCAATACAGATGGACAACATGTCAGTGGTTTGGTACATCAAAAAACAGAGTGGAACCAGGTCTTACTCCTTATGCCGAGAGACCCTCAGACTGTGGCAATGGGCGATTTCCTCCCCATGTTATCTGATAGCAATGCATATCCCTGGGACATCCAACGTAATAGTGGACAGGCTCAGCAGGGCTATCCTCATGCCTCGTGAGTGTTCTCTGAAACAGGAAATTGTGGATCTTATTTTCCGCAAATGGGGCCAGCCTTGCTGTGATCTCTTTGCCTTTCCCCTCAACAACAAATGCAGCAGCTACTTTTCCTTTGTTCCTCCTCCAGGTCAGACACCCAGGGATGCTCTAGTCCATGATTGGCCTCAAGGACTTCTTTATGCATTTCCCCCCTTCCCCATAATTCCAAAAGTCATTCAGAAAGCAAAATCGTTGGGTTGCAAAATGATCCTCATTGCCCCCTATTGGCCTCGACAGATTTGGTTTCTGTTTCTTCACCCCCACCTTCTAGCCCAGCCTTGGATTCTGGACCCAGTACCGGACCTCTTGATTCATCAGTCAGGTGGGCTACACCAATCCCTCCAATCTCTCAAGTTCACAGCTTGGTTACTCCACTTCCAATCCTAGCCAGGCTCCCCAATATTTCCCCAGCAGTGCGTGATATTATTGTTTCCTCCCATAAAGACAAATACAAGGAAAGTCTATGCTAGCAAATGGAAAAGATTCTCTTACTGGGCAGAATCCAGGAATTTAGATCCTTTTACAGCTCCTGTACACGTGATTTTGGACTTCCTAGCAGAACTGTTTCAGTCTGGTGCAGCAGTTGCTACCATCAGAGTACAACTGGCTGCCATTTCAAATTTTCATATCGGAGTTTCTAACTCCAGCATAATGTCTCACAAACTCTGTAAGGCCTTCATGAGAGGTACATCTCTACTTAGACCCCCGTGAAAGAGCCACTTCCACCTTGGGATCTCAGTTTGGTTCTTGCCTCCTTGATACTGCCACCCTTTGAACCAGCAGCATTATGTTCCTTGAAGTTTCTCTCTTGGAAAACTCTTTTCTTAGTTGCTATTACTTCTGCCAGATGTGTTTCAGAACTTCATGCATAATGTGTTCACCCTCCATACCTAGTTTTTCACAAAGACAGGGTTTCCTTTAGAACTAACCCATCTTTTCTACCTAAAGTTTGCTCAGACCATAATTTGAATCAATCCATTTTTCCCTAATCATTCCAACAAGGCAGAATACAGATTACACCAATTGGATGTGCATAGACAACTGTGTTTTTATCTCCATAGAACTAAAGAAATGAGAAAATCAGAAAAGTTGTTCCTTTCATTTGCTAACAACAAACAAGGCCTTCCAGTTTCTAAAGTAACATTGTCAAAATGGTTATCGGACACCATAGTCCATACCTACCACTTGCGACAAAAAGATCTTCCAACAAAACCCAACGGTCATTCAACCAGGTTAGTAGCTACTTCGGTAGCATTTCAATCTAGATTTCCCATAGATTCAATTTGTGCAGCAGCTACTTGGGCAGATCCTCATACATTCATTTCTCATTACAAAGTAGATGTGGTCTCCCGGGGCAGAGCTTCCTTTGGTTCCATGGTTCTGAAGAGTCTGTTCCAATGAGCCACCGAGGACTGAGGTGCTAGGGACACCGTCCCATCTAGCAAGAATGAAGGCGAGATTGGACAACTTAACATAAAGAAGTTATGTACCTACCATAACGTTCCATGTTAGTTGTCCTTCATCTTGCCTTCCTTCTTGCGTCCCTCCCTCCATCCCCCCTTCCTCGAGGATTGAGAGAAGTTTCTCAATGGTTTCACTGGCTAATTTGTTTTGTTATTAGTTGCTTCTCAACCAAACCATGTCAATTAACTGTATATCCAGGTTTATTAATGGATTATTTTCTATAATTATGTCTAGTGTGAGCGATCTTCAACAAGATCTGGGCAGCTGGCGCTGGGCATTCTCGGATAAAGGGTAGCCTTGAGCCAATAAAGAGCTCTCGAGCTATAGTAAGTGGCCGAGTCAGAGCCAAGGATCGACTCCGAACCCATCCAGCAAGAAGGAAGGCGAGATGAAGGACAACTAACATGGAACGTTATGGTAGGTACATAACTTCTTTTTTTTTAAAACAAAACATAACTAAATCTATCAGAAAATGAGACATTGGAGAGTCCCCTAAAAAATGGAACAAGGCCTGTGTCCCTATTTCATGCTTAATATTAGTATATAGACTTCTGACATCCAAACAGAGCCAAAACATGTCAGTATTCCAGACATTACCCTTTATTTTGTTCAAAAAGTCCTGGCTGTCCCTGATATAGGAGGCTGTACTCATAACATATTTCTTAAGATGTTCATGTAACAACACACATATTCTTCAAAAAATACCTCTGTGCAGACACTATAGGTTGGCCACTAAGGTTAGTTAAACCTTTATGTGTTTTAGGTAAGCAGTAAAAAACTGCCATAGAGCAGTTTTCCACTCCAAACTTCTTTTCCACATCCTTAGAGGTGAAATACCCCAGCCTTAGGCCTTTGTCTAACAAAAGTTGGTACTGCTTAATAGCTTCAAAGTAATCAGAAACATCACATTTTCTATAAATTTCCACATTATTCAAATGTTTATAACACATCTCTAAGCACTGTGTGAAGTGCATGATTACTGTCCTTGTCAGATGGTTTAACCGCCCATCTTCTATCAATACCAAATTCCAATAGGGCTGCCATTGCTGCTTGGTTAAGTTAAAACATGTTAGACTTATTTGTCTATGCAGGACCAGTACATTTTTTCAACCTCAAAATTAACAGTAGCAAAAAATCCTTGCAAGGTATTTAGAAAAGGTGGAATAAAAGAGCTTTTAACAGAGACAGCATCAGTATTCAGTTGTCAATAGGCATTAAAATCATTCTCAAACAAATCTTCCTGAGATGACAGGCATGAATAAAAAGAATCCTCATCAGTCATTAAACACAACCCCTCCCTCTTGTTTAAAGTAGTACATTAAATACAGTGTTTTACTAAAAGAAAATATTTCACTTTTAAGTACGTGTAATCTCTGTAAGGCAGTTGGTATAAATTTCAGACCAAGACGTAATACAGACATAATCACATCAGAAATGTCATGTTTGGACAAATTTAACATGTAAATTATCACAGCCTACATTAGTACCAACGTTTTGTCCTGTTGTACTGTCCCTTCTTGTTATAGCTCTTTTGCTGGCCCCATTCACTGCGGCCCCGTTTTCTGTTGTTAAAGTCTGTTCTAACAGAACTGGAACTCCGAAAACAGTTCTGCATGTCTTTCGGATTTTGAACTTTAGGCAAAGCTGGAAACTGTTGCACACTCCCCTGAGCTACAGCACTCAAATCTCCCTCTTCAGAAGCGGCAAAAGAAACTGAGGAAGAAGCAGAAACATTTTTGCCCCAGCTGACATCATTACTGGCATTGTTACTTCTGCTTCTAGATGAAAAAGATGTTATTTTTTTCTTTTCCAAAGAAACTCTTTATCAAGACCTCAATCCTTAATGTCTCTGTTAATTTTATGACTTTTATGCTCTACTAGTAATTCTTCAAAGTCCACAAGTCTTACATTGATTTCTTTCAGCATGCTAGTCAGTTTAACAGATGTTAAATTTTTAACAAGTTCAGCATTCACCATTCTGACTTCTTTTTTAAGCCTTCACTTCTTTAACTCATCCCTCTCAATTAGGATGCGTATCCTTACTCTTTCTCTGGTAACTACTATCCTTTGATACCTGCTAGTATGAAGGAGAAGTCTGAGGGAAAATACCCAACACTAAGATCATGCTTTTGTAAAAAGTGGGTGATCTGGAATAGGAGCCAGTGGAGGTGACTCCCTTGCAATACATGATCCTCCCGTGCACGCTCCCATGTGTACCTGTTTTTCACAGCATATCTGTAATATCATGTGGCATACTCAAGATATATGCAGTTTAGTGTTTCTTCATATGCCTGTATACACACATATGTATATGTAATGATATAAACTCTGTAATATCATGTAGCATACTCAACATATATGCAGTTTAGTGTTTCTTCATATGTAACAATATAAACTCTTCCTGATGACCAACTATGTAATCTTCACTTCAATCTTCTTCTTTTTTTCTATATTTCCTAATGAGGGTCATGATGGCCACAGCCAGGCAGATTAAGTGGAGTACGCCAAGCTTTGTCTTCTTTCGCCACATATTTTGACTTAACCTGGGGATTCTGAACATTTCCATACTAGCTGTTTGTTTCCTTCTGAGTTCTGTGTCTTTTCTCCTCCCAGTTGTCTACGTCTAGAGTAACTTTAACTGGAGCCACTCAGGAGCTGTTCATATAAAAATGCCTCAGTAACCTCAAATGGCACCTCTCAGTTCATAAGAGCAGTGGCTGTAATCTGAAATATTCTCAAGTCACTGACCTTCTTAGTTTGTCATGAATAAGTGTAATGACCCTGTGGAGAAGCCACTTTTCCTCTACTTGCAATCTTTTTCTTTGGTCAATATCTAGTAATGGCAGGTGAGAAAAAAGGAACATACTGACCAGTAAACAGAGAGGTTGGCCCAAGGTCTTACTTCACAGTTCTTTACTACAGATCAGTTCACCACTTGCAAGGCTCCAACTTCCCTACTCAAGTTTCCAGTGATGAATAACATCCCAAAAGTTCTAAACCTCACCACTAGACGTTTCTATTCCCTCCCTTCTGAAGAGAGCAATGCATGTTTTTGTGGTTACATATCAGGAGACACAGATTCCCATCCCACTCATTCCAAAATGAACAGTGAATCACTCGTGTACATACTGGTGTTCCCAGTAATTGAAGGCCAATAGAACAACATCAGGTAAAAACAATAGAAATCCTATCTCTATGTCTCAAAAACAGACACTACCACCCAAAACTCCATCTTGAAATCATGTCCATAACAATTATGAATAGGGCTTGTGACAGGATGTTCCCTTGGTGGAACTATTCATCTGTCTTGCACAAACTCTCTGTAATTCTGTGAATGTGGACACAGCTCTCGGCATTCATAGGCAGACCAGAGTCACCGCATAGCATGAAAGAGTGGCAGTAGTGCCCCTAGTACTGGGACACAAAGTCATAAACCTTTTCCCTGCTGGAAAAACAAGTGCAGAATGGATTATCAAGCAGCTAAAGCCTTTGACAAAGCTATGCAAGGTTAAATAAGAGATGCAATGTTCATAACCTGAGCAAATACAGATTGTTTATAACCTGAGCAAATACAGATTGTTCATCCAGTATCTGATATCTGACTGTCAGCCAGGGTCTCCTTTACAGCAGTCTGCTATGTTCTTTTCCATTAAAGCTGAGAAGTGCGATCTAC